>NW_024429189.1:78423589-79023589 GCF_017639785.1 Mesocricetus auratus
GATGCAATCTAGAACTATGGAGACATGGGAACCTTGGTAACCTAAAGAACAAAACAACAACCCTCTGCCCTCTGCTTGAGGTGAGTGTGACCTCTGCTTAGCCCCAACTCTGCCATTACCCTCTCCTTGGATCTTCCTGGACCTGATTCTCCCATAGAGTGCTCCTGACCTGGCAGGAAGGACCACTTTAGTCTGACCACAACTCATTCTTGGCCCCCTCTCCACACTCTGACCACTGCCCTCTGCTTGGGGTAGGTGTGAGCTCTGCTCAGGCCTCAAATCCTGTAATCATCCCCTCATTGGATCTTCCTGGGTCTGCTCCTTGAGTAGAGTGGACCCACCCTGGCAGGAAGGACTTCCCTGAGCCTGGCCGCAACTCACTCTTGGCCCCCTAAGCCCTATGCCCTCTAGCCTCCACTCTCAACCTTCCACTTGAGTCTTGGAATCCTATGCCCTCCACTTGAGTGAAGAAAATACCAAGAGAGGCCAGACCATTCAAATTTGCAGACACTGAAGTCTTGGCTCACATACGACACCAAAATAGTAGAAGAGAGGGAGAGACCCCACCTGCATCCACTCAAAGAAGGGATGGAAAGGTAACAGTATAAGAACACACTCAACAACAGAAAGACCAATATGACTCCACTAGAATCCAGGGACTCCACACCAGTAAGACCTGAAAAGCGCAACACAGATGAAGCAGAAGAGAAGAACCTTAAAAAGGATTTTATGAAGATGATAGAGACCCTTAAAAAGGAAATGAGAAAATCCATAAAGAAATAGAAAAAAAGAAACAAAAATACATGAAATGGAGGAAAAGACAAACCAAAAAAATTCAAGAAATAAACAAATCTCTTAAAGAATCTAAAGAAAGCCAAGAAAAACCAACCAAACAAGTGAAGGAAATAATTCAAACACTTCAAGGCATGAAACCTGAAAGAGAAACAATAAAGAAAACACAGCATAAGGGGATGCTGGAAACGGAAAAGCTGGGCAAATGGTCAGGAACTAGATATAAATATAACCAATAGAATACACGAGATGGAAGATAGAATCTCAGGTGATGAATTCTCACTAGAAGATATACAGTCATTGACCAAAGAAAATCTCAAGTCCATCAAATTCTTGGCACAAAATATCCAGGAAATATGAGACACCCTAAAAAGGCCAAACCTGAGAATAATAGGTATAGAAGAAGGTAAAGAAATACAGCTCAAGGGTACAGAAAACATATTCAACAAAATCATAGAAGAAAACTTTCCCCACTGAGTGTAGCCTTTCTTGTCTGTCACTTTGCTCCGCCCCCCCTGCCATCTGCCTGGGCTCTGCCACATTGCAGTCCCCAAATAACACACCAGACACTATATTAATTATGAAGTTATTGACCTTTTGCTTGGTTTCTTACTGGCTACCTCTGACTTAAGTATTTACCCCATAATTGCTAATCTAATTATTTCTATTACTGGAGAAAAGGGTCCGGGCCTCTTATTTCTATGGCTTCACAAAATTTGAAAATCTAAAGGAAATGTACAATTTTCTGGATAGACAGCGCATACCCAAAAATAAATCACAAAAAAGGCCAGGACCAGATGGTTTCAGTGCAGAAATATACCAGAAATTCAAAGAAGAGATAATACCAGTACTCCTCAAAATAGAAGCAGAAGGGACATTGCCAAACTCTTTTTATAAGGATTCAGTTGCCCAAGCTACACAAAGACACAGCTAAAAAAAAGAACTACAGACCAATATCCTTCATGAACACTGATGCAAAAATACTCAACAAATTGAACCCAAGAAATAATTCAACATGATCAAATAGGCTTCATCCCAGAGATGTAGAGATGGTTTGACAAATGAAAATCCATCAATATCATTCACCATATAAACAAACTGCAAAAGAAAACCACATGATAAAGGTCCTAAAGAGATCAGGGATAACAGGAACATACCTGAATATAACTAAAGCAATATACAGCAAGCGAACATCCAACATCAAACTAAATGGAGAGAGAAACTCAACACTATAACTCTAAAATCAGAAACAAGACAAGGGTGACTTCTCTCTCCATATCTCTTCAATATTGTACATGGAGTTCTATTTAGAGCAATAAGACAGCAAAGGAGATCAAGGGGATACAAATTGGGAAAAAGAAGTCATACTTTCACTTTCTGTAGATGATATGATAGTTTACATTAGTGACCGGAAAAAGTCTACCATAGAGCTCCTACAGCTGATAAACACCTTCAGCAAAGTGGTAGGATACAAAATTAACTAAAAGAAAAGGTCACTACCCTTACTATATATAGACAAATGGGCTGCAAAAGAAATCAGAGAAACATCACCCATTACAATAGGTAGAAACAACATAAAATATCTTGGGGTAATATTAACCAAACAAGTTAAATACGTTTGTAGAAGGACTTTGAGTCTTAAAATAAAGAATTTAAAGAAGATGCCAGAAAATGGAAATATCTCCCATGCTCTTGGATAGGTAGGATCAACATAGTAAAAAGGCTAATCTTTCCAAAAACAATCTACAGATTCAACGTAATTCCCATCAAAATCCCAACACAATTCTTCACAGACCTTGAAAGAACAATACTCAACTTTGTATGGAAAAACAAAAAACACAAGATAGCCAAAACAGCCCTGTACTGTAATGCAACTTCTGGAGGCATCTCCATCCCTGACTTCAAGCTCTATTATAAAGTAATAGTCCTGAAAACAACTTGCTATTGGCAAAATAATAGACAGGTAGACCAGTGGAATTGAACTGAAAACCTTGATATTGTCCCACAAACCTACAAACTCCTGATTTTTAACAAAGAAGATAAAGTTATTGTAGGCATTTTGGTCGGATCGGGTGGGACAGGTATTCTGGCACTCAGGAGTCACAGAATATTGTCACACAGTTCAAATGAAAAGGTATCCTGGAGGTTGGGATCCAAGGACCACCACAGGCTACGGTAAGCATAGCAGCTTACAGCCCTGCCTCAGGGAAAGGCTTCCCAGTTATGGTCTCTGCTCCAGCAGGAGAGGGTCTTCCAGCTGGGGATGTTTGCCCAGTGTAGCAGTTTTGCTCCAGCAGGAGAAGGTTTCCCCAGCAAAGTTGCTACTGTTCATCTCTACTCCTGGAGAGTGGAGAGCAGAGTGTAACAACTCCCCTATGCCAGGGAATGGTATCCCCAGCAGAAGTGTTACAGCCCTGCTCACTCTCCTCCACCACAAAAGAAGGTCTTCATACAAAGCTCATTGAAGGAGTTTATTGGGAGGGAAGGATCTAGGGGAGTGGCTGCCCTCTGCCAGAGTGGCAGAGGACAGCCTGGTAGTGTGAACAGCTACAAGATGAACAGACACAGGCTTTATATAGAGCTTTCTGGGTAGGGATTATTCAGATTTTAATGCTGAACCCAGATTGGCTAGAGCTCCTGCTCAAGGATTGGTTAGTTTTCTGCTCAGAATTAGGGTCAGATTTGGCTCTGGTTTCGGGGCCAAAGTGTGTTTCTTTCTCTGGTCCTTTTTAGACTTTTGACTCTAATTTTAGGGCCAGCATGTATTTCTTTCACTGACTGTGATTCCACGGACAAAGCGTGTTTCTTTGGCATTGGTTTCAAGGTACATTTCTTTGGTTCTGGTTGCAGGGCTCTGCTCAGGGTGTGTTTCTTTGGCTGGTCCCTTTTCCCTACAGTTATACAATGGAAAAATGAAAGCACCTTCAACAATGTTGTTGATATAACTGAATGCAAACATGCAGAAGACTGCAGATAGAGAGATAGCTATCACCATGCAAAAAATTTAGTCCAAATGGATCAAAGACCTCAACACAAATCCAGCTACAATGAACCTCTTACAAGAGAAAGTGGGAGATACCCTTGAATTAATTGGTACAGGAGACCACTTCCTGAACATAACAACAGCACAGACATTGAGATTGACAATTAATAAATGGGACCTCCTGAAACTGAGAAGCTTCTGTAAGGCAAAGGACACAGCTAGCAAGACAAAATGGCATCCCACAGAATGGGAAAACATCATCACCAACACCACATCTAACAGAGGGCTGATTTCCAGAGTATAAAATGAACTCAAGAAGCTAGTCACCAAATCACCAAACAATCCAGTTAACAAGTGGGGGGCACATCTAAATAGAGAATTCTTAGAATAAAGGAATCTAAAATGGCTGAAAGACACTTAAGAAAGTGTTCAATATCCTTAGCCATCAGGGAAATGCAACTAACAACTATTAGATACCATTTTACACTGGCCAGAATGGCTAAAATGAATGACACCAATGACAGTCTATGCTGGAGAGGATGTGGAGAAAGAAGAACACTCCTCCACTGCTGGTGGGAGTGTCAAATTGTACAGCCACTTTGGAAATCAGTATGGGAATTCCTCAGGAAAATGGGAATCAGTCTACCTCAAGATCCAGCAATTCCTCTCTTGGGCATATACACAAAGAATGCACATTAATACAACAAGGACATCTGTTCTGCAATGTTCATATGTTCATAGAAGCTAATACCTGGAAACAAACTAGATGACCCTCAACTGAAGAATGGATGGAGAAAATGTAGCACATTTACCCAATGTAGTATTACTCAGCCAAAAAAAATGAAATCTTGAAATTCACAGGCAAATGGAAGAAGCTGGAAGGAAACATCCTGGGTGAGGTAACCCAATCACAGAAAGTTAAGCAGGGTATATACTCACTCACATATGGATATTAGACATAGAGCAAAGGACTACCAGACTACAATCCACACCACCAGAGAAACTAGGAAACAAGGAGGACACCAAGAGAAGACCGCATGATCCCCCAAAGAAAGGGAAGGGGACTGGAATCCCTGAGCAATTGGCAACATGGGGTTGGAGGAAAGAGAAAAGAAGTCGAGGTGCAGAGTGGGAGAAGAGGGGGGGAGAACAGGAAAACTGAGACAGGGGAGGAATAGGGGAGGGCAAGAAAGGGGATGCCTTGACAGAAAGAGCCAGTATAGGTTTTGAAAGAGGTCTGGCACAGGGGAAATGTTAAGGGATCCACAGGGATGACCCCAACTAAGAATCTAGGTAGTGGTGGAGAGGCTGCCTTTGATGCCCTTGCCCTATAATGAGATTGATGGCTACCTTGGTTGCCATTCCTAGAGCCTTCATTCAGTAGCTAATTGAAGTAGAAACAGGCACCCACAGATAAACACTGAACCATATTCCTGGAATTCAGTTGCAGAGAGGGAGGAGAGATGAACAGATGAGCCAAGAAGGTGCTGAAGGAACCTGTGTAATCAGTTGACATGACATAGTGATAGCACGGAGACCCTAGTCATAAAGCTGGGGAACCAGCATTGGACTGAACCAAGCCCTCTAAATGTTGGTGACAGCTAAGGCCTGGGCAATCTATGGGACCTCTAACACTGGAGACAGTGTTTATCTCTAGAGCACAAATGAACTCTGGGAGTCCATTCCCTATGGAAGGATACTATGGCAGCCCATATATGGTAAAGAGGGCTAGACTTTCCCCAAAATGATGTGATGGATTTTGATGGTCCCCCATGGAAGACCTCACTATCCCTGGAGAATGGGTAGGGGTGGGTTGTGGGGTCGTTGGGGAACATGGGAGAATGGGAGGGCAAAAGAATGGGGGGACTGAGATGTAAATAAGAGTGCTTCTAAAGTTAAAAAAAATAAAAAGAAAAAGAACACTAGAAGCCTGATGATAGCTCAAGTCCTACCTTGTGTTACAAACTGAGAACTAAAGCAAGAGAATGACTTCTTGCCCTTCCAATGTCATGTAACTAGTCTTGCCTAAGAATTATTTGCCCAAACTGGAGACTCCATCTTTCTCTTTGTTACCTGTGACTTGACAAGAGCCAAAACTCACTGAAGTGTGCATACTTTATCTAGCAGAAAAGATAACACTTCCTGTTAGTTTAATGGGCTCTATAAAACACCAATACTATGGCATTAGCAAATTCTCTTCAGTATCTTTTTGACTGACTATGTGTAAATATCTTCCCTTTCAATTAGGATGTACAGTAGTAACAATTTTGAGTTCTGATTTTTAGTTTGGGAGTTTTTGTGTGATAGGTCATAACAAGTACTTGATGAGTGAGCCAAAGGAAGAAATTTCATATAGCAACTGCACTTCCTTTCACTGTATTCCCCAAGGCAAGTGTAGAGACTCTTATCTGGAAGAAATTATCAAGGGAAACAAATCACTCTGTGGTGACTGAATTTAATTTCTTGTACTCCTTGATTCTCAAGAACTTCAGATCTTTCTGTTTTATATTTTGTTTATTTCTATGTAGGGATTGCATTTGGCAACCTTCTTATTGTCATAACCATGGCTTCTGATTCTCACTTCCACTCTCCTATTTACTTACTGTTGGCCAACCTCTCGTTATTAGAGCATTCTCTGTCCTCTGTCACAGCTCCTAAGATGATCATTGACTTTTTCAGTAAATGCAAAGTCATCTCTCTTAAGGGCTGCCTTGCACAGATATTTCTCCTACACTTATTTGGGGGAAGTGACATAGTAAACCTCCTGGACTCTTGTGTCTCTGGCAGTGGATCAATATTTATCCCTAGTTTACAAATGGATTTTGGGAGCCCATTCCACACAGTGGGATACTGTCCCGACTTAGACACATGGGGGTTGGCTGAGGCCCTGCTCCAAATAATATGGCAGACTTTGAAGATCCCCCATGGGAGGCCTCACCCTCCCTGGGCAGCAGAATGGGGATGGTAGAGGGGTGGTTGGGGGGCAGAGTAGGAGATGAGAGGGAGGGAACTGAGAATGACATGTAAAACAAGCTTATTTCTAAATTGAAATAAAAAATGACAGAAACAAAACATGGAATTGTCCTTGTTTACCCAACAAATAGAATCATCCTTGGTTAACATAGCATCATCCAAGGCTAACCACATATTTCTTAAATCAAATTAAAATATTTATGGTCAGTTATTGTTTAACATCTATTACCTATTTCTTGTGAGTTTTTGAAATATTGAGATATTTTAACTATTTTAATTCTTTCTTAATAAAAGCTTTCTTTACCAGACACGTAAACACACTCTTGATGACACATGAACAGGCATTTGAAATTTAATTGTTGGGAAAGTTTTTAATATTTGTACTTATATGAACGATGTGAATGATTTGGAAAGCGCTGATTTTTCTGGAGATGAGGTCATGGCTAGTGACCCCCATCTCTGGGGATGGTTTCTTATCTATTTATTTTGTTTAAAATGTCAGCATAGGCTTTTAGGAACACTTCTTTAACAGGAAAAAGGACTAAAAGTACAATCAGTAATTGCCACTAGAATCACAGCCCAGTATTTTTCTCTGGCCATGAGTTTAACAATCAGTTCCAGGAGACCTCATTCTTTTGAAGTTATCACCTCAGTCTGTGGAACTTGTCACACAGAATCTATTGGATTTGACATGACATGTGTCTTCATTTATACCTGGCACTTTCCCATCTCATATTGCCTTAATTTATTTTATGTGATCAAACCTTATATTTTGACATAGTTTCCAATATAATAACACTAACATAAGATTCCATTTATTAAGTTTCAGAACAATTAAAGGAATTGTTGTATTATTATTCATGTACATCTGAGACTCTCTGAATACTTTTGAGTTTGAGATAATAAAAAATAGAAGCTAGAATATTTTACATTAAAGAAAATGTTATTTGGATAATTTCCTTAAAAGCATCATAAAATAATTTCTACCAACCTTACAAAAACAATGCGTTCAGTCATAAGGGTTTAATTGACAACTACTAAGATTCATAAAACATATTCCTACTTGGTAACCATCTATACTTTGGCTCCTACTGCTACAACAAACCGTAATCTATTAGTTCATTATTTATGGTGATAGAAAAACTGAATTTGCCAATACTATTTTGGAACATGAATAATAAAAACCATATACTAACATCAGAGTTCTTAGCTTCAAGCTGGAGATGAGAGAAGCAAAGCAGCTGGTCACAAGCTCGAATCTCTACCTCAGACTGAATGGCCATCCTATCTTAGACTCCAATCGCAGACTGCTGTCTCTCCTCACCATGGCTAGAGAAAAACTCTCTCTGTAGCCTCAAGCACATTTTAGTAAGCATAAATAATATAATAATATCACAGTAATCATAATTAATATATCACCAAAATTCCCCTACAAAAAGAAGGCTATAATTAGCATAAGAATACCTGTATATAATAAGTACAGTTAATATATAAAATACATACAGGTAATCATTACATCAAAAATGTCTAGACAATTTGCAATTGACAAATAAGAGAAAATACTGCATTATCAGTCCTATCATGGTGAGTCCAAAGTCTTTGTTTCTCAATATATGTTTTTATTTAAATTAGGAAAATGCATGTTTCACATGTAAATCCCAGCTCCCTCTCCCAACCCTCTTCCCTTGTCCCTTCTCCAGCCCCCTCTCTAGCCCCCAGAGCCAATCCCCACATCATTCCCCAGGGAGGGTGAGGCCCTCCTTGAGGGGATCTCCAGAGTCTGTCATTTCATCCAAGGCAGGACCTAGGCCCTTCCCCATGTGTCCAGGCTGAGAGAGCATCCTTCCATGTGGCATGGGCTCCCAAAGCTCATTTGTATGTCATGGTGAATACTGATCTACTACACAAGGCCCCAGAAATTTCTGAGGCCTCCTCACTAGCACTACATTCATGGAGTCAGTCTGGGGTTCAAGAGCTCCCCCTTGTCAGGTCAGCTGTCTTTGTGGGTTTCACAAGCACAGTCTTGACCCCTGTGCTCATCACTCCTCCATCTCTGTCACTGGGTTCCAGGGGTTCAGTTCAATGTTTGGCTGTGGGTATCTGTCTTTGCTTGCATCAGTCACTGGATAAAGGTTCTAGGATGGCATATAATGTAGTCATCAACCATATCATCAGGGAGGGGCTATTAATGTAGTCTCCCTGCTATTACTTAGTTTGCCAGTTGGTGTTATCCTTATAGATCTCTGGAAATCTCACTGGGGTCAACTCTCTCCTCAAACCTATAATGACTCTATCTATTATGGTATCTCTCATCCTGCTCTCCTCTATTCTTACCCTGACTCAACCTTCCTGCTCCCCCATGTCTTCTTCTCCCCTCCTCTTATCCCCCTCCTGAGCAGACTGGGAACATGGGGAGAAGGAAGAGGGGAGAGGGAACCAGGAAAAAGAGGGGCCAAAGTCTTATATTTAATTTAACTTTCTATTCTAGTTTGCATTATCAAATTATCTTTTAAAGTCTTTCAAACCTCATATAATGTATATTTTTTCAGTGAGTTTCCTTTCTGAGTCTGGTAAACAAGGAAAACTAAAACTATAATTTCTAGTCTTGAAATCCCTCAGAGACCAGAGAAAGAAATAATGTTAATTAAGTGAACAGGAAGTACAAGCAAGTGACTTCTAAAAAATGTGAGGGATGACAGAAACTGCTGCCTGCCTTGACAATCACCCAAATTCTTCAGCAACATTGTGGCATCAATCTTCAGCCTATATGCAGAGCATATCTGACAGACTTTACTGTGAAGCAGGATTTTTGAATGAATGTACTGCTTTATTCTGGCAAGGTTTTGCAGTCACTCTATTTTGTGTCCTGTTTGTCCAATTGAACAGCATGCAGTCAAGAGTCAAGGCAAGGACACATTATTTTCCAGTGGCTACTTTTGCTACAAGGAACATAAAGTTCATGCGGAGTTTCATCAAGACCCATCATCTTCTCTGTAGTATACTGGTGTTGCCAAGAGCACACATATCACATTTTATTAAAAAATATCTTAATTCCATATCAAGTTCTGAGATCACCTTTGTGTGTGCTGTTTCTCTTTAATATTGGATCAATTTCATGTAGCTCAGAGTGGCTTTGAACTAACAGGATCCATCTGCTTATCTCTTGAGTCCTGGTATTAAAGGTGTGAGCCACATTTCCAGGCTCCATGGCTTGTGGCTAGCTTTGCTTTCTGTACTCTCAAGCAAGATTTAATAAATCATAAATAATTCATTGCCACATGATTTGCCTTCAAGGGACTTGCAACCCTGTGGTATACAGCAATTGGTTGTAAGACAATAAATAGAAATAAAAGTGACTATCCTTTTATTATTTTGACAATTAGTATATAACTTGTATGCATCTATCATTTTCCATTAGAAGACCATTAAAATATGTTGAATTCAATTCCACTTAACCTTATTAAACATGTTTATGGATATTAAATTAACCTCATAAGATTATGTCTACACATTAATAAAAAGGAGATCATGTACGTATTGCAGATGGTTACTATGAGAAGTAATGAAATTGAAGAGACATAAGATAATATAAATAAGTGACATATTTACCTCTCAGTGAATGACAGATAGTATTATAACAGCCACCCTAATTGTCTATATTTATGCAGTCAAAAGTTTTCACCCTTTGATATTTCAACTTACTTTGAGGACAGAATATATTTAAGTCTTAGTAGACTTAGGCATTATAGATACAATTGGAATGTCATCTAATGTGTACACACACTGCCCCGTCAAGTGAGGAATTCTAAATTTCAGGACAGAAGTAAAGGAGACTATACATTTTTAAAAATAGCAGTGATCCTGCCAACTTTTAATATTTTCCATAATGGTCATGTAGCAGGCTAAAGTTGAACATCACATACTATGAGTAACAAGTAACTTAGCTGAACTAATTATGATATGAATGAGTGAATAGAAATGGAAATTCAGATAGTAAAAGGGTTAAAATTATGCCTATCCAAGTGAAAAAACTGATATGAAATATCCACAAGAATATTAAAACACTGGAAAAGACTTGCCTATTATCTGACAAAATCTCTAATCAATGCTAAAATAAAGGAGCTACTAATAAAATAGTGGAGGAACTGTGTGATACAGAAAAGGACATAATGGATTGATTCAATATCACAAGAAAATCTATAAATGAATTGTATATATGAATCTAGAAACCATACAAACATGCTTAAAATTTGTGTTAATGTCTTTATAATTAATATATTTAGGAGAGATTCTTATAAAAATTACATATAAAATTAATGCTATTGTTATATTAAGCTATCTCAAAAGAAGATAAGTAAGAAGTTAATTAATAAGACTCAAGCACTAGTAATTTCAATCCTTTAAAGAACAGTAGTTATTATGTATAAGTTAAGTAGCTTTCATGAACTCAGCGACCTAATAGAAACTTAGCAAAAGTTTACACTACAGTTTATACATAAGATGAAAACCATATTGACAATAAATATTTTTCAAACTTTTCTATGCTAATGTAT
Source organism: Mesocricetus auratus (assembly GCF_017639785.1). Lineage (NCBI taxonomy): Eukaryota > Metazoa > Chordata > Mammalia > Rodentia > Cricetidae > Mesocricetus > Mesocricetus auratus. Next base: position 78,434,891 of record NW_024429189.1, read on the forward strand.
ATTTAAGCAAAAATTGCCGTTAAATATCACCCTGAAATACAATGTACTTGATGTCAATAATTAATAGTAGAACCAGAAAGTGAAGCTGTAGAGGATCATCCACAGCTTCAAACTACTTTTCATGTCATTTTAGATGCCTAACTAATTTCTGTATTGACAAAATACAAAAAAAAACACAGAAAAAAATGAAACCTACCCAAAAGAAGGAATGGATATATGAGGATCAGTGATACACTCCAATGATAAAAATTAATGTAAAAATTTAAGCATAAATATGTAAATACATACAAAAAGTGATCATAAAAGTAGAAATTGGTTGTTTTTCTTTGAAAATAAACCTAGTAAGTAAAAATTACTAGGTAAGAGTTTTGCCACAAAAATTACAAGAAATAGATGAGCACAAAACTGGAGATCATAAATCATGATACACAATATGTGTGGAAGTATAAAGTATGCAATAATGAGCATAATTAATAAAGATTACCTACCTAGTGGCATTCTGCAGGAAAAAGATGCAAGGGAGAAATGTGCAAAAACAACTACATAGATGCAATAAAATAAAATCAAGCATGGAATACTTAGTAGGAAAAATTGGAAAATTCATAAAACTCAAGCTATAAAAAACAGCTGTGAAGTCTTGGTATACTTTGAAATCCTGAAACCACTTCAAAAAATGATTTTTGTAAAGATCCTGATATTATCGAGCTAATTTTCATTAATGTCATTGTGACAATCAACAAAATTTGATTAACAAGTAATTTTGTGTTTGTGTCAAATACAGATACTGAGAGATAGCAGAAGATAAATGATAGAGAGTATCACGTTGAGGGGAGACAAGACATTGAGGATCAAAGGGAGAAAATGAAATTCAAGAGCCAAGTGGCACGGAAAAGAAATGCTCATTGAGATGAGAATAGCATATTGTATAATATTTCCTCACGGAGAAATACTTAATTGAATCTCAGGCTGAATATCCATGCACATAGAAACTCCTAAAAGACAAATCTTGGCATCAGATCAAGAGGCCACAACCCAGAGATAGCTAGAGGAAAGACATGAAGGATGATCTTCCAATGTAAATGTCTCATTGTCTACTGAGTCTTCTTGATGGGATCAGTATCAGAAGAAACACAGAGAACAAGTTCTCACCACAAAGGAGATTTATTTGTCCTAAAATGACAAAAGGCATGGAAATGGAGACAAAAAGAGAAGACAAAGGATGTGGGAGAAAGAGGAAAAGAACAAGGGAGAGGAGGAAGTGATATTTGTCCTGTGGGACAAAGAGGGCCTCTGGATAGAAAGGAGATAGACATGACCTATAGGAAAATGGCAGTTTATAAAGGGAAAATGAGAAATTCCCTGCTAGGATGAAGTGTTTAATTTTAAATGAGCATGTTAATTAGGGCAGCCAAACAGGACTTTGGTTGCTGGAGTTTAATGATACTTGGAACTTTTGAATCCGCATCAGGAGAAGGAAGTGGCCAAGTAAGGAAATAGACCTTGGTGGCTTGCTTTAGGAATGTAATCTCATGGTATTTAGTAAGGCAAAGGGAATAGAGAAGGGCAAGACTTTCCAGGGCCTTGCTTGCCCTGCTAGGGCCAGCTAGAGTCCCTTCAATGTACAAAATTGCTTATTGTTATTTTATGATATCTTCCTTAATTGATAGTGCTATGTAATTTTCATGACATGGTTTTGTTAAAGACAATCCCGAGATATTAATAGTATAAAAAGAATTATTTATTTCATTTCTGCAAATTGCCTACTAATGTAAAGTCAATTTTAAGTTATCATATTCTACAATCTTGCTGAATTCATTCATTGTACTAAGTAATTGATGTTTGCATCTTTAGTATTTACTGAACAAAATTTGTGCCATCTACAGGTTTAAAGAGTTTTACAATTTTTAATTCTTGTTTCCTTTTTTCATTTTATACATTTTCTAACACTTCAAGTACAACAATGAATAGAAATATGAGAAGTTGTTTGTTGCTGTACACTGAATCTCAAGGGAAGGTATAGCCCAATAAATAAAAGACCCAGAGACAGATTTTGCAGTTCAAGCTTCAAGCTGAATACCGGAGAAACAAAGCAGCCAGACAGTAGATCTTAATTCTATCCAGCTGAAATGGCATCCTCAAAGGCAGAAAATCTTAATTTCTGTCCCCTCCTCCTTCTATTCCATTCTCTGCCCAACCATATCCTCCTGTCTCCACCTACCTAGTACTGGAATTAAAGACATATGGCCCCAAGTGCTGAGATCATCTTTGTTTGAGCTGTTTCTTTTAGGACTGCATCAATGTAGTGTAGTCAGTAGAGCCATGAACTAACCAAGATATATCTACCTCTTAATCCTGAGTCCTGGGATTAAAGGTGTGTACCAAAACAGCTCGCTCTATGGCTGCTGGGATTAAAGGTGTGTATCACCACTGCTGATCTCTATAGCTTCAGGCTGGCTTTGCTTTCTGATCCTCAGACAAGCTTTAATAAATCATAAATAATATATCACCACAGGAAGGTCTGATTTTTTGGAAACTTCATTCCTATTCTGTAAGATGAAGAATATATAGGTATAAAATTTTCCATATTTTTATTATCTTTACTGCTTTTAAGATCACTGATATGTTCCTATCTAATCATTTTATTTTGTTCTACTTCACTGATCAGAGTAATGTACAGTTTATCAAGTTCATTCAAAATTAAATCAAAACACTGCAAGGATTCAGCTTTTTATTTACTCAATAGTAATCATTAATTTTATGTGTAGATATTGCTAACCCTAATATTGAGCTATTTGCCTGGAATTACCATACTTGTGTCTGTGAAATTTTTCTTCGGTAAAATTAACATTTATGCCAGTAGGTATTGATGAAATAAATATCATCTATAGTTTAAGTATTTTCTTCAGTCTTAAGGTATTAAGAAAAAACAGATAAAATTCTGCTTCTTGGAACTCTACATCTCCAAATATCAACTATGCCAATGGTTCCTGAGGTACCCATCCAACATAACATGTCATATATTTATGTTTGGATCCAATTCCTCAAAATAAACACATACTCCCCACACAATTATTTCTGCCCTTGGGAATACCTAATACATGATTCACCTATTGTATTAGTCTATTTTCTATTTGATTAATTTCTGATCTTATCTATCAGAATTTGTTTTTGATTATTTGAATTTTCATTACCTCTAGCTCATTTTTGCCCATTTATTAAAATTTAGTTAGCAAAGTAAAATAAGATGAAGAAAAATTTATTTGTATTCTCTGTGAAGAATCTCCATAACAAAGATAATGAACATCTCTGTGATTTGTTTATAAGTTACTATTCAGTACATTGTAGTAATAACACTTCCTTCAATCATCCCCGTAAACAATTTTGGAATGTTTAATACCATTAACTATTTTGAAAATGGGATATCTTTAAGTGCTATGCATTCCATAAGAAGATCTGCTGGGCAGCAGCTCAGATGGCCGAGTGGCAAGAGACCTGGCTCTTGCAGTTCTGCATGCCTCATCCAAGTCACACAAACAAATGGACTGACACGTTATTTAAAAAAATTATCAACAACCCAATTCCAAAAAAACAACATCACACCACTAAACCATAAACTATATTATGTTACAAACTCCCCAGAAATCACCAGTCACCCCACAATATCTCCAATAACAAGGATTTGGAAGAACAAAGATAGTCAAAGCATTCCTGAACAACAGCAGAAACACCATAAATTGTTTATTGGTTCATTGTTCCTGGTCTTAAGCGATATTACAGAGGCATGGTTATCAAAAGAGTATGGTACTGGCATACTTGAGTACCTACAGATAAATGAATAAAATATAGTAATGGAAAACCTTTACTTAAGTCCAAACAATTAGAGTGCAAGATTTCTATCAAAGATGCCAAAACTGCATACTGGAAGAGAGACAGAATCCTTAAGAAATATTGGGAAAACTAGATGCCTACCTGAAGAAGAATGAAAATAAAACTTTATCTCTCATTCTGAAAAAGATCAAATACAAATGAATAAAAACCATAATTGTAATATCTGAAATTTTTAAACTGATCAAATGGCTAGGGAGTTCTAATTAGCTTTACAATAGTCTCTCCTATCAAAAAAATCCAAAATATAGTTTGTTAGCACAGCAGAGTAATGGCATTATTACAGCAGTGGACATATCCTGCCAGGTTGCTATGTATTTTCCCAAGCAGGATCTGGAGCTGTATAAGACCACTGAATTCCTTTTTTAGCACCATGCATGCTATAAAATAGAAAGAAGTTCTCAAGTCATTTTGAGACTGAGTTCTCTGTGGCCTGGAACCAAAGTGTGTTGTGCATTTATCAATATTGTCTATCTACATAGTTATGGTGAGCAAACAAGAAAAAATGTAGTAGGGATTGTTTAAGAGATATCTGCAAACTTGCAGATCAACAGAACTATATCTTAAACGACAAATGAGTTTGTTAAATGTCCCATGTGTGTGGACCACTGAATTGAATAAAATAGTTTTGATAAATACTCAGTCAATTTATGGAAAAAATCCACATGGAGATTACATTATAGGATATTATATAGTAATACATAATAATTTAAAGAACAAATTTTAATCTCAGATTGAGATAATTTAGAAATATCATCAAACTTTTTTGTATGTTTTATTACTTTACTTCATGCATCTGGTTTAAAATTAAAATAATCACAAGGTATATTCCATTGCTAATTTACCAAGTAATAACTTTTGTTTACTCTCAATTAATACTGCCCACTGAACTATTATTTTCGCTAGATAGCTGTGATAAAAACAAGAATGGTGATTTTCGCCATTGACAAAGAAATTGAATAATTTGGGGCATGTGATAGTGCATGGAATTATACCCAGAAAATCAAATAAGGTATTAATCACAAAGATAAACATACAAGTTTGCTCAATAAATGTTAAGCTGAACTTTAATAAAGACTTAGAAGAATATTTTAATAGTATTCCTGTATACAAAGAGCATTAAGATGAAGGATTCATAGTATTTAGATGGTTAACCAGTAAAATGTCATATTCTTTTTAAAAGGTTAAATTATATCTATACAGGGAAATTGACACAAAATTTTATTTCTTGATTTTAAATCTATTTCATACAGTCAGGCTTCTCATTTAAAATAATTAGCTTACATTTGTGAGTATTAGGGATTTCATTTGGAACCAAGATAGTTGTTTAGGAATCTTCTCATAGCATTTTTAATCTCTTTGTTTCTCAGTGTATAAATTGCTGGGTTTAGAAGAGGTGTAAAAACAGAGTAAAACACAGCAAGAAACTTGTCCAGTGAGGTGATATTGAGGGGCCATACATAAATGAAAAGACAAGGCACAAAGAATATCATCACCACTGTGATGTGTGCACTGCATGTGGACAGAGCCTTAGATGCAGCAGCTTTGGAACTCTGGAGAACATTGGTAAGGATATATGTATAGGAAATGAGTAACAGAATGAAGCAGGTTACAGCCACAACCCCACAGCCAGCATTCATTAGAATATCCAAATCATGGGAATTCATGCAAGCTAACTTAATCACCAATGGCATGTCACAAAAAAAGCTGTCTATTTCCTTGGGACCACAAAAAGGCAACTCCACAATCACTACCAGGTGACTCATGGCATGTATAAAGCCAGTAGTCCAAGAAATAAACACCAGCCCAGTGCATCTTTTCAGGCTCATAACGGTGAAGTAGTGGAGTGGTTTGCAGATGGCCACATAGCGGTCATAAGCCATTACCACCAACAACACCATCTCTACTCCAGCAATGCAATGAGCAAAGAAAATCTGGGACATGCATCCTGCAAAGGAAATGGTCTTGTTTTCCCTTAGAAAGTCTGCAATCATCTTAGGAGTAGTGATTGAGGAAAGCCACATATCAACAAAGGACAAGTTGGCCAACAAGAAGTACATGGGAGAATGGAGATGTCGGTCAGTGGGATTAAAACCATGATGACAATATTTCCTGACACAATGAGAAGATACAGTATCAAAAACATCACAAAGAGTAAGGCTTGTGTGTTCTGTGAATAAGACAGTCCATAAAGTGTAAATTCTGACACCACAGACTGATTGCTTCCATCCATTTTACCCAGTGTGTCCTAAGAAATGCCCTGCAAAGAAAGAAGTATTATCAACAAGTCATATGAGAAAGTCTACTTCCTGTGTAGAACTTGACAGTCACTATGCAACTTACCCGAGTAGAAATCCATGAATATAAAAACGAGATGGAAGGCAAATAAAATGGCACTGTTGCCTAACTGAAAGCTAATGAGCAACACCTCAAGGAGAGAAGCACGGGTTAGGTCTGTATTACACGTGCTCTATCAGGAAATCCCTCTACAGGAGAGCTGTGAGGAAGCAGGACAGCAATTTAAACACCAAAAATGTGTGTGACTTATTAATTTTAAAATGTCTAAAATTTTTGCTATCAATAATGACATGCCATAATGAAAATGATGACTGAATTTGGAAACTGATGGGGAGTTGCATTAAATATCAATGCAAATGTTGACATAGGACATTACCGTTTTTAGCACCATTCATAATATTTCATTTTACATCAGCCAAATTGTTTCTATGACATCAGTAAATTTATTTTAGTTTAAAAACTATACAATAAATTATGGGAAAGCATCAATTAAGACGCATGCAGAACAGAATGCCATATAAGATATACACAGATACCAGACTGAAGTATACAAACCTAGTTCACAGTTATTCATTAACAAATTAACAAATGTATTACAGAATTCATTACTCATCTAAACTAATTGACAAAATACCACTGCAAACACCTGTAGAGATGGATTGACCAAAGAGCATAGCAAAGCATACTCAGACCTGAGCTTGTAAAGTCGCAATTAGTTCAGTCTTAGTGCTAGAAAATATTGATCTTAAATTTTACAACCCAACTTTGACAGCCCTGTGATTTTGAAAGAGTATAGTTTTCTGACATAAATTTCTTCTATCATTAATCTATAGTCAACATATTTTCTCAGTATTTCAATCATCTACTGATGACCTTTGATTTAAAGAGCGGAATATATTACATAAACATATAAGCAAAGTTGTCTTTGACTCTCAGCCATGGATGAGTGTAACATTATACTTCCAATGAGCAGCAATTATTCACCTCAAAGCACAAGCAGAGTGCTTGTACTCAAGCCAGATGGTGGATAATCATTGCCCAGTTTCTGCTCCCTTCAGTAAATCTCTTGATGCTTTTCAAATTACCAGTCTCGTTTTTTTTTCATCCTAGAGCATGAGAAGAATGAAATAATATATGAAATAATCACAATTGTTTTACATTCCTATTTTCTGAGGAATGAGAGGGGTGGAGTAAGGATGAAAAGAATGTCTGAAAACATCAGATAACACATTCAATTATTATGGGAGCATGATGACAGATAAGTAAACATACATACCTTACAGAGATTTATCAAATATCCCAGGAAAACACACTGATCATACAGCATAGACCTTGGGTTCCTTGTTTTTTTAATTATTTGATATCTCAAAAGGTTCCAGGCAAACATTAACTTCTTAGTTTTTTCTGGATTATTTCCTTTAATTTTTAAGATTATAATATAGTTACATTTTTACCTTTATTTTCTTTCTCCAGATTCTCCCATATACTAATCCTCCTTGTTTTCTTCCAAATTCATGAGGAGAGAAAGGCCCTGTAAATCAACTAAAGAAATCTCAGGTGAACTCAGAGCCTGAAGCAACACGTGTGGTCCTTACATGGTTCCACACTAGGTCCTCTGCATATGTGCTATACCTTTCAGTTTAGTGCTTTATGATACTCCTAATGTGTAAATGAGAGGGTCTCTGATTCTTGAGCCTTCACTTGGGGAATCTTTGTTTTATCTGTTGGCTTGGCTTGTCCAATATCAATATGTTGACTTTTATGATGAATTTTACTTTATGATGTTTTGTTGTTACCTCCTAGAAGTGTTCCTTTCTAAGGAGAGCCCTAAAAGGTGTAGATACAGATGATAGAGGAGATGCAAAGGAAGTGTGAGAAATAGGGGAAGATGAAAATGTATTCAGAATATAGATGAGAATAGAATCCATGTTTAATATAAGGGAAAAGAAGAAATTCATTCCCTCTTTTTTATTGTTTACATATATAAACTCTTCTGTGTGTATAACATTATTTGTAAATACATTTTCATGGCTGACTATTTCGTATTAGATAACTGCAGTATCCTTCTCCCACTCCTAGGATTCCTTAGTTGGCTGTAGTTCTTTGGATATTAGTGACCCACTAGGATGCTTAGTGGTACTGGATTTGTTGAGCTCAGTTTTGACAGTCAAAATGGAGCTGTGCCACTACTAAAAGGACTTACTAAAAACATTTATTTGTGTCAAACTATCCTTTGGGACTGCTGCTGCAAAGCAGAACTAAGTCTCAAATAATACCTTTTAAATTGTGTCCTCTAGTATTATAGATGTAGGACATTGCTGGATCAAATCTCTATGAATGTAAAGTATCTTACAGCTAAATTCTGATGCATGGAGGCAAACATGCTTTAACAGACCTGTTTTAAATATGTTGCTCAGACTGTTTTGATTCCACGGATGACTAAGAAACTAGGAAATATGTTGCCAGAGATTACAGTAGCTTAAATAATGTTATATGTTATGTTATTTGTTTTGTTTTTATTGGTTTTGTTTTTTGCCTGTATGTAATTTTACTATTTAAATGTTTTTATTGAAAAAGAATTCCATAATTTTACACCTCCCTTTCTTCCTCAAACCATTATCAAATGCCATCCTCATATACCATTCTCATGCTACCCCTCAAGTGGCTAGCCTCTTTTTCCTGGAGTCTTATTGTTACATATCTTTGCATATATGTATATATATGCACAAATACACATAAATTCGACTTATGGAATCCATTTTTGTTGTTGCACAAGTTTCAGAACTGACCACTGTACATTTAACAATGAATTAGGATGCCTATCCTTGAGAGGCAATAATTTTTCTTCTATCAGAAGAAATTTGGGGGAGAGTGTTTTGATCTTATTTTCACAATAATTACTTTCTTGCAACATTTTAATTCCCATTTCTATTCTAAATATTATCTACTGTGTACTCTTTGGATTAAAAATATTTTATCTTAATAAGCTAAATGGAATATTTGTACAATGTTAGCAGGATACCACTCTTACAGGTTATTAGATAAAGAATAATGATTATCTGATGTGGACCTGAACAAACATGGAATAGCATATTTAGAGAAAACACTTAAATTGGACTCTAAAGAAGACAGAAGTAGAAGTAACTGCTCATCTAAAACAAATACCCAGAAATATTTAAAGAATTAACTTACAGAAAGTTATCAGAGTGATGACTTATCAAACACACATTTTCTTTTGGCTCCTATTTTCTTCCAATCTGATGTGTGCTTGTGAAGTTATTCCTGTTGTGTAGAGATAATCTTCCCCTCAGCTGGACCTATATTCACTTTCTGAAATTGCCTCATGGCTCAAATGTGCCTATTTGTTTTCTGATCAAAATGAAGACCCTGGAAATAATTATCTTTGCAATCCCTTAGGGATATCTCTATTTAGAGTGATACCGAGTATTGAATATTTGTGGAAATAGAAACAAAGACAAGTAAAGCCTACTGTGTTGTCAACCCAGAATATGGACACCCCCATGGAGGGCCTCACCCTCCTTGGGGGAATGAGGGGATAATGGGGGGGGTTGGGGGGAGGGCACGGGAGGAGGGGAGGGAATGGGAGAGGGACCTGGAAGTGACTTGTGAAGCAACCTCGTTTCTTATCTAAATTTAAACTGGAAAATAAAATATAAAACAAAAAACAGACAGTAAGATAGATGTGGCTCATAGGCTAGTGGTTTTAGAGCTACAATATATGGTAGTCATACTGTTCCTCATAAATCCATGCTTTAGCATAATTCTGGTAATGTGTGTTAATCTTTAGCAAGCCCTGATACTGAAAGTCTTATCATTCTCAAGCCCACAAGTATGGTGGTTTTCTTCTAAAATCTTCAGAACAACAAAGAGAATGAAAAAACTCATGTTGACATTACAGTTTAGAAAATGACAATATATAGCTTGTTGATTAATTGGCATTTAAGACTCTCCACCAAATGTTTTCTCTGATTAGTAAAAGGGGCATGGATGGATGAGTAGGTTTAAACATCTTAAAATGTGACCAATTTGTAATATTCCTTACGTTCATTATATTCTTTTAAAATGTATTGTGGCTGGGCAGCAGTATCAATGGATAAAAACATTTGTTTCATAAGAAAAAAAAGAAACAAGTATATATAATGGACTGTATATGAAAAGAAATAAGGAAACAAAACCATATACTTAGGTATCATTAAAGTTTAGCAAGGAATAATGGATATGTAATATTTGATTCATCTTGATAAATGGTGGAATAGAAAATAATTGTCTTTTCAAACAAAATGAGATAAACTGGAAAAAACAGAAAAAATATTTTCTATGTGGCATTCAGATTGCTGAAATCAAGAGTTCGCATCATAGTTGGGCGTTGGTGGCCCATGCCTTTAATCCTAGCACTCAGGAGGCAGAGGCAGGTGGATCTCTGTGAGTTGGAAGCTAGCCTGGTCTACAAAGTGAGTTCCAGGACAGGCTCCAAAGTAATACAGAAACAACATGTCTTGAAAAGCCTATAAAAATAAAGAGTTCACATCATTAAAAAAAAAAGAAAATTTTAAAAAATGTGATAAGGACTAAAGAGAAGCTTTCTGCTGTCTCATCTCTTTCTGAATGTACATAATCAAAGTGGCTATTTCTATTGTAGCTATGAGACTATCTGTTAAAATGTGAGATAGGACATGAACAAAAGCAAAACAAAAGACCATAATGTGAACATAATTCACTAATGCATGGCAAATTTGTGTCAAATATTGATGATAATAATAATGATGTTCAGGGTGCTCTGTAATGATATTAGCAGGTGTGAACTGGATGCAATGGTTATTACCTCTACAAAATTTAGACAACTCTTTTATTGATTTTAGAAAATTAGGGAGTTTGCCTCTCTATGATTTCACTTATGATGGAGTTAGAATAAATTCAGTTGATCACAAAGTAAATTTGCTACATATGTGATTTTTGAACCAGCAAACCTAAATGTAATTATCAGTAATTACTGTGCAAAGTCCCATATTATTTGCATATAAACTTACATATATATATCAAATGTAACTATATCAGCATGTATTTGAGGATGAGACAACACTGGATATTAATAGATAACACTTCTGGAAACTTTGTGAATGCAACGGATAACATCGTTTTACATGAAACAATAAATATGTAAATTGAAGAGGAAATATTCTTGTGTACTTCAAGATAGAAAAGTAGGAAAAGAAACACTATTAAAACTTGTATGTGCTAATTACAGCTGGCTTTGCAATGTATAATGTATATTGTCATTTTGGACATAGATGAGCACTTTTAATCATGAAACACTCTGTATACCCTCTTTTCTAATAGCACAATTTTGTTGCCTAGGGAGTCTTCCTCAAAGAATTTCGTGATTTGCAAAAGGACATGTAAAACTTAAAGGTTTCTGAAGACTTATTTTCTTGTTAGATAGAATTTAGAATCCTTTCTTGTTTATTTCAGCTCAGTTTAATGTCTTTATGATAACTAAACCTGCAAAATAAATCTGGGACATGTAATACAGATAAAGGAATTTTTATATGCCCTCCACATACTGGACAACAATGTCTGTTTTGTTTGTTTTGTTTTTGTTGTTTTCTTTTTTATTATTTATTTTCAAATTTAAATTTGAATTAGAAACAAGGTTGCTTCACAAGTCAGTTCCAGGTCCTTCTCCATTTCCCTCCCCTTTTAGTGTGCCCTCCCCCCAAGCCCCCAATATCCCATAATTCCCCAGGAAGGGTGAGGCCCTCCTTGGGGTAGTCGATAGTCTGTCATTTCATCCAGGAGAGGGCCTACACCCTCCCCCAAGAGTTCACTGTTAGATGGGAGTCCAAAGTCCATTTGTATACATGGGATAAATACTGATCTACTACCCAAGGCTCAATAGATTACCTAGGCCTCCTCACTGACACCCACATTCAGGGGGTCTTGATCAATTCCATGCTTGATTCCCAGGCATCATCCTGGGATTCAAGAGTTAACCCTTGTCAGGTCAGCTGTTTCTGGGGGTTAAACCAGCCCAGTTTTAATCCCTTTGGTCATCAGTCCTCCCTCTCTGTTACTGGCTTTCTTGAGTTCAGCTCAGTGCTTAGCAGTAGGAGTCTGCCTCTTCTTCCATCAGCCACTGAATGAAGGTTCTGTTTCCCAGACTCTCTGGCCATGGGATTGTAGGCTGGCACTCCCCAGATCAATGTCTAAAATCCACATATGAGAGAGTACATGACATGTTTCTCTTTTGGTGACTGGGTTACCTCACTAAGGATCATTTCTTCTAGGGTCATCTATTTGCCTGCAAATCTCAAGATTTCATTGGTTTTTTTTTCTGATGAATAGTACTCCATTGTGTAAATGTATCACTTTTTCTCTATCCATTCTTCGATTGAGGGTCATCTAGGTTGGTTCCAAGTTCTGGCTATTACAAATAATGCTGCTATGAACATAGTAGAACAGACATCCTTGTTGTATGAATGGGCATTTTGGATATATGCCTAAGAGTGGAGGTGCTGGGTCTTGTGGTAGGTTTATTCCCATTTTTCTGAGGAATCTCCATAATGATTTCCAAAGTGGCTGAAATGGAGGAGTGTTCCCCTTTTACCACATCCTCTCCAGCATAAATTGTCCTTGTAGTTTTTGATTTTAGCCATTCTGACAGGAGTATCTCAGATGGTATCTCAGAGTTCTTTTGATTTGCATTTCCCAGATGGCTAAGGATGTTGAGCACTTTCTCAAGTGCCTCTCAGCCATTTTAGCTCCTCTATTGAAAATTTTCTATTTAGCTCTGCAACCCACTTTTAAATTGGATCCTTTGGTGTTTTGGAGACTTGCTTCTTGAGTTCTTTGTAAATTTTGGAGATCAACCCTCTGTCAGATGTGGGGTTAGTGAGTATTTTTTCCCATTCTATGGGCTGCCTTTTTGTATTGCTGACTGTGTCCTTTGCCTTACAGAAGCTTCTCAGTTTCAGGAGGTCCCATTTATTAATTGTTGATCTCACTGTCTGTGCTATTGGTGTTATGTTCAGAAAGCTGTCTCCTGTACCACTTCGTTCAAGGGTACCTCCCACTTTCTCTTCTAAAAGGATAAGTGTGGCTAGATTTCTGTTGAGGTCTTTGATCCATTTGGACTTAAGTTTTGTGCATGGCAATAAACATGGATCGATCCACATTCTTCTACATGCCAGCCTCCAGTTATGCCAGCATCTTTGTTGAAGATGCTTTCTTTTCTCCATTGTATATTTTTAGTTTCTTTGTCAAAGATCAGATGTTCATACGTGTGTGGGTTAATATCAAGGTTTTCAATTCTATTCCATTGGTATACCTGTCTATTTTTGTATCAATACCAAGCTGTTTTCAGAACTATCGCTCTATAATAGAGCTTGAAGTCAGGGATGGTGATGCCTCTGGATGGTGCCTTGTTGAACACGGTTGTTTTGGCTATCCTGGGTCTTTTTTTCATACAAAATTGATTATTGTTCTTTCAAGGTCTGTGAAGAATTGTGCTGGGATTTTAATGGGGATTGCATTGAATCTGTAGATTGCTTTTGGCAGGATTGCCATTTTGAATATATTGATCCTACCTATCCAAGAGCATGGGAGATCTTTCCATTTTCTGAGGGCCTCTTTAACTTCTTTCTTTAAAGATTCAAAGTTATTGCAATACAGGTCTTTCACTTGTTTGGTTAGCGTTACCACAAGGTATTTTATGTTGTTGTGGCAATTGTAAAGGGTGATGTTTCTCTGATTTATTTCTCAGCCCTATTACAGTCTGTATAGAGTAGGACTACTGTTTTTCTGGAGTTGATCTTCTGGCCTGCCACTTTGCTGAAGGTGTTAATCAGCTGTAAGAGTTCACTGGTAGAGTTCTTTGGGTCATTTATGTAAACTATCATATAATCTGCAAATAGCGAAACTTTGACCTCTTCTTTCCCAATTTGTATCCCCTTGATCCCCTTTTGTTGTCATATGGCTCTGGCTAGAACTTCAAGTACAATGTTGAAAAGGTATGGAGACAGTAGACAGCCATGTCTTGTTCCTGATTTTGGAGGTATTATGTTGAGTTTGTGTCCATTTATTTTGACGGTTGGTCTACTGTATATACCTTTTATTATGTTTAGGTATGTTCCTGTTATCCCAGATCTCTCCAACACCTTTATATTGAAGGGGTGTTGGATTTTGTCAAAGCCTTTTTCAGCATCTAGTGAGATGATCATGTGATTTTTGTTTTTTAGCTTGTTTATATGGTGGATTACATTGATGGATTTTCATATGTTGAACCATCCCTGCATCCCTGGGATGAAACCTACTTGATCGTGGTGAATGACTGTTTTGCTGTGCTCTTGGATCCGATTTGGCAGTATTTTATTGAGTATTTTTGCATCAATGTTCATGAGGGATATTGGACTGAAGTTCTCTTTCTTAGTAGTGTCTTTGTGTGGCTTGGGGATCAAGGTTATTTTCATTCTCATTGAATTCTAGAAAGTCTTTAATTTCTCTTTTTATTTCTTCTTTGACCCAGGAATGGAGCAGTTGTGCATTATTCAATTTCCATGAATTTGTAGGTTTTCTGCAATTTGCGTTGCTGTTGAATTCTAATTTTAAAGCATGGTGGTCTGATAAGACGCATGGAGTTATTCCAACTTTTTTGAAGCTGCTGAGGTTTGATATGTTGCCAAGAATGTGGTCGATATTTGAGAAGGTTTCATGTGGTGGTGAGAAGAAGGTGTATTCTTTTTTATGTGGATGAAATTTTCTATAGATATCTGTTAAACCCAGTTGGGTCATTACTTCTATTAGACCCTTTGCTTCTTTGTTGAGTTTCTTTCTGCTATTCCTGTCTAGTGGTGAGAGTGGTGTGTTGAAATCTCCCACTATAACTGTGTGGGGCTTTAGATGTGACTTAAGTTTTAGTAATGTTTCTTTTATGAATGTGGATGCTTTTGTATTTCGGGCATAGGTGTTCTGGATAGACACTTCATCTTGGTGGATTTCACCTGTGATGCGTATGTAATGACCTCCTTCATCTCTTTTGATAGATTTTATTTTAAAGTCTAATTTGTTAGATATTAGAATTGCTACCCCTGCTTGTTTCTTGGGTCCATTTTATTGGAAAATCTTTTTCCAACCTTTAACTCTCAGGTAATGTCTGTCTTTGAGGATGAAGTATGTTTCTTGTATGCAGCAGAAGGATGGGTTCTGTCTTCGAATCCATTTTACTAGCCTGTGTCTTTTTATGGGTGAGTTAAGGCCATAAATGTTGAGGGATATTAATGACCACTGATTGCTCATTCTTCTTTGATTTGGAATGTTGTTGATGGTGGAATTATGTGTGGAATCACCCCTTTGTTCTTTTGGCAGTTGGTAGAGAGGGATTCTCTCATACCTATGTTTTTCTGGTTGTAGTTAACTTCCTTGGGTTGGAGTTTTCCTTCCAAAACTTTCTGTAGGTCTGGGTTAGTGGAAATGTATTGATTGAATCTAGTTTTGTCACGGAATATCTTGTTTTCTCCTTCTATAGTAATTGAGAGCTTTGCCAGTTATAGTAGTCTGGGCTGGCAGCCATGGTCTCTTAGGGTTGGTAGAATATCTATCCAGGACCTTCTGGCTTTCAGAGATTCCATGGAGAAGTCAGGTGTAATTCTGATAGGTTTGCCTTTATATGTTACTTGGCCTTTTTCCTTAGCTTCTCTTAATATTCTTTCTTTATTCTGTAAATAATATTTGGGGTCTTGATTATTATGAAGTGAGGGGACTTTTTGTGTGATCCACTCTATTTGGTGTTCCGTAAGCTTCTTGTACCTTCATTGGCATGTCTTTCTTAAGGTTGGGAAAGTTTTCTTCTATGATTTTGTTGAATATGTTTTATGCCCCTTTGAGGTGGTTTTCTTTCCTTCTTCTATACCTATTATTCTTAGGTTTGGACTTTTCATGGTGTCGAATATTTCCTGGATGCTTTGTGTTAAGGATTTGTTGGACTTAAGATTTTCTTTCGTTGATGAATCTATTTCTCCTAGTGTATCTTCAACTCCTGAGATTCCTTCTTCCATCTCTTGTATTCTGTTGGTAATGCTTGTACCAGTAGTACCTGACCGTTTGCCCAGCTTTTCTATTTCCAGCCTTTCCTCAGATTGTTTTTTATTTTCTCTATTTTAGTTTTCAACCCTTGTACTGTTTGCATTGTTTTTGCAATTTTCCATTTATCCTTTTGTCCATTTGTTGCATTTTATAAATTTTTTGGTTTGCTTTTTCTTCCATTTCTTGCATTTTTTGCTTTGTTTTTTCTTCCATTTCTTGCATTTTTTGGTTTGTTTTTTCATCCATTACTTGCATTTTTTGGTTTGTTTTTTCTTCCATTTCTTTGAGGGATTTTCCTATATCCTTTTTGAGGGCCTCTATCATTTTCATGATATGGTTTTAAGGTCATTCTCTTCTGCTTAGTTTGCATTGGAATGTTGGAGTCTTGCTGGTATGGAGTCTCTAGAATCTGTTGGTGTCATATTTGTTTTTCTGTTGCTGAGTGTGTTTTTGCATTGTCTCTCTCCCATCTCTTCTTCTAGTGGCTACAGAAAGAGCCCCTTACTGGTCTTGTCATTAGGGGACCAGAGTTCCCTATTGGTGGGTGCTAGCAAGTCCAGTAATCTGGTAGTTCTTCTATTCCTCGTCCTCGTTCTAGTCCCATGGGAGGAGAAGAAGACCAGGAATCTGGGGTGCTTAGCCTCCCACCTGGTCCCCTGGTCCCTTTGCTGGATCTGCTGGTTTCCCGTTTTCGCTGGTGGGAGAGAAGACCTGGAATCTGGGGTGCTTGCCTCCTGCTAGGATTCGGAGCTCCATGCAGTTCCCAGGCAATCCCCAGGTGCTGGAAGGCGGGCCCAGATGCAGGGCCTGTTTTACCTGGTCCCTCTTGAGCACCTGGTCCCCTGGTCTCCCTGGATCTGCTGGTTTGCTGGTCGTTGGTGGGAGAGAAACCTGGAGTCTGGAGTGTTTGCCTCCTGCGGTGATTGCAAGCTCTGTGCAGTTCCCAGGCAATCCTCAGGGCCTGTTTTACCTGGTCCAGCCAGAACAGCTGGTCTCTTTGGTGGGAGAGAAACCTGGAGTCTGGGGTGTTTGGCTCCTGCTGGGATTGGAAGCTCCATGCAGTTCCCTGGTGATCCCCAGGCACTGAAACACTGGCCTGGATGAAGGGCCTGTTGTACCTTCCCTCTGCTCTCTGCCCTCTGCCCTCAGACTTCTACTTGAGTCTTGGAACCCTATGCCTTCTACTTGCCTGAGAATTCCATGAGATGCCAGACCATACAGAGTTGCAGACCCTGAAGTCTTGGCCCACATGTACCACCAGAAGAATAGAGGAGAGGAAGAGACCCCACCTGCACCCACTTTGAAAAGGGATGGGAAGATGACAGTATAAGAACACACACAACAACAGAAAGACCAGTATGACTCCACCAGAATCCAGGGACTCCACAACAGGAAGACCTGAAAAGTTCAATGCAGATGAAGCAGAAGAGAAAGACCTTAAAAACTATTTTATGAAGATGATAGAGAACTTTAAAGGGGAAATAAGAAAATCCCTTAAAGAAATAGAAAACAAACAAAACATGCATGAAATGGAGGAAACGACAAACCAAAAAAATTCAAGAAATAAGCAAATCTCCTGAAGAATCTAAAGAAAGTCAAGAAAAAGCAGCCAAACTAGTGAAGGGAGCAACTCAAACACTTCAGGTCTTGAAACCTGAAATAGAAAAAAAAAGAAAACACAGAAATAGGAAATGCTGCAAATAGAAAAGCTGGGTAAATGGTCAACAACTATAGATGTAAGTATAACCAATAGAATACAAGAGATGGAAGAGAGAATCTTCAGGTGTTGAAGACTCAAGAGACAATATACAGTTATCGACCAAAGAAAATCTCAAGTCCAACAAATCACTAAAAGTAACTATGCAGGAAATATGAGACACCCTGAAAAGGCCAAACCTAAGAAAAATACGTATAGAAGAAGGTGAAGAAATACAGCTCAGAGGTACAGAAAACATATTCAACAAATTATAGAAGAAAACTTCCCCAACCTAAAAAAGGATATGCCTATGAAAGTACAATAAGCTTACAGAACAACAAATAGACTGGACCACAAAAAGAAGTCCCCTCACCATATAATAATCAAAACACAAAACTTGCAGAATAAAGAAAAAATATTGATAGTAGACAGAGAAAAATGCCAAGTAACATATAAAGACAGACCTATCTGAATTACAACCAACTTCTCAAAGGAAACTTTGAAGGCCAGAAGATCCTGGATAGATATTCTACAAAAGCTAAGACAGCAAGGATGCCAGCCCAGACTACTGTACTCAGCAAAGCTTTCAATCACTGTAGATGTAGAATAACAAGATATTACAAGACAAAACCAGATTCAAACAATAAATATCCAAAAATCCATCCCTACAGAAAATTGTGGAAAGAAAACTCCATCCCAACAAAGACAGCTACACTCACAAAAACATAGGCAATAGATAATCCCACTTTAGCAAACATCAAAGGATAAAAGGGGATCCACACACAGTTACACCACCTACAAATCCCAAACACACAAGAATCAACAATCAGTGTTGATTAATATCCCTCAAATTCAATGGTCTCAACTTGCCTATAATAAGAATGAATACAAAAAAAAACATTCTTCTATTGCTTACAAGAAACACATCTCAACATCAAAGACAGACATTACCTCAAAGTAAACGGTTGGGAAAAGATTTTCCAATCAAATGATCCCAAGAAACAAGCAGGGGTAGCAATCCTAATGTCTAACAAATTAGACTTCAAACTAAAATCAATCAAAAGAGATGAAGAAGGGCATTTCATATTCATCACAGGAAAAGTCTATCAAGACAAAGTCTCAATTCTGAACATCTATGCCCCAAATACAAGGCACCCATGTTCATAAACGAAACATTGCTAAAGCACAAATCAAACATAAAACATTACACGCATATAGTGGAAGACATCAACACCCCATGTTCACCATTATACAGGACCACCAGACAGAAACTTAACACAGAAACAAAAGAACTAACAAAAGTTATGACCCAATTGGGATTAACAGACATCTATAGGACATTCCATCCAAACACAAAAGATTATACCTTCTTCTAAGAGCCAAATAGAACCTTAACTAAGCTTAGCCACTTACTAGGCAACATACCAAACCACAACAGATGCAAAAAAGTGGAATTTAACACCCTGTATCCTATAGGATCACCATGGTTTAAAGTTACAAATCAACAACAACACAAATTGCAGAGACCCTACAAAATCATGGAAATTGAACTATGCACAATTGCACCATTCCTGAGTCAAGAAAGAAACAAAAAAAGAAATTAAAACTTGTTAGAATTCAATGAGAATTAAGACACAACAATCCCAAACTCATGGGACACTTTGAAAGCAGTCCTAACACGAAAGTTCATAGCAGTAAGTGTCCACATGAAGAAACTGGAAAATAGTCACATTAGGGAATTAACAGCAAAACTGAAAGCTTTAGAACAAAAAGAAGCAAACTCACAAAGGAGGAGTAGATGCCAAGAAATAATAAAATTGAGGGATGAAATCAATAAAGTTGAAACAAAGGAAACAATACAAAGAATCAATGTAACAAAGAGTTTATTATTTGAGAAAATCAACAATATAGAAAAACCTTAATCCAAACTAACCAAAAGACAGAAAGAAAACTTGCAAGTTAACAAAATCAGGAAAAAAAGGGACATAACAACAGACACTGAAGAAATGCAAAGAATCTTCAGGTCATACTTTGCAAACCTGTGTACTCTACAACATTTGAAATTTTAAAGGAAATGGATAATTTTCTGGATAGACACCACTTACCAAAACTAAATCAAGAGCAGATAAGCAATTTAAATAGACATATAACCTCTAATGAAACAGAAGCAGTCATTAAAAGTCTCTCAGCCAAAACAGCCCACATGCAGATGGCTTCAGTGCAGAATTCTATAGGAATTCAGAGAAGAGCTAATTCCAATACTCCTCAAAATATTCCACACAATAGAAGCAGGAGGCTCACTGCCAAACTCTTTTTGTGAGGCTACAATTACCTTGATACCCAAGCCACACAAAGACACAACTAAGAAAGAGAACTATAGACCAATTTCCCTCATGAACATCGATGCAAAAACACTCAATAAAATACTAGCAAACCGGATTCAAGAACACATCAGAAAAATCATCCACCATGATCAAGTAGGCTTCATTCCAGGAATGCAGGGATGGTTCAACATTAGAAAATCTATCAATGTAATCCACCATATAAAAAAACTGTGAAAGAAAAACCACATGATCATCTCATTAGATGCTGAAAAAGCCTTTGACAAAATCCAGCACCCCTTCAAGGTAAAGGTGCTAGAAAGATCAGCGATAACAGGAACATACCTGAACATAATAAAAGCAATATACAGTAAACCAACAGCTAACATAAAACTAAATGGAGAGAAACTCAATGCAATTCCTCTAAAATCAGGAACAAAACAAGGCTGTCCACAATAATCAGCTTTATGTGGGAAAAAAAGAAGTCAAAACAAACCTGTAAAATAACGCAACTTCTAGAGGCAACACCATCTCTGACTTCAAGCTCTATTATAAACCCATAGTCATGAAAACAGCTTCATAATGGCAAAAAAGTAAGTAGTCATATCAATGGAACTGAACTGAAAACCCTGATGTTTTCCCATATACCTACAAACACCTGATGTGTGACAAAGGTGTTGTACAATGGAAAAAAGAAAGCATCTTCAACAAATGGTGCTGGTATCACTGGATGCAGACATAAAAAAGATTACAGGTAGATACATATTTATCATCATGCAAAAAATTCAGTTCAAATGGATCAAAGACCTCAACATAAATGCAGCCATACAGAACCTCTTAGAAGAGAAATTGGGAGGTTCCCTTGAATTAATTGGTACAGGAAACCACTTCCTGAACATAACAGCATTAGCACAGACATTGATATCAACAATTAATAAATGAGACCTCCTGAAACTGAGAAGCTTCCATAAGGCAAAGGACACAGTCAACAAGACAAACTAACAGCCCACAGAATGGGAAAGCATCATCTCCAACACCACATCAGACAGAGGGCTAATTTCTAAAGTATAAAATGAACACACAAAGCTAGTCACCAAATCACCAAAGGATCCAATTAAAAACTGGTATGCATAACTAAATAGAGAATTATCACTAGAGGAATCGAAAATGGCTGGAAAACACTTAAGAAAGTGCTCGACATCCCTAGCAATCAGGGAAATGCAAATTAAAACAACTCTGAGATACAATCTTACTCCTGTCAGAATGGCTAAAATCAAATACACCAATGACAGTTTATGCTGGAGAGGATGTGGAGAAAGGGGAACACTCCTTCATTGCTGGTGGGAATACCAACTCTTATAGCCACTATGGAAATCAGCATGGAGAATCCTCAGAAAAATGGGAATTAGTCTACCACAAGTCCCAGCAATTCCACTCTTAGGAATATACCCAAAAGATGCATATTCATATAACAAGGATGTCTATTCCACTATGTTTATAGCAGCACTATTTGTAGCAGCCAGAACCTCGAAGCAACCCACATGCTCCTCAACTGACAAATGGATAGAGAAAATGTGGTACATTTACACAATGGAGTACTATTCAGCGGGAAAAAAACAATGGAATCTTGAAATTTGCAGGCAAATGGATAGCACTAGAGGAAATGATCCTGAGTGAGGTAATGCAGTCGCAAAAAGACAAACATGGTATGTACTCACTCATATATGGATTTTAGACATGAATCAGGGGAGCACCAATCAACAATCCCATTGGCAGAGAGTCTGGGAAACAAGAAGGACCTTAAGAGTGATATGTATGGTACCCCAGAGATGGTGAAATGAGGCAAGATCTTCTGAACAGATTGGGAGCATGGGTGGGAGGGGAGAGGGAGCCAGGAAAAAGAGGGAGGGAGAAGAGGAGGTGAGACAAGGACATGGGGGAGCAGGAAGTTTGAGTTAGGGCAAGAATGGAGGAGAACAGGATGAGAGATACCATAATAGAAGGAGTCATTCTAGGTTTGAAGGGAGATCTGGCATTAGTGAGATTTCCAGAGATCTACAAGGATAACACCAACTGGCAAACTAAGCAATAAGAGAGACTACCTTAAATGCCCCTCCCTGATAATGATTTTGATGACTGTCTTATATACCATCCTAGAACCTCCATCCAGTAACAGATGGAAGCAGAGGCAAACACCCACAGCTAAACACTGAACTGAACTCCTGGAACCCAGTGACAAAGAAGGATTGATGAGCAATGGGATCAAGACTGGGCTGGTGAAACCCAGAGAAACAGCTAACGTGAACAAGGGGGAGATCTTGCACCCTAAACTGATAACATATGACCCCTAGTGCTGAGATCATCCTTGTGTGAGCTGTATCTTTTAGGACTGGATCAATGTAGTATAGTCAGTGCAGCCATGAAGAGAGATTCATCTAAATCTTAACCCTAAATCCTGGGATTAATGGGATATACCACCACCAACACCTACTTCTATGGCTGCTGGCATTAAAGGTGTGTATCACTACTGTCTGATCTCTATAACTTCAGGCTAGCTTTGCTTTCTAAATCCTCAGACAAGCTTTAGTAAATCATAAATAATATATCACTACAGGTAGGTATGATTTTTTGGCAACTTTATCTCTATTCTCTATGCTGATAAATACAAACTCTCAAGAAATCACCAATCACACCACAATATTACCAATAATGGGTAGGGCCTAGTCCCTGCTCTGGAACAATATAACAATCTTTGGAGATTCCCCCATGAAAGGCCTCACCCTCCCTGGAGAGTGGAATTGGGATTGGGTGAGAGCTTGGGGGATGGGGAAGAAAAGCAGTAAGAGGGAGCTGGGATTGACACGTGAAGAGAGCTTGTTTCTAATTTAAGAAAAAAAAATGTTTAAAAGAAAAAGAACACGGGAGCCAAGCACCCCAGACTTCAGGTCTTCTGTCCCACCAACGAGACCAGGAAACCAGAGGAGGCAGGGAGTCCAGGGAAGCAGCTGTTCCTGTGGCAGCATCAGGTAAACAGGCCAGCTTCCTGCAGAACGCCTGGGAACTGCAAAGAGCTCCCAATCCCGGCAGGAGGCAAGCACCCCAGACTCCAGGTCTTCTCTCCCAACAATGAGACCAGGAAACCAGAGGAGCCAGGGAGACCAGGGGAGTAGCTGTTCCGGATCAGGTACAACAGGACACAGCATATGGTCCAGGGGACCAGGGAGGAGGCTAAGCGCCCCAGATTCCTGTTTTTCTTTTCCACCCACGGGACCAGAATGAGGACAAGGAATAGAAGAACCACCAGATTATTGGACTTGCTAGCACCTACCAAAAGGGAACTCTGGTCCCCAGACCAGTAAGGGGCTCTTTGTGCACCCACTAGAAGAAGAGATGCAAAAGAGACAATACAAAAACACACTCAGCAACAGAAATATGACACTGCCAGATTCTAGAGACTCCACACCAGCAAGACTCCAACACTCCAATGCGAATGAAGCAGAAGAGAACGACCTTAAAACCACTTTCATGAAAATTATAGAGGCCCTAAAAGAGGATATAGGAAAATCCCTCAAAGAAATGGAAGAAAAAACAAACCAAAAATGCAAGAAATGGAAGAAAAAACAAACCAAAAAAATGCAACAATTGGAAGAAAAAACTAACCAAAAAAAGACAGGAAACAGAAGAAGAAACGAAGCAAAAAATGCAAGAAATGGAAGAAAAAACAAAGCAAAAAATGCAAGAAATGGAACAAAAAGCAAACCAAAAAATGCAAGAAATGGAAGAAAGAACAAACCAAAAAATTCATAAAAGGCAACGAATGGACAAAAAGATAAACCGAAAATTGAAAGAAGCAATGCAAACACTGCAAGGGTTAAAACAGAAATAGAGACAATAAAAAAATACAATCTGAAGAAAGGCAGAAAATAGAAAAGCTAGGCAAACAGTCAGGTACTACCGATATAAGCATTTCCAACAGAATAGTAGAGATGGAAGAGAGAATCTCAAGAGTTGAAGATACACTAGGAGAAATGGATTCATCAACCAAAGAAAACCTTAAGACCAACAAATCATTAACACAAAACATCCAAGAAATATGGGACATCATGAAAAGACCAAACCTAAGAATAATAGGTATAGAAGAAGGAGAAGAAATCCACCTCAAAGGGACAGAAAACATATTCAACAATCATAGAAGAAAACTTTCCCAACCTTAAGAAAGACATGCCAATGAAGGTAAAGAAGCCTACAGAACACCAAATAGAGTGGACCACAAAAAAAATCCTCTCAACACATAATAATCATGACCCCAAACATACAGAATAAAGAAAGAATATTAAGAGCAGCTAACGAAAAAGGTCAAATAACATATAAATGCAGACCTATCAGAATTACACCTGACTTCTCCATGGAAACTCTGAAAGCCAGAAGGTCCTGGATAGATATTCTACCTACACTAAGAGACCATGGATGCCAGCCCAGACTACTATACCCAGCAAAGCTCTCAATCACTATAGACGGAGAAAACAAGATATTCCATGACAACACTAGATTCAAGCAATATGTATCCACTAACACGGCCCTACAGAAAATTTTGGAAGGAAAACTCCAACCCAAGAAAGCTGACTACAACCAGAAAAACATAGGCATTAGAGAATCCCTCTCTACCAACAGCAAAAAGAACAAAGGGGTGAAATTCCACACATAATTCCACCAACAACAACCATTGCAAATCGAAGAAGGATGAGCAATCAATGGTCATTAATATCCCTCAATATTAATGGCCTTAACTCAACCATAAAAAGACACAGACTAGCAGAATGGATTAAAAGACAGAACCCTTCCTTCTGCTGCATACAAGAAAAACACCTCACCCTCAAAGACAGACATTACCTGAGAGTTAAAGGTTGGGGAAAAAATTTTCAATCAAATGGACCCAAGAAACAAGCAGGGGTAGCAATCCTAATATCTAACAAACTAGACTTTAAAATAAAATCAATCAAAAGAGATGAAGGAGGTCATTAAATACTCATCACAGGTGAAACCCACCAAGATGAAGTGTCTATCCAGAACACCTATGCCCGAAATACAAAAGCATCCACATTCGTAAAAGAAACATTATTAGAACTTAAATCTCATCTAAAGCCCCACACAGTTATAGTGGGAGATTTCAACACACCACTCTCACCACTAGACAGGAATACCAGACAGAAACTCAACAAAGAAGCAAAGGGTCTAATAGAAGTAATGACCCAACTGGGATTAACAGACATCTGTAGAACATTTCATCCACATAAAAAAGAATATACCTTCTTCTCAGCACCACATGGAACCTTCTCAAAAATCGACCACATACTTGGTAATATATCAAACCTCAGCAGCTACAAAAAAATTGGAATAACTCCATGCATCTTATCAGACCACCATGCTTTCAAATTAGAATTCAACAACAACACAAATTGCAGAAAACCTACAAACTCATGGATATTGAATAATGCTCAACTGCACCATCTCTGGGTCAAAGAGGAAATAAAAAAAAGAAATTAAAGACTTCCTAGAACTCAATGAGAATGAAGACACAACATACCCAAACCTATGGGACAGTTTGAAAGCAGTGCTAAGGGAATGTTCATAACACTAAGTGCCCACATGAAGAAACTGGAGAACAGTTATACTAGAGAATTAACATCACAGCTGAAAGCTCTAGAACACAAAGAAGCAAACTCCCCTAGGAGGAGTAGACCCCAGGAAATAATCAAATTGAGGGCTGAAATCAATAAAGTAGAAACTAGGAAAATAATACAAAGAATCAATGCAATGAAGAGTTGGTTCTTTGAGAAAATCAACAACATAGACATCCTTTGTCCAAACTTACCAAACAGCAGAGAGTGAACAAGCAAATTAACAAAATCAGAAATGAAAAGTGGGACATAACAACAGACTCTGAGGAAATCCAGAGAATCATTAGGTCATACTTTGAAAACCTGTACTCCACAAAATTTGAAAATTTAAAGGAAATGGAGGACACCCTGGATAGCTATCACTTGCCAAAACTAAATCAAGAACAGATAAGCAATTTAAATAGACCTATAACCCCTATGGAAATAGAAGCTGTCATCAAAAGTCTACCAATCAAAAAGAGTACAGGTCCAGATGGCCTCAGTGCAGAATTCTACCAGAAATTCAAAGAACAGCTTATACCAATTCTTCTCAAAGTATTCCACACAATAGAAGCAGAATGGTCTTTGCCAAACTCTTTCTATGAGGCTTCAATAACCTTGATCCCCAAGCCACACAAAGATACAACTAAGAAAGAGAACTTCAGACCAATATCCATCATGAACATTGATGCAAAAATACTCAATAAAATACTGGCAAATCAGATCCAAGAACACATCAAAATCATTCACCACGATCAAGTAGGTTTCATCCCAGGGATGCAGGGATGGTTCAACCTACGAAAATCCATCAATGTAATCCACCATATAAACAAGCTGAAAAACAAAAATCCCATGATCATCTCACTAGATGCTGAAAAAGCCTTTGACAAAATCCAACACCCCTTCATGATAGAGGTCTTGGAGAGATGTGGGATAAGAGGGACATACTTAAACATAATAAAAGCTATATACAGTAAACCAACAGCCAACATCAAACTAAATGGACAGAAACTCAATGTAATTCCTCTAAAATCAGGAACAAAACAAGGCTGTCCACTCTCTCCATACCTTTCCAACATGGTACTTGAAGTTCTAGCTATTGCCATACGACAACAAAGGGGGATCAAGGGGATACAAATTGGGAAGGAAGAGGTCAAACTTTCACTGTTTGAAGATGATATGATATTTTACATCAATGACCCAAAGAACTCTACCAGGGAACTCTTACAGCTGATTAATACCTCCAGCAAAGTGGCAGGATACAAGATCAACTCAAGAAAATCAGTAGCCCTACTATATACAGATGATAAAAGGGCAGAAAAAGAAATCAGAGAAACATCACCCTTTACAATTGCCACGAACAACATAAAATGGTGCTGGCATAACTGGAGGCTGGCATGTAGAAGAATGCGGATCGATCCATGTTTATCGCAATGCACATAACTTAAGTCCAAATGGATCAAAGACCTCAACATAAATCCAGCCACACTAAACCTCTTAGAAGAGAAAGTGGGAGGTACCCTTGAATGAATTGGTACAGGAGACAGCTTCCTGAACATAACACCAGTATCACAGACAGTGAGATCAACAATTAATAAATGGGACCTCCTGAAACTGAGAAGCTTCTGTAAGGCAAAGGACACAGTCAGCAAGACAAAAAGGCAGCCTATAGAATGGGAAAAAATATTCACTAATCCCACATCTGACAGAGAGCTGATCTCCAAAATTTACAAAGAACTCAAGAAGCAAGTCTTCAAAATATCAAAGGACACAATTAAAAAGTGGGCTGCAGAACTAAATAGAGTTTTCAATAGAGGAGTCTAAATGGCTGAGAGGCATTTGAGAAAGTGCTCAACATCCTTAGCCTAGAGTTTTTAAAAGGGTTTGCTGGCTGGGGCATGTAGATATTTATATGTTCCTAGCATGGATTTCTCCTGAATGAATCTTTGATGTTGAGAAAAATAAAGCTTCTGCAATTCAAAACCAAAACAAAACTAAGAATTTATATATAATTAAATATATTATTTATATATAAATAAATGCTTATGTATTAATATAAACATATATTAGTATATATAACAGAAAAAATAACAATGTGTCTGTATTTGCAAACAGGAGCCTTGATGCTAAAAATGACACTATTTGGGTCCTTCCTAATCGAATTTGACTGATACCCTTATGTGAGAGTTGGAGTTGTGTATGTATGAACTGAGAATGACCACAGAGACACATGCAGGGAAGATATCATGGCAATACCAGGGGCAGGGAACCTTTCCAAATGGAGGAATGAAAGCAGATCTGCAGATACTTTGATCTTAGATGTTTTGTAGCCTCAAGAACTGAGGGAAGACATTTCTGTTAAAAACGGTGACTCTCATGGCATTTTGTTATAGCAGCTGTACTGTAATAATGCTGGGCTATCTCAAAATCAGCGCATACCTTTTTGTTTTTTTTTTGCTCTCTGTGGTCATGTGTAACTCAGGAACAGATGGATCACTGTGCTGTGACAGTATAGCATGGCAAATGATGTAACGTGGGATATTCCTATTGCTTTGCGAGTCTGGGGATGGACTGAAGCAGAACCAGAACTGGAGTGATCCTGGAAGTCTTGCTGGAGGTGGGGTGGAGTTAGGCTGAGTAAAGACAGATGGAACAGAATAAATATTAAGTACCAGGTAGAAATGTGGGACAGCGACACATTTAGAAAAAGTAGTTCATCAGGGATGAAGGATTGAGGGAGTGTTAAGAGCACTCGTTAGCATAGTGTGGTATTCTCTCCTTCAGATACAGGGTATCTACTACATCACTTAGCACACACATGTGTATCTGTGCTTCATTGCTTAATTATGTGATCTGTCCTCTTGGATTCTTTTGTTTTCTGGTTTCTTTTGTTTACTGTTGTATCCTTCATTATCAGGCACAAAGGTGTCCAAAATAACAAAGAATTCTATGTAGGTAAATGAATAAATTTTGTGATTTGTTCTTTGGGAAAAAAAGAAAAAAAAACAATTTGGAAGAACAAAGGTAGTCAAAGCTTTCCTGAACAACAGCAAAAACAATAAAAATGATTACTGGTTCATCATCCCTGACTCAAGAGATATTACAGAGCCGTGGTTATCAAAACAGTATGGTTCTGGCATACTTGAGTACCTACAGATAAATGAATAGCATATAGTAGTGGAAATTCTTTACTTAAGTCCAAATAAAGAGTTTAAGATTTCCATCAAAGATGCCAAAACTATATACTGGAAGAAAGACAGAGTCCTTAAGAAATATTGGGAAACTTATATGCCTACCTGCAGAAGAGTGAAAATAAAACTTTATCTCTCATTTTGAAAAACAATCACATCCAAATGAATAAAAAACATATTTGTAATATCTGAAAATTTTAAACTAAAGGAGCTTTAACTAACTTTACAATAGTCCTTCCTGTCAAAAACACATCCAAAATATAGTTAGCACATCACAATAATGGCATCATTACAGAAGTGGACATATACTGCCAGGTTAATATGTATTTTTCCATGCAGGATCTAGAGCTGGGTAAGACCACTGAATTACTTTCTTAGTCACCTTTTAGCACCATGCATGCTATAGAATAGGAAGAAGTTCTCAAGTCATTTTGAGACTGAGTTCTCTGTGGCCTGGAACCAATGTATGTTATGCATTCATCAACAATGTCTATCCACGTAGTTATGGTGGGCAAGCAAGAAAAAATGTAATAGTATGGATTGTTTAAGAGACATCTGCAACCTTGCAGATCAACAGAACTATATATGAAATGACAAATGAGTTTGTTAAATGTCCTATATGTTGACCAATGAATTAAGAACAATAGTTTCAATAATTAGTCAATTTATGGATGCAGTCCACATGGAGAATATATTATAGACTATTCTACAATAATAACTAACAACTTAAAGAACAACTTTTAGTCAGAGATTGAGTTACTTTAGAAATATTATCAAACTTTATTTGTATGTTTATTATTGTACTTTATGTATCTGATTTAAAATAAAAAATCCACAAAGTATACTCCATTTCTATTTTAGAAAGTAACAACTTCAATTTCTTCTCTTCTGAATTTACACTGCTCATTGGATTATTGTTTTCACTATATAGCTGTGATAAACCAAGTGTGATAATTTTGGACATTGACAAAGAAATTGAAAATTTTGGAGCATGTGACGGTGCACAGAATTATACTCTAGTAAAATTTAATAAGATATTAACCACAAAGAAACATACAGGTTTGCTCAATAGATGTTTAACTAAAATTTATTAAAGACTTAGAAGAATATTTTAATGGTATTCCTGTATACAAAAGGCATTTGAATATAGATTCAAGATGAAGGATGCACAGTATTTAGGTGTTTGGACTATAAAATGTCACATTCTCTTTAAAAGATTAAATTATATCTATATAGAGAAATTGACACAAAATTTTATTTCTTGATTTTAAATCTATTTCATATATTCAGTCTCCTTATTTTTAGCAATTAGTTTACATTTGTGAGTATTAGGAATTTCCTTTGGAACCAAGACAGTTGCTTAGGAATCTTCTCATAGCATGTTTAATCTCTTTGTTTCTCAGTGTATAAATTGCTGGGTTTAAAAGAGGTGTAAAAACAGAGTAAAACACAGCAAGAAACTTGTCCAGTGAGGTGATACTGAGGGGCCATACATAAATGAAAAGGTAAGGCACAAAAATATCATCACCACTGTGAGGTGTTCCGTGCATGTGGACAGAGCCTTAGATGTACCAGCTTTGAAACTATGGAGAACATTGGTAAGGATATATGTGCAGGAAATGAGTAACACAAAGAAAACAGATTACATCTGCAACCCCAGAGTCAGCATTCATTAGAATATCCAAATCATGTGAATCTAAGCAAGCTAACTTAATCACCAATGGCATGTCACAAAAAAAAGCTGTCTGTTTCCTTGAAACAACAAAAAGGCAGCTTCACGATCACTACCAGGTGACTCAAAGCATGCACAAAGCCAGTAGTCCAAGAAATGAACACCACCCCAGTGCATCTTTTCAGGTTCATAATGGTGAAGTAGTGGAGTGGTTTGCAGATGCCCACATAACGGTCATAAGCCATTACCACTAACAGCACCATCTCTACTCCAGCAATGCAATGAGCAAAGAAAATCTGGGACATGAATCCTGCAAAGGAAATGGTCTTGTTTTCTATGAGAAAGTCTGAGAGCATCTTAGGAGTAGTAACAGAGGAAAACCACATATCAACAAAGGACAGGTTGGCCAACAAGAAGTACATGGGAGAATGGAGATGTCGGTCAGTGGTGATTAAAACCATGATGACAATATTTCCTGACACAATGAGAAGATACAGTATCAAAGAGTAAGGCTTGTGTGTTCTGTGAATAAGAAAGTCCATAAAGTGTAAATTCTGACAATTACAGCAGTCCCTGTACAAAATTCCACATTATTTGGGTTGTATCTTGGACCCATTCCTTCAAAGGCACTGACCTTGCCTTTAAAGGCCTAATTATCCTTTTGCATTGAGAATTAGCATTCTCAATAGCCAGAGATTCAATTACTATTTGTCTACCTTCTGAATTTAGTGTCATTCTATTAGTAAATGTCAATCTTTGTAGGAAATCCATGAAGTCTTCTTTGGGCCCTGTATAACTTTAGTAAATGACTCACTATTTTTTCTTACTTCTCTAATTCTGTCCCAGGCTTTCAAAGCTGCTATGTGGCATAAAGTCAGGGCATGGTTATCATACAGAGATTGCCTTTCTAAACCAGCATAATGCCCTTCTCCAAGAAGTTGATCCTGGAAGATTTCCATACCTCTAGCTCTACTCCATGTTCAATGACCTTAGTATCTTCTTTGAACCCAGTACTCCTTTGTAATTGTTGGTCAGGATTTAAAACAGCTTTAATCAAGTCTCTCCAGTCTCTAGGAATAATAATATTGCAAGCTGACCACAAGTTTAACATCTGCTTCACAAAAGGTGAATGCATGCCATATGAGACTACTGCTTCTTTGAATCTCTTTAAATCTAACATTTCCACAGAAGTAAAATTAGCTCTTACAGAGCCTCTATCATTTGGCAATTCCAGTAAGGTTACTGGATATATTTAGGTTGGTTGTTTGAACCCTAGGCTGACCCTCTCTAATCTTATAATGCAATGCAGAAAATGGTTCTCCTTTAAATTCCTCTGTCTGGGTCTGAATAGCTCTATGATCTATCTGTTTTATTAAGTTTTTCTAAAACTTGAATCTTAGCACTAATATTAACCAACATTTTAGTGATAAATCAAAAATGATAAAAACTAATGTTTATAATTGATACTATGTAAGTCCCATGTAGATTAGCTATCCCCTCATTTAATTGTTCCACTTTCAAATCATCCAGCATATTATCAAACAGAGACCTAAATTGCTCTCTTGTAATAGTATTCCCCAATGTTATAATGTGGGGGAAAACTCTCTCTTTTAAACTAATCCCTTCCTTTAAGAATTTCCAGTAGTCTTACCAAGTATGCCTACAATGCAGTGAACTTTGAGGCATAGTACCTCGTGGTCATGTAATGGGAGCTGAGAGTGGCATCCGGAGGAGAGATTGTAAAAAAAGCCTGCAACCACAGCAGGGGGAGAGAAAAAAAGAGAGGCAAGACTGAAAACCCTGCACACAGGATAGTGTGGAAAAACCAAATGTGGCAGGAATAGACTGAAGCCAGAATCAGCTGGTCTAGAACAAATAATTCTTGTGACATTTGGAGTCCACATGCTTCTGGAGTTTGGGAAACTGTTTTAGAGAGGACACAGCAGGAAAATCCCAAACTAACTCAGAGGCTTTGGGGAAAAAAAGAAGAAAAGCTAGCTGGCTGGGCAATGACTCCAGCAGTAGCCTCACTCTGGGTTACGCTTGTGGCTGCAAAGCCACAGGCTAGTGGCTTTTTCATGAATTCACTCCCCAAAAGTGGGGCACCAGTGGTAGCATAAATTATAAAAACTCAGAAACAGATATTGGAGCTAAAGCTGAAGATCAGAGAAGCAAAGCAGCCAACCACTAGAGAATTCTCACCTCTACCAATGCTCAGACCAAAGGGATAATCCTCTGAACCTCAGATTGCTCCCAACTGCATTACTCCTCAGATTCATTGAACTCCTCTCTCCTCCCAACCTATATTCCTTTCTAGTAGTAGAATTAAAGGCGTGGGATCCCAAGTGTAGAGGTCACCTTTGTGTGAGCTTATTTCTCTTTTAGACTGCATCATTTTCATGTAGCTCAGGGTGCCCTTGAACTCAAAGAGATCTATCTGTCTCTGTCTCCTGAGTGCTGGGATTTAAGTTGTCTACCACCACTGCCTGGCCTCTATGGCTAACTAGTGTGGTTGCAGGAATTAAAGGTGTGTGTCACAGCTGCCTGGCATCTGTGGCTGTGGTTAGGTTTGCACTCTGATCTTCAGGCAAACTTATTTGTTAGATCATAAGCAAAATATCTCCACAATATTCCATTGCCAATTTGTGAACTAATAACTTTTGTTTCTTTTCTTCTTAATTTATTCTTCCCACTGGATAGGTGTTTTGCCAAATAGCTGTGATAAAACAAGAGTGATGACTTTGGTGATTTGACAAACTGAACAATTTGGGGCATGTGATGGTGCAGATTTAGACTCAGGTAAAATTTAATAAGATGGTATACACGTAGATAAACATATGAGCTTGCTTAGTAAGTGTTAAACTTAACTTTACTAGAGACAGAAGAAAAGTTTAATTGTATTCTTGTATACAAAGGACATTGGTGTATAGATTTAAGATGAAGGACTCACAGTGGTTCCATGGTGGGTCAGTAAAATGTTACATTCTCTTTAACAAGGTAAATTATATCTATATAGTGAAATTGAGACAAATTTTTATTTCATGAATTGAAATTTATTTCATACAGTTATTCCATCATTTGAAATAATTAGTTTACATTTATAGATATTAGGGATTCCATTTGGAACCAAGATACTTACTTATGAATCTTTTCATAGCATTTTTCATCTCTTTGTTTCTCAGTGTATAAATTGCTGGATTTAGTAGAGGTGTAAAAACAGAGTAAAACACAGCAAAAAATTTATCCAACCAGACAATATTGAGTGGCCATACATAAATGAAAAGGCAAGGCACAAAAAAGATCATTACCACTATGACATGGGCACTGCATGTGGACAGAGCCTTAGATGCACCAGATTTGGAACTCTGGAGAACACTGATGAGAATAAATGTGTAGGAAATGAGCAACAGAATGAAGCAGGTTACAGCCACCACCCCACAGTCAGCATTCGTTAGAATATCCAAATTATGGGAATCTATGCAAGCTAGCTTGATGAGCAATGGCACGTCACAAAAAAAACTATCTATTTCCTTTGGACCACAAAAAGGCAACTCCACAATCACTACCAGGTGACTCATGCCATGCACAAAGCCAGTAGTCCAAGAAATCAACACCAGCCCAGTGCATCTTTTCAGGTTCATAATGGTGAAGTAGTGGAGTGGTTTGCAGATGGCCACATAGCGGTCATAAGCCATTACCACCAACAGCATCATTTCTCCTGCACCAATGCAATGGACAAAGAAGACCTGGGACATGCAGAATACAAAGGAAATGGTCTTTTTTTCTATGAGAAAGTCTGATATCATCTTGGGAGTAGTAACAGAGGAAAGCCACATATCAACAAATGACAGGTTGGCCAACAAGAAGTACATGGGAGAATGGAGATGGTGGTCAGTGGTAATTAAGACCATGATGACAATATTTCCTGACACAATGAGAAGATAAAGTATCAGAAACATCAAAAAGAGTAACACCTGAAGATTCTTTGAGTTAGAAAGTCCCCAAAGTATAAATTCTGTCACCACAGATTGATTGCCTTCATCCATTATTCCTAGTGTGTCATCAGAAATGTCCTGCAAAGAGAGAAATATTATCAACAAGTCATATGAGGAATTCTACTTCCTGTGGAGAATTCCCTTCGAAATTTTGAATGTAAAAAAGAAATCAAAGGCAAATAAATGACACTGTTGCCCAACTGAAAGCTAATGAGATAACGAGACAAGAACAACACCTCAAGAAGATAAGTATGGGTTGGTCTGTATCACACGTGGTCTATCAGGAAATTACTCTAAAAGAGAGCTGGGAGGAAGCAGGACAGCAATGTAAAAACCAAAAATGTGTGTGGTTTCTTAATTGAATAATGTCTAAATTTGTCACTAGCAATCATGACATGCTATAATTAAAATGAAGATTAAATTTGGAAACTGGTGGAGAGTTACATTAAATATCAGTGCAAATGTTCTGACAGGATACTACCATTTTTGGCAGCATGAATAATGATTTCATTGACATCAGTAGAATTGCTTTTGTGACATCAGTAAATTAAAATTTTGACTTAAATCTACGAAGTAAAATATTGTAAAACTACATTAAGGAAGCATGCAGAATACCATATAAGATTCATGCAGATACCAGATTGAAGTATACAAACCAGGTTTACAGTTAGTCATTAACAAATATGTATTACAGAATTCATTTTCTCAACTAAACTAATTAACAAAATACCATTGCAAATACCTGTAGGGATGGATTTCCAAAGAGTACAGCAAAGCATATTCAGACCTGAGTTCTTGAAGTTATAATTTGTTTAGTCTTAGTAGTGGAAAATATTGATTTTAAATTACATAAACTAATCTTGAGAGCCCTGAGTTTTTGAAATAGTGCAATTTTCTGACATAAATAATATATCATCTGCCATCCATCTATAGTTAGAATATTTTCTCATTATATCACTTACTTACTGATCACCTTTATGTTAAAGAGCAGAATATATTATATAAACATATAAGCCAGGTTGTCTTTGACTGTCAGCCTTGGATGAACGTGACATTATACTTCCATTGAGCAGCAATTATCAACCTCAAAGCACCAGTGGGGTGCTTGTACTCAAGTCAGATGGTAGATTATCATTGTCCATTTTCTGCTCCCTTCAGTAAGTCTCTTGATGCTCTTCAAGTTACAAGTCTTAGTTTTTATTATCCTAAAGCTCGTGAACAATAAAATAGTATATGAAATAATCAGAATTGTTTAATTCCTATTTTCTGAGGACTGAGAAAGTTGGAGTAAGGTTGAAAAACAAGAATGTCTGAAAATATCAGGTAACACATTCAATTGTTATAGGAACATGATTACAGATAAATAAACACACATGCCTTACAGAGATTTACCAAATATCCCAGGAAAACACACTGATCATACAGTATAGACCTTGGGTTCCTTGGGTGTTTTATTATTTAATATTTCAAAATGTTTCAGGCAAACATTAACTTTAAGTTTTTTCTGAATTATTTCTTTTAGTTTTTAAGATTATAATATAGTTACACTTCTACCTTTATTTTCTTTCTCCAAATTCTTCCATATTCTGATCCTTGTTTTCTTTCAAATTCCTGGGGAAAAAGGGGCCCTCTAAATTAACTAGACAAACCTCAAATATACTCACAGAACTGAAGCAGCAAGCATGGTGCCTACATGGTTCCACACCAGGTCCTCTGCATATGTACTATACCTTTTGGTTTAGTGCTTTATGAGACTCCTAAAGTATAAATGAGAGGGTCTCTGATTCTTGAGCATTTGCTTTGGGATCTTAAAGTTTTATGTTGGCTTGGCTTGTCCAACTTTGATGTGATGGCTTTTATGTTATTTTATTTTATGATGTTTTGTTATGTCCTAGAAGTCTATTCTTT
This sequence comes from Mesocricetus auratus, assembly GCF_017639785.1. Classification (NCBI taxonomy): domain Eukaryota; kingdom Metazoa; phylum Chordata; class Mammalia; order Rodentia; family Cricetidae; genus Mesocricetus; species Mesocricetus auratus. The sequence continues at coordinate 78,471,612 of NW_024429189.1, forward strand.
CTAGTGATAGCTCTAAAGGGAGTGGATCCAGATGACAGAGGAGATGCAAATGAAGTGTGAGAAATAGAGGGAGGTGAACCTGTTATTTAGACTATATTGTATTAGTGATAATCCGTGTTTAATATAAGGGGGAAGAAAAGAAATTCATTCCTTCTGTTTTCATATACAAACGTTTCTGTCTGTATAATGTAACTTGTAAATACATTTTCAGGGTTGACCATTTGGTATTGGAAGACCAATTGGTGTATTCTTCCCTAAGATAGCCTCCTTTTTCCACTCCCAGAATTCCTTAGTTGTCTGGGAGTTTTTTGTTTTTATTTTTTATGTTTGTTTGTTCGGGATGTTTTGCATATAATTGAGAATGCCTAGACTTTCCCTATCCACTGCAGCATGCCTATTGGTGTTGGATTTGTTGAGCTCAATTTTGACAATCATAATAGAACTGTGCCACTAATAAAAGTAATTAATAAAATAGAGCATTCATTTATTTCAGAGTGTCTTTGGGACTGCTATTGCTGCAAAGTACAACCAAGTCTCAAGTGATGCCTTTAAGTTGTACCCTCTAGAAATATAGGTATTGGACACTACTGTATCAGACCTCTTCCAATGTAAAGTGTCTTACAGCTACTTTCTGATACTTAAGAGTGAGCATGCTTTAATAGACCTGCTCAGATGATGATGCTCAGGCTGTTTTGTTTCAACAAGATGACTGAAAAGCTAGGAAAAATTATGCCAGATATTACAAAAGCTTTACAAATGTTATACATGCAATAAGTAATGAATTATGAATATATAGAATAAAATGCACAAAGGAATTATTAAACTTTTCTAGTATCCAGAGTGGAATGATACATGAATTCTGTCCTAAAGTCATATTTTCTAGTATATCTTGAAACAATACTGTTTGTAAAGTTATGGCCAATGATTTTATTATCCATCTTAATATTTTGTACAAGATATTCATGTTCATATGTAAATATATTTATGGATATCCTTTTCCATTTATATATACACCTGAATGTATCTATATATTTGTACATACATATCTTATATATGCACAAACATATTTATATAGACTTAAATGTCCATATACATATTTATGTGCATGTTCACATAGTTATATATAATTACCTTTTTTAAAAATAATTGCTACTTACACTTTTTCTAAATTTTCGTATACTTATTCTGTATCTATGAAGTTTGCAAATGCAAAAGCACATTCAATATGCAAATTGATTTTAGGAACAAAACAACCACTCACCCTCCTCTTCTCTTTCCCAGGATCTATCAGTTTCTTCGAAGACCTAATGAAATACACTGATCTATTAAAGTATCTCTGTAATTCTTGCATCTAAATTAGCAGCAATTCCCCTAGAAAATCTAATGTTGGTTATACATAATAAATGTAAACATTAATGAACAGAAATAAACTGAATAACCTTTTTATGAGTCTAGAAGCAAACTCATTATTTTCTTCTATTTTTTCTATGTTGGCCCTTCTACCAAAGTGCTAACCTTTGTAATAGTATTTGCCTTTCTGTAAGTATTTATTGTTGTAATAATAATTACACAGCATAAGAGACACCATGTGGTAGACACTCATAACTGAATAGAGGTATTTTAGTTGTTTATAATAACTTGCTTTGCTAGCAAATTGAGCATTTCTATGCTGTGTTATTTGTTTTGTTTTTATTGGTTTTATTTTTTTGCTTGTGTGTATATTCTACTATTAAAATGTGTTTTTGAGTAGAATTCCACCTGTCCCTTTTTCTTCCTCAAACCACTCCCAAATATCATCCTCACATACTGTTCCCATGCTACCCTCGAGTGACTAGCTTCTTTTTTTCTTGATTCTTATCTGGGTGTATGTATGTATGCATACGCACAAATGTATAATTTCAATTTTTTGAATCCATTTTTTGTTGCATAAGGATTCAGGATTGACCACTGTACATTTAACAATTAATTATGTGGCTCATCCCTGGGAGAGACTGATTTTTCTTGACAGAATATTTTCACCTTATTTCCACAATATTCACTTAACTTGTTTCATTTTTACTCCCATCTTTATTCTGCATACTGTCTTATCTTCGGTGCACTGCAGACATAAATATTTGATCTTATTAAGGAAAATTGAGTATTTGTACAATGTTAGCAGGATATTACTCTTGTGATTATCAGATAAAGAATGATAATTTTCTGATATGGACCTAAGCATACATGAAATAGAAGATGTAGAGAAAACATTAATGGGACTCTAAAGAACACAGAAGTAAAAGAAACGACTCATCTAAAACATAGTGGGTGTTGGTAAAAAGAGGTAACTAGAAATAAATAAATTATTAACTTACAGAAGACTATCAGAGTGATGACTTATCAAACTTCATATTTTCTTTTGGATCCTATTTTCTTCCAATCTGATGCGTGCTTATGAAGTTATTCCTTTTGTGTAGAGACAGTCTTCCCTTCAGCTGGATATATATTCACTTCCTGAATTTGGCCCATGGGTAATATTTGTCTGCTTGTGTTCTGACTAAATAAGGACCCTGGAAATAATTGTCTTTGTAACCCCTTAAGAATTTCTCCATTAAGAGTGATATTGAGTATTGAATATTTGTGGAAATAGACAGAAAATTAAAACCCTCTGTTAGTCCAACATTGATGTTAGACAACTTCTCACATTTATTTCACCAATAAGATAAAAGAGATTTCTGCTGCCTCATCTCTTACTGAATAAATATAACCAAAGTGGTTAATATATTTGTACTTATGACATAATCTGCTGCAGAATGTGAGATATTAATTGAATTAAAAAAGAAACAAAACAAACAAAAATCTGTACTGTAAACATAAGTCTACAGAGCATGCCAAATATGGGTCAAATCTTAGTCTCATGACCAATGAAGTTCAGTGTGCTCTGTATGTCATATTAACAGGTATAAATTGGATACAATGACTATTACCTCTACAGAATACAAATATTTATTTTATTTATTTTAGGAAATTGGGGGGTATACCTCTACAATTTCACTTGAGATGGAGTTGCAGTAATTTCAGTTGATCAACAAGTAAACTTGCTATGTAGTTTTAAATAGGCACACCAAAATTGTAATTATCAGTGATTACTGTGCAACTTCCATGTCATTTTTGATTGTAAATACTTATGTAAGTGTAACTTTGTCAGCATCTATTTGCAGATGAAACAACACTGAGTATTAATAGATATCTCTTATGGAAAATATGTTAATCCAATAAATAAAATATTGTTTTATATAAAGCAATAAATATGCAATGGAATAGAAAATATTATTGTGCACTTTAAGATAGAAAAGTAGGAAAAGCAGCACTATAAAAATTTATCTGTGTTCTCTCCACCTGGTTTCCAAAGCACAACGTATATTGTCATTTTAAACATAGGCTATAGTACTTTTCATTATGAAATGTTTTTGTATATCCCTGTTTTATAATATCACAATATTGTTGCCCTGTTAGTATTATTTTAAGAATCTCATGATTTGCACAAAGACATGTATAATTTAAATTATTTCAAAAGACATATTATTTTCTAAAGTTAGATAGAATTTATAGTCCTTAGTATTTTGTTTTTTAATAATTTTTATTTAAATTATAAACAATCTTATATTACATATCAATCCCAGGTCCCTCTTCCTCCCATCTTCCCATGCCTCCTCCAAAGCCCCCCCATCCCATTCTGCTTCTGCTCCCCAGGGAGAGTGATGCCTTCCATGAGGGATCATCAAAGTCTGTCACATCATTTAGGGCAGGGCCTAGGCCCTCCCCCATGTGTCTAGGCTAAGAGAGTATCCTCAATGGGGAATGGGCTCCCAAGGTCCATTTATGTACTAGGGATGAATACTGTTCCACTACCAGAGGCCCCATATACTTCCCAGGCCTCTTAACTAACACCCATGTTCAGGGGTGCTGTCCTATGCTAGTTTCCCAACTATTAGTCAGGGGTCCATGAGCTCCCCCTTGTTCAGGTCAGTTGTTTCTGTAGATTTGCCCAGACTGGTCTTGACACCTTTGCTCATTATCCTCCCTCTCTGATACTGGATTCCAGGAGTTCACCTCAGTACTTAGTTGAGGGTCTCCGCTTCTACATACATCAGCTACTGGATGAAGGCTCTAGGATGGCATATAAAGTCGTCATCAATCTCATTATCAGGGAAGGGCATTTAAGGTTGCCTCTCCACTATTGCTTAGATTTTAGTTGGGGTCATCCTTGCAGCTCTCTGAACATTTCCCTAATGTCAGATTTCTCTTTAAATCTATAATGGCTCCCTCTGTTCAGTTATCTCTTTTCTTGATCTCCTCTATTCTTCCCCTGAATCAATCTTCCTGATCCCTCATGTACACCTCTCCTCCCCTCTTCTCCCCTTCTCTATCTCCTAGCTCCCTCTCCCCTCCCCCAGTGCTCCTAATTTGCTCAGTAGATCTTGTCCCTTTCCCCTTATCCAGGGGACCATGCATGTTTCTCTTAGGGTCCTCCTTGCTTCTTAGCTTCTCTGAAGGTGTGGATTGTAGGCTATTAAACATTTTCTATAGTTTTTATCTCAGCTTATTTTAACATCTTTGTGATAATTAATGCTGCAAATTAAAAGAAATTGATAATCACTGAGACTTTAACATTAGTCAGGGAATTTCTTATATGTCCTCCACATAATGGACATCAATGCCATAAGCAATTCTCTTATAAATTTTGAAAACTACCATTCATGGCCTGATTAATACATCTAGATTTTAATTTCTGACTTTTACTTTATTAATTTTGTTTTTTGGCAATCACACTTATATTGAGTGAGTTGTTGTTAGTATTATCTAATAATCGAACTAATTGAGGTAATATTAATGTCACCTAACTCAATAATAAACCATGTTTCCTCCAATGGCAGAGGGAAACTGTGACACTAGAAGAGTCACTCTCTCTAGTCAAACTCAGCCTATTTCTGGATCCTCCAAGGACTTCTGATTACTACATGATGCTTCTCATTAGCCAGCCAGTTTCCTCAGCAGGACAATTCACATAAAATCCAATCTCCCAGAAATGTTAATGCTTCAAAAGAATATATGACACAGCTTCTGTACTATTCTTTCTCTTAAAATTACTGTTGTCTCTTCTAGTTATGCAAGAGGTAGGTACAATGACAAAATTGAATTTCATCAAAAACAACTACAGGTTAGAGATCTATTGGCATTTGAATGCTTCTCTCAGTTGAAATTCATTATTAAGAATTCAATTAAGCTTTTTTTCTTCAGAAACAAATGAAAAAGCCTAAAGGGGTTGCTTTAATTAATTACAATAATTAACATGAGTTAATTTTAAAAGAATAACTCTTGTTAGAAGTGTTCTAACAGCAATAATGATTGCCTCCTAAAACTAATTTTACTTAGCATATTCCTTGCATTATTTAGTGATATTATACAACTCCTCTGTCCCTCAAAATCTAGCATTTTCCTTTTCTCTCTCTCTCTCTCTCTCTCTCTCTCTCTCTCTCTCTCTCTCTCTCTCTCTCTCTCTGTCTCTCTGTGGGGTTGTTTGTTTGTTTTTATTATTGTATTTTATACAATCACAGTGAAACTTAGTTTTGTACATTTCTTTCACATAGTATTTGCAATATGTTAGAACTGTAGAAATCCTAAGTATTATTGATTGGGCTGAACTACTTTGAAGACAGATAAATGAAGGCCCACAATTTTTTCTAAATATATCCAGGACCAAGCAGTGGATCTGTACTTAAACCCAAAGCGCTGATTCCCATCCTGATGAGTACAAAAATGTTTTCTTTAAAAGAAAAAAAAAGTCAAGGTAAAGTTGTTTATGAAAACCACACATTTTAACGATTGAATTCAAAGTGCATGGGATGAAAGTATCTTATCTTTATTCACTCATGGCCCTTGATTATCATAAGTAGTGTTTAATATGCAGTAGTATCCCTTCAGTAAATTTAATAATAAAATTATTACATTCTTCTAAAACTTCTTCAATTTTTAAGAGTCACAAATGAACTGGTACAAGGACCTAGATGAACATTCTATTTAACCATTCTCCTCTTGGCAATATAAATTCTGAAGCTATGACGCAAAGTGAGCTCAAAGTTTCTTTTTGCTAAAAGATGCCATTCTTAAATTCTTATTTTGTATTATATTAGATTTTGGAGTTCTGCATGTGAGAAACCTTGAACCATCTTTATACATAGCATGTTTTTCATGGAATTTTTCCTTTTCTATCAGTGAAACCATCTTGAATTTGCTTAACATTGTTCTAAAGAAAGGCTTTAATGAACTAGTCACACCATGCTTTATCTCCCAAAAGGAAACCAGTTTTGAGTATTATCTGTGTTAGGATGATTTTGTTTTACTGAATAAGGAAGATACGAACTGAAAGAAGTTTCATGAATTACTTTATGAGTAGATCTGTCCATATGTTTTGGGAAAAGTAGAGTCACTAATTTTCATAGAACATTATAAACAGTAGTTTGATTTATAACTATTCAGGGTTTTTTTAAAGGCCTGGAAGAATACAAAGATAAATGTAATTTCTAAGCACAATTTGTTGTGAGAAATAAATCTCTAAGCAAATAAGAAATATCAGAATTATCCCATGGAATTTAAGACACATATCTCCTTATCTTCATTTCTCCCATAAGACATTACTCATGATATCCATCTATCTTCTATGTTATACATGTCTGCTTGTAACATAATCTTTTAAATAATATTTTACTTATTTTTGTCTTTTCTACTGTTACATTCTTGTAAATTTCTTTTTATCCTAAGCAATTTAACATACAAAATGCAAGGAATGTTCTATACATCACAGTGTTTTGACTTTCAGAGGAAAGTGAATTCAGTCTAGGATGAAAGTAAAGTCAGAGAGAACAGCACAGACAGTAGTACCATTGTGTGAGAATGGAGGCTAGAACCATGCAGACATGGGAGCCTTGGTGACCTGAAGAACAGGATAACCAAGGATGCAATGTAGTATAAATCAGGAATTATGATTTTTTAGCTTAGGTACTTTTGTGCAATTGACCATAACGAGTCTCTAATGAATGAGCCAAAAATAGAATTTTCATATAACTACTCTAACTTATGTTCATTGTCTTCTCCAAGGCAAGTACAGACCCTATTTTCTGGAATGAATCAACAAATGAAGCAAATCACTCTCTGGTGACTGAATTCATTTTTCTTGGACTGTCTGATTCTCAAGAACTTCAGATATTTCTGTTTGCATTATTTTTTGTTTTCTATGTAGGAATTGTGTTTGGCAACCTTCTTATTGTCATAACCGTGACTTCTGATTCCCACCTCCACTCTCCTATGTACTTCCTGTTGGCCAACCTCTCCTTCATAGATCTGTCTCTGTCCTCTGTCACAGCTCCCAAGATGATTGCTGACTTTTTCAGAAAACGCAAAGTCATTTCTCTTAAGGGCTGCCTTGCACAGATATTTCTCCTTCACTTCTTTGGTGGGAGTGAGCTGGTGACCCTCATAGCCATGGGCTTTGACAGATATGTAGCAATTTGTAAGCCTCTACGCTACACTACAATTATGTGTAGCAATGTATGTATTGGCATTGTGGTTGCTGCATGGGGAGTTGGCTTCCTACACTCAGTGAGCCAATTGGCCTTTGCAGTGAACTTACCCTTTTGTGGTCCCAATAAGGTTGACAGCTTTTATTGTGACCTTCCTAGAGTAATCAAACTTGCCTGTGCAGACACATATAGATTAGACATCATGGTCCTTGCCAACAGTGGTATACTCACTGTGTGTTCTTTCGTTCTCCTCATCATTTCCTATACTATCATTCTAATGACCATCCAGCGCCGCCCTTCTGATAGATCACCTAAGGCTCTGTCCACACTGACTGCTCACATCACAGTAGTTCTTTTGTTTTTTGGACCCTGTATCTTCATTTATGCCTGGCCCTTTCCCACCAAGTCATTAGATAAATTCCTTGCTGTGTTTTATTCTGTGGTCACTCCTCTCTTGAACCCCATTATATACACATTGAGGAACACAGAGATGAAAATTGCAATGAGACGTCTGAGACAATGGAATTTAAACTTTTCAGTAAAGTCTTAGAACTTTTGTAGCCATGAGATTGGGACAATAAGAGAAGTAAGTTATAAGATTATTCAGCAAACCTTATATTGACTTCAACATTTCATTTTTGCCTAACTTAGTATTTGACAAAAGTTTTTCATATTGCCTCAATTTATTCTATTTGATCATAACTTATATTTTATATAGTTTCCAAATCAGTAAGACTAATTCAAAACACTATTTCACTAATTTTAGAACAATTGATGGCATTATGTTATTTTTATGTATTGTTGAGAGTTTTTAGATACTCTGGGGTTTGAGATAATAAAAGTTAGAAGCTGTAATATTTTATATTAAAGAAAATTTTATTTGGTTCATTTTTCAAAACACATACTAAAATAATTACTACTACCTTACTAAAAATGCATTCAGTCATAAGGGTTTCCATGCCCACTATAGAGATACATGAATAATATTCCCACTTGTTAACCATCTATGATTTGTGTCCTGTTACTATAAGAAACCATAATATATTAGTCCATTAAAAGTTTGTCAGGAAGATCAAACTCTCCAATATTGTTTGCCCTCAAATTATTTGAAAACCTGTGATACAACAACTGGTTGTAAATAAGTAAAAATAATTAAGAATGTTCCAGGATCTTACCATGTTGGCACAAATTATATCACTTATATGTACTTTTCATTTTCCATTGTAAAGTTAAAAGATGCAGGTTCAACTCTACTTCAGCCTTACAAATAGAAGTATGGATATTTATTTACCTTTTGTAATGCTTTGTTTTCACAGAGATAAAAAGGAGATCAGGATATGTATTACATGTAGTTATTACAAGAAGTAATGAAATAATGCAGATACATAAGGTAATACAAGCATGTTACATATTCACCACTCAGTGAATAATTTGTTGTACGATAATATCCACACCAATATTGCTCTATGTTAGCACAATTAGGAGTTCTCAAACATTTTTTGCAACATACTCCAGAGACATTACATATTCTTATCTTAGCAGACATTAATCTGGAACAATGTAGAGGCAATGGAAGTATACATTTATGTGAAAATGTATATATTTGTGGGCATACTTATGTGTACATACCCTACCAACCTAGTGAGAAATTCTAAAGATCAGAACAAAAATGAATGATTCTGTTAACTCTTTTACCATTCCAGTGATTGTCATGGAATCAAGCTAAAGTTCAGCATCCCATATTGTGAGGAAAAGCAACACAGGTGAATGATTTGTAATCTGAATGAATGAATGAATAGAAATGGAAGTTAAGATAATAACAGCCTTGAAATTATGCCTACTCACCTGAAAAAATAGTACAAATATTCACAAATATTAAATCACATCAAAAGACTTATCTAATCAATGGTAAGATATAGGAGCTATTGATAAATTGGTGGATTAACTGGGATAATGTGGAACATGAGTTATTGGATCTAGTCTTCATTTCAGAGAACAATTTCTTTTGTGTATATATAAATTTTATTTAAATGAGAAACAATATTATTTTACATATCAATTCCAGTTATCTCCCCCTCCCATCCTCCCATGCCCCACCATGGATGCCCACCATCCCATCTCCCATCCACTCCCCAAGAAAGATGTCTTCCATGAGGGATTATCAAAATCTGTCAAATCATTTGGGGCAGGGCTTAGGCCCTCCCCTGTGTATCTAGGCTAAGAGTATGGAAAATGTAACGTCCATTTGTGGACTAGGGATACATCCTGGTTCCACTGTCAGAGGTCCCAGAGACACCTATGCTCCTAAAAGACACCCACGTTCACTGAGCCTGGATTGGTCCTATGTTGTTTTCCCAGCTGTCAGACAGGGTCCATGAGTTCCCACTTGCTCAGGTCAGCTGCTTCTGTGGGTTTTCCCAGCGGGGTCTTGACCTATTTGTTTGTCACTACTACCTCTCTGAAACTGGATTCCAGGAGTTTGACTCAGTGCTTGGCTGTGGATCTCTGCTTCTGTTTCCATCAGCTACTGGATGAAGGCTCTAGGATGGCATTTAAGGTCGTCATCATTCTCATTATAGGCAAAGGACATTTAAGGTAGCCTCTCCACTATTGCTTAGAGTCCTAATCGGACGTCATCCTTTTGCATACATGGATTCTAGACATAGAGAAAAGGATTACCAGCCTACAATTCACACCTCCAGAGAAGCTAGGAAACAAAGAGGACCATAAGAGAGACTTACACGGTCCCCCAGTGAAGCTGAAAGGGACAAGAGCCCCTGAACAAATGGGGAGCTTGGGGGGGGGGAGGGTAGAAGTGGAGGGAGGAGGATAATATGAAGGATCAGGAAGATTGAGTGGGGTTAGGAATAGAGGAGAGCAAGAAAAGAAACACATCAATAGAGGACACCAGTATAGGTTTAAAAAGAGAACAATTTCTTAATTTTCTCAAGCCATAAATCTGTTTACAAATTGTATAGACTTTTTTAACTGAACTGATATCATTATAATTCATAAAGAAGTAAAGTGTTCTGATACCAATATACATAATTAATTTTAATGTTATACTGAATTACATAAAAAGAAGATGAATGAGAGAATAACTTTCATTTCAAAGAGTAATAACTTTACTAATTAAAAAACAGACAGTACTATATATATTAATATATGTAACTTTCCATGAACTCAATGATCTCATATAAGTTGGGCAAAAGGTATGATCTTAAAGTTTATATGTAAGATGAAAACCATACTTACAAGAAAAATTATAAAGTTGTTTTATGGTAAAATACATGCATGTTAAAATTATACCTAATTATTAGCTCTGGCTAGGAGATACATGATCTAAATATTTAGTTGTACAGTCTATGGATGGAGACATAGAGAAAGAAAAATTGCTAATTATACTCTTGATGAGAACATAAATGGAGCAACTAAAATGGCAGTGGCTGAAAAATAACATGTAACTAATCAGTAATGTATTTTACTTCTATCAAAGAGCAATCTTATCTAAAGTACAAAACAATCAGCCATGAGACTAAAAAAAATTGAAACATCACATCAAATGGCAAATGATTGAACAATATTAATACTAATAGTAAAAATTTTCAGCACTAAAATAATAAATCAATTTTCTTTCATTTCAATTGTGAGTATCAGTTAATTGTTTGTTTTAATAAAAATATAAGTAGTTCATAAGTGTGTCGCTAAAACAAATCTATAATTCTTAGGTAAATAGTTGATCCTAGGTCTGCAGTATAAACATGCAAGATTATTCTGTAACTTCTGTATTTTACTCTTTGTGACAGAGTATCATGCCCTGAAATCAAGACTGGCCTATAACTCATCATGTTGCCCATGATGCCTCAAATTCATGAATTGAATGCAGACATGTACTATTATGCACAGATACAAACAATTTTTGTATCACAGTTAAAGGAATCTAATTTCTATGGTAAAACTAAAATAACGCTGAAAAAAATAGAATACTTTACCAAGAAATGATTAATGTGAGGATCAGAGAGGGAATGATGAGCCTAAGTTGAAGCATTAGTACATAAAATATGCACAAAATGATTTTCAAAATAAAACAACAAAAGCTAGGTAGTGGTGGCACACACCTTTAACCTCATTACTCCATTCGGAAGGCACAGCCGGTAGATATCTGTGAATTTGAGGCCAACTTGATCTACTGAGCAAGTTCCAGAACATCCAAGACTGTACAGGGAGACCCTATCTCAAACAAAACAAAAACAGCTGGGAGGTGGTGGCTAACATCTTTAATCCCAGAACTTGGAAGGCAGAGGGAAGTGAATCTCCATGAGTTTGAGGCCAGCCTGGTCTACAGAGCGAGTTCCAGGACAAGCTCCAAAGCTACATACACAGAAACCCTGTCGCAAAAACCAAAAAAAAAAACAAATAAAAATAAATACATATTAAAAAGATAACAAATTTAAAAATGACATTTTCCGTTCCTGTGATGGAACTAGTAAGCTTAAATATTCTGAAATTTCTTGGGTTCTGCAATAAATATAATGAAACCAAAATATTCTATAATGTGATTATTAAAAATGAAGACAGAATCAAGTATATTTCCTTTCATATTTTACGTTTGGGAAGAGGTAATTACATAGTTCAAATAGGAAAATTCAAATTCATAACTCAAATTTGTAACATGATACTAGAAAGTCAATTAATGGTATAAAGTAAACAATATAAGCTAAAGTTATGAGATAAGAGTTTTTCAATAAAATTTACAAGAGATAGATAAGCAGGCAACTTGAACACATAGATCATGATTCATATCATGTGAGGAAAATAAAATATAAATATTAATTAGCCTATTCAATTCATATTTTCTTATGATCTACTATAGAAAATATGTACAAAAGAGAAACGTACAAAAATACTAGAGAGATTCAATAACATATTATTGAAACTGAATGGTCACAGGGACAAATGGTCTGGAATCTTTATCAAATTCAAGGAGTAAAAAAGCAGTTGTGAAGAAGTGGTATAGACTGGAAGACTAAAAAACCATTAACCACTGTTATGGGTTGTAGGAAACACAGTCAAGATGTGAAATGAGTTGGACCCACAAAATTGAAGAGATAAAAACCAAATGATATAATGTAGCTAAATTAACCCATATGGGTTAATTTAAGTTATAAGTTATAAGTTATAAGTTATAAGAGCTAGTGGAGGGCTGGAGAGATGGCTCAGCCATTAAAGGCTAGGCTCACAACCAAAATTATAAGAGCTAGTGCAACACACCTAAGCTAAGGCTGAGTTTTCGTAATTAATGGTAAGTTTCGATATCATTATTTGTGAGCTCACCATGGCAATTGAAAGGAAAGTCCAATTACATATGGCATTCAATGTAGGGGCACATATTTCCTCATAGGACCTGACAAAGTGGTTTTTAAAAGTTTCAAACACACAAACATGGAGCCAGACATAGTTTCGTAGTCCTAGTCTCTTGGACAGACCATGGCATACACAGTTGAGGCTCTCAGCCACTGCCCGTGGGCTTGAGCCAGCAAGCACCATATATGGAGCCCCTTACCGGGTTTAAGAATTGACTTACCAGACAGTCTGGGAAACAGAAACTACATTTAGTGGCTGGTTAAGTACTGAGCTGAACTCAAGAAAGCCAGTATCAGAGAGGGAGGACTGATGATCAAAGGGATTAAGACTGGGCTGGTTTAACCCCCAGAAACAGCTGACCAGACAAAGGTTAACTCTTGAATCCCAGGCATCAGCCTGGGAATCCAGCATGGGACTGATCAAGACCCCCTGAATCTGGGTGTCAGTGAGGAGGCCTAGGGAATCTATTGAGCCTTGGGCAGCAGATCAGTACCCATCCCAAGTATACACACGGACTTTGGACTCCCATAGAACAATGTGAGGTGCACTCTCACCCTGAACTCTTGGGGAAGGGTCTAGGCCCTGCCCTATATGAAATGACAGACTATGGACACCCCCATGGAGGGCCTCACCCTCCCTGGGGGAACGAGGGGATAACGGGGGGGGGGGGATGGGGGGAGGGCACGGGAGGAGGGGAGGGAAAGGGAGAGGGACCTGGAACTGACTTGTGAAGCAACCTTATTTCTTATCTAAATTAATAAAAAAGAATAAAAATATATATATATAAAATAAATAAATAAATAAATAAAGGTAGTTAGCCTGACAAGAACTCATAGCTCCTAAACATGTGTAAAAAGTTAAATAAAAAATTTTTTTTAAAAATCTGAAACTCTTAATATTCAAATGACTACAGAGTTTAACCAGCTTTACAGTGTCAGGAATAAATTCTGTCATGTGAAAACGCATCCAAAATACAGTTGGCTACCCCATCAGAATAATGACACTGAGTGAGTTTGTATTTTCCCATCAGTGTTTAGAGGTAGGTAAGAACATTGAAGTATTGTTTTTCTTCCACTGTGCCCTGTGAAGCTGTTGACAACATGAATGCTATTGAATAAGAGGAAGTTCCCCAGTTAAATTGAAATTGATTTCTCTGTATCCTGCAACCAAAGTATGCTGTCTATTCATCCACACCATCTTTCCATGTATTTATTGTGGGCAAACAAGGGCAAGGACAATAGCTTTGCTGTTTTAGGTACATATGCAGCCTTACAGACCAACAACAGCATATGTGTACTTCCAAATATTTTTTAAATGGCTCATGTGTGTTAGCTACTGAATTAAATACAATAGTTGAAATAGTTAATCAGTGGATTTATGGACACAGTCTGCATAGAGATTAAATTTCAGTGTATTGTATACTATTAGATGATGGTTTAAAGTATAAACGATCGAGCTAGATAGAGATAAATTAGAAATGTAATTAATCTTTATTCATACATTTTATAATGACATATTATTTATCTAATAAAAAGCACAAAGAAAGGTTCACTGTTATTTCTTCTGAAGTTTATCATTTTCTTTCATCTTTTCTTAATTTTTTTCTGCCCACCCCATTAGTGTTTTGGTAGATAGTTGTGATGAGGCAAAAATGATGATGTTGGCCATCCTGACTTTAAATTCATTTTATAAATCAGTCTCATTATTTGAAATGATTAGTTTACATTTCTGGGTTTTAGGAAATTTAGGTCAAATTTTCTGTCCCATGGGCCAGTTGCCAAATAACTGACATGGAGATTCCTATTAATTATAAATGTTTGGCCAATAGCTCAGGCCTATTACTAACTAGTTATTGCAGCTTAAATTAACCCATTCATATTAGTCTACATTCTGCAATCTGGCATTACCTCACTTTCATCTTGTGCCTTCTCTTTCCTTTCCATATCTGGCTGGTGACTCCTCAGGTTCCCTACTTCTTCTTGTCAGAGTCTTTTGTCTGGTTTTTCTACATAACCTTAACTGTAGAGATATTGCCCAGTCAGCTTCTTAATTAAACCAATGACAGCATAATTCACACAATGTACAGAAGGATTATTTCACAGAATTTTCCCTTCTAAATAAAGAAGGAAATTTTTAACTTCAACATAGTAAAATGATATACAACAAAACAGTTATCAAGTAAGAATTACAGTTACAGTATCCAGTCTTACAAAATCAGAGAAAATATTCTGTTATCTATCTTATCTTTGTGAACCTACAGTTTCATATCTAATTTACCTTTTAATCATAGCTAAGGAAAACTTTTTATCTAATTATTTAGTCTTTAACTCCGTCAAAGACCTCAGAAGGGTGAAATGTTACCTAACAACCAGACATCTGACTTCCTGGACTATTACCCTAAGTTCTTCTGTAATGTTAAGGCAAACAACTCTGGCTTATAGGCCTGATATATTTGTCAAACATTTCTGAAAACAAAGCATTTTGAACAACTTCCTACCTTGTCTTGGCAAAGTTTGGCAGTCACTTTTTTGCATCATACTAGTTCATTTTGGACAGTATACTGTTAGCAATTGAGTTATAACTTAAGTTATAAGAGCTAGTTAGTAATAAGCCTGAGCTATTGGCAAAACATTTATAATTAAAATGAAGTCTCCCTGTAAGTTATTTGTGAACTGTCAGTGGGAAAGTAAAGCCTGCCTACAAGGAAGTTCCTTTGGGATGCAGAAAGTTGTTTATGAACCTTTTCATTGCATTTTTCATCTCTTTATTTCTCAGTGTATAAATGGCTGGGTTTAGGAGAGGTGTAAAAACAGAGTAAAAAACAGCAAAAAATTTGTCCAACCAGGTGATATTGAGTGGCCACACATAGATGAAGATACAGGGTACAAAAAATATCATCACCACTGTGATGTGGGCACTGCATGTGGACAGAGCCTTAGATGCACCAGATTTAGAGCTCTGGCGAACAGTGATAAGGATATATGTGTAGGAAATGAGCAACAGAATGAAGCAAGTTACAGCCACAACCCCACAGTCAGCATTCATTAAAGTATTTAAATCATGGAAATCCATGCAGGCTAGCTTGATTACCAATGGCATGTCACAGAAGAAACTATCTATTTCCTTGGGTCCACAAAAAGGCAGCTGTGCAACCACTGCCAAGTAGCTTATACCATGTATGAAGCCAGTGGTCCAGGATATCAACACCAGCCCAATGCATCTTTTCAGGTTCATAATGGTGAAGTAGTGGAGTGGTTTGCAAATGGCCACATAGCGGTCATAAGCCATTACAACTAACAACACCATCTCTCCTCCAGCAATGCAATGGGAAAAGAAGACCTGGAACATGCAGCAAGAAAAGGAAATGGTCTTGTTTTCTCTGAGAAAGTCTGAGATCATCTTGGGAGTAGTGTTTGAGGAAAGACACATATCAATAAAGGACAGGTTGGCCAACAAGAAGTACATGGGAGAATGGAGATGGGGGTCAGTGGTGATTAGAACAAGGATGACAATATTTCCAGACACAATGAGCAGATAAAGTATCAAAAACATCACAAAGAGTAAGACCTGAAGGTTCCTGGAGTTGGCAAGTCCGCAAAGTATAAATTCTGACACCACAGACTGATTGCCTCCATCCATTTTACTTATTGTGTCCTCAGAAGTAACCTGCAAAGAAAAAAAGATTACCAACTGTCATATGCGGAAGTCTGCTTCCTTTGTAGAACTTGATACTCACTTTGAAACTTACCTGAATATAAATGCATAAATGTAAACAGAAATCTAAGGCAAATATGAGGGACACTGCTGCCCAAGTGAAAACTAATGAGCCAAGAGCAGGTCCCCATGAAGAGAAGCATTAGGTGTGACTGTTATCCACAAACTCCACCAGGAAATTCCTCAGCAGAAGTGCAGTGAGGAAGCAGGACAACCATGTGAATACCAAAAAATATGTGTGGCTTCTTAAATAAATGGTCTGAATTTGTCACTAGTAATCATGATATTCCATTTATAAAATGAGGTTTCAATTCAGAAATTGCATTGAAGTTCAATGATCAGAAAAAATTATACTGTTTTTGGAATCATATATTATGATTTCATTGAACATCATTAAAATAATATTTGTGATATAAATAAAAGTTTTAGCTTAAGATGCTGGAGTACAGAATTTGAAAACCTCAGTGGAGAAGTGTACCATATGAGATATACACTAATACCAGATAGAAATATTAAACTATGTTCACAGTTATTTATTAACAAACATATATCATTTAATGTATTTATTCAACTAACTGTTTAACAAAATAACATGGCAAATCTGTAGTAGTGAATTTACATATTCAAACCTGAGCTCTCGAAGTTACATTTAATTCAGTCTTAGCACTAGAAAATGTTGCTTTTAATTTGCATCAGCAGATATCGAGAATCTTTAGATGTTGAAATATTGTAGTTTCTTGACATAAATAATGTTATCTACCATAAATCTATCAACAGTGTATTTTCTCATTATGTCACTTATCTACTGATCACCTTTGTTGTTTTAAAGAAAAGAATGAATTATATAAACGTGTAAGCATAGCCGTTCTTTGACTATCTGTCTTGGATGCGTGTGACATCATACTTTCAGCAAGCATCAGTTATTCACCTCAAAGCACAGACAGGTATGCTTATACTGATCTAGTGGATAACACCCAAGCTGGATGTTGGACAATAATTCTTCTTTTTCTGCCCCATTTAGTGGTTCTCAACTTGTGGGGCTTATCATCCTTTGTCTTTGGAATCTCTAGGTAGAAGGACTACAGCAGGTGAACAATGAGATCCCTGATGCTATCATCTAAACTATTTTACATTCCTGTTCTCCAAAGACCCATAAAGGTTGGGTAAGGATGAAAAGCAAGAAAATTCTGAAGATATCAGGTACCACATCCATCTGCTATAGCATGATAGCAGATAAACAAACACATGAGTCTTACAAAGATTTATCAAATATCTAAGGAAAATACACTGATTATATAGAAATGAGTACACATTTCTTGATAATTTTGATTTTTCACACGACAGCTTCTGGTCAACCTGAAAAATGCTTATACCAAAATGTAACCTGCTCAATCTAAATAATATTACTTGTATATATATGGAGTGGGTGAGCATGTGGCATTAGATAACTCATTGATGTGTTCCTTCCTGAGGAAGACTATTTCTCCCCAGCTCTCAGCATTTTCTAATTGTCTATTTTTGTGTGTAGGGTTGAGTCTTCCTCGACTTTCACCTATCTCCTTTGCATGTTTTGTGTCATTGTCTTTGTTCTGCACAAGCTTAGGCAATCGCGATAGAACTGTGCCACACATGAAAGAAATTGCTTTCTAAGGTAGCAAGTACATTTCTTTTCAGAGCTGTCAGACTATCTTTTTGAGCTCTGCTGCAAAGTAGAACCAAGTCTCAAGTAATACCTTTTAAATTCCCTCCTCTAGTATTACAGATGTATGACACTACTGCATCATACATCTATGGGTGTAAAATATCTTACACCTGCTTTGTGAGACATTCTGGTGACTATGATTCATTGAAACTCTTTTAATGATGTTATTCAGAATATTTTACTTTTAGATGATGAATGAGACATTAGTTAACAGGGTTCCGGATACTACAATAGCTTAAAAAGTATTACACACTCAATGTAACATGTAGTAAAGATGTAGAAGAAAATGTACACACAGGAATCAATAAGTCTTTTTAGTATCCAGAGTACAGTGATACATGAGTTGTCTCCTTCTATCATATTTCCTACTGTATTTTTAAACAATATTGTTCTTAAAGTTATAGGCAATTATTTTGTTGTTCAAATGAGTTTTTGTGTAAAGTATATAAGCACACATATAAAACATTATAGATAGATAGATAGATAGATAGATAGATAGATAGATAGATAGATAGATAGATCAGGTAACAATTACCTTTGCTATACAATACATGTGCACTTATGTGACCTTTCTTTAAAATACTTGCCACTTTCCTAAGTTCACACATATCTGTGCAGTAAGTAGTTATGAGATAAGAAGATATAAAAGACATTTGACTTCAAATTTCCTTTCAGAAGCATAATAACTATTTCATCATTCTCTTATCTTACCCAGGACCTATTAGCATTTGAAAAGACTGAATAGCATATACATTACTCTATTAAAGTGTCACAGTTCTAATGTTGGCTTTTATATTAACAAACAATAATGAAGGGAAACAAACTGAATTATATTTTTTAGAGTCTAGAAGCAAGCTATTTTCTTCTATGTGTAATGTTTTTTCTATTTGCTGAACTTTGTAATAGTCTCAATATTTATATTCCTTTGAAGATTTATGGATATAGTCATACTTATAGAATTTAATAGATATCAAGTAATAAATAATTAAAGAGTTTTATTTTAGTAAGCTTCTAATAGTTTTCCTTGCTAGCAGATTGGTTGCTGTTGGGTTTTTGTGATTCTGTTTTGTTTTTACAGGGTGTAGATTTATTTTACTTTTTAAATAAGTTTTTAAATGAAATAAAATGACAAAACTTCTTTCCCTCCCTTTCCTCCCTAAAATGCCTCCCAACTAGCCTCCATCAACCCTTCCAATACCACCAATAAAATTAATAGCCTCTTTTTCTCTGGTAATTATTCTTACCTGTATACATGTGTATGTATTTGTATGTACAAACATACACAATAACCTGTTGATTCCACTCTACATTTGAAAACAAATTAAGGATCTCATATCTGGGAGCTGATTATTCTCCTTCTCCCTAGAATAATTCACTTACATATTGTTTTAATTTGAGTTCTATAGTAACCATATGTTATGCCTATTCTCATTTAATTTGCTATCATTTTTCCTATTTCTATGATGAAAGTTTTCTTATATACTATTCACTCTAAATTAAAAATACCTTGGTTAAGTTGAAGGGAATATTTGTATAATGGTAGCTTTATACTGCTTTATAGATTATCTGATAAAGAATGATCTTCTGAGTAGAAATAAATAGGAAAGGAATATGAGAGATGAAAAATGCATTAATTGGCCTTCAAGATGACAAAAAGACAAATAAACCATTCTCAACCCAACACATAATGGGTATTGGTAAAAACAGAAAACTATAAATATTTTAAGAATTACCTAAACAGAAGAATATCAGAGAGCTGACTTACCAAAGTCATAATTATCTCTTTGGTCGGATTTTCTTCCCATCTGATCTGTACTTATGAAGACATTCACATTGTATAGAAATAGTCTTCTTTTCAGCCTGACCAATCTCCACTTGCTGAAATTGTCCCATGGGTAAACTATGTCACTTGTTCTGTGTTCTGAACAAAATGAGAGCCTTGGAAATAATTATCTTGGGCATCTCTTAGGGATTTCACTGTTAAGAGTGATACTGAGTGCTGCATATTTGTGAAAATAGAAAGAGAGACAAGTAAAATGCTCTGTTAGCCAGCCCAGCATTGATAATGTTAGTCAACTTTTCAAAATTATTCACTTCATCAATAATGATGAAGGATAAGCATGCTGCTGCCTAGTCAATTACTGTGTCAATATAAACAAAGTGACTAGAGGAGTCTAAAGTGGCTGATGGACACTTAAGAAAATGCTCAACATCCTTAGCCATCAGGGAAATGCAAATCAAAAAACTCTTAGATACCATCTTACTCCTGTCAGAATGGCTAAAATCAAAAATACCAATGACAATTTATGCTGGACAGGATGTGGAAAAAGGGGAACACTCCTCGACAAATGGAAGGGCCTACTTGTACGGTCACTTTGGAGATCAGTATCTGATGTGGGAAGTCTTTCTGTGTATATGTTGATGAATAAAGCACTGTAGGCCAATTGGGAAGCAAGATATGTGGGACTAGGAGTCTAGGAGGATTCTGGGAAATGTAGTGAAGAGAACCATCACCATGGGATGCCAGGAAAGAAAGGACGGGTCAGGATGCCATCCTCAGAATGATAAGTCCTTATATAAATATATATTAGTAATTATTGGTTAATAATTTCGTCAGTGCTAGCCCTTAAGAAACCATAGCAAATGTGAAACAGCTTCATAATTAATATAGTTTTCATGTGTTATTTAGGGGCTGAGACAGCTGCAGGACCCAGGCAGCTGGCAGGAAGAATACATGTTGCATATGGCACCCAATGTGGGCATCAAACCCACGACCCTGAGATTGAGAGTCTTATGCTCTACCCATTGAGTTCTTCTCCTCTAAATCTAAGCATGTTGTTAAAATGAAATTCAGAATTTCTGTATCATATCAAGGAGCCATTGATGTAAGACAGAAGAAAACAAAATCTAGGGACTGTCAACTGTTTATACTCTGTTCTTTCTATGAAAGTCTAATTTCCCTCACATTTACCATCTTCCTTATTGTTGCCTTTCCCGGTAAGCATACATATAAAAGATGAAAATTTCTCTGTTAACGTTAATGTTTGTATTTTCTACAGAGAACAAGGAATTCCTAAGAGCAATATCTTCAAAAGCGTCATAAGAAAATAGGGCCCCACATCATCGACTCCATCTGACAAGTACCAATGAACCGACATGGTGCATTTTCTAGAATCTTGTCACAGCCTCATACAAGAGCTTCAATCAACATTAGAACTTCAGTCAAGAACTTTGATCAAGCATCTCCCACCAACAGAAACTGAATGTAAATGAGACTTTCATTACACTAACATTTTCTTCCTACAGGATCCCATGAAATCGTTGTCCCATTTCAGCAGGAAGTAATTTTGAGAATACTGCACCTCTTTCCCTACTGTTGATATTACAGGATAGTTTACACCTGTTAGTGTTAATTTTCAATTATTTAGGGTTGTAATTGGAAGAAGGTGTTCAGACTTGGCATCT
Source organism: Mesocricetus auratus (assembly GCF_017639785.1). NCBI lineage: Eukaryota > Metazoa > Chordata > Mammalia > Rodentia > Cricetidae > Mesocricetus > Mesocricetus auratus. The sequence goes on from NW_024429189.1 coordinate 78,493,413, forward strand.
CTTTCAGATAAGTTAGGATTTAGATGGGATAGATATGCTTAGGATAGGATATAGGTAGTATATAATTTGTTTATCATCTATGTATATATGCTTTATATATGTTTGAGACATTTGTATACTGACACAATTTAGTTTTGTCTTAAGTATAAATCTTTTCTTTAGATGAAAAGGGGAACTGTAGAGAGAGATTTTACGTTTCCGTAGTGTTGACAACTCCCATGTGGGTGTGATCACAGGTATGTAGAATGTACAGGGGAAAAATAGAGCTGAGGGAGGAGACTCTCTTTGGGTTTAGGTTTTGACCTGGAGAGCAGCTTGCACACTTTTGGTTCTCGGCTTTCTTGGCTTTTCACGTAAGTGATTTCTCTTTCAATAAAATAATATAGGACATACCTATTTTGTGTAGTTTAATATTTCTGCATTAAGTATCACGGTTCCTCAGGAAAATGGAAATCGGTATACCACAAAATCCAGAAATTCCACTTTTAGGCATATACCCAAAAGATTCACACTCAAACAATAAGGACATCTATTCAACTATGTTCATAGCAGCATTATTTGTAATAGTCAGAACCTGGAAGCAACCTAAATGCCCTTAAACTGAAGAGTGGATGAAGTAAATGTGGTACATTTACACAATGGAGTACTACTCAGCTGAAAAAAAACAATGGAATCTTGAAATTCACAGGCAAATGGATGGCACTAGAAGAAACCATCCTGAGTGAGTTAACCCAGTCACAAAAAGACAAACACGGCATGTACTCACTCATATATGGGTTTTACACATGGAGCAGGGGCTTGCCAGCCTACCATCCCACTGCCAGAGAGTCTGGGAAACAGGGAGGACCTTAAGAGAGATATGTATGGAATCCTGGAGAAGGGAAATGGACAGGATATCCTGAGCTGACTGGCAGCATGGGGGGAGGAGAGGAAAGAGGGAGCTGGGAGAAAGAGAAGAGGAGAAGAGGGGAGAGGAGGACATGAGGGAGCAGAAATGTTAAGTCAGGGGAAGGAGATCAGGATGAGAGACACCATAATAGAGGGAGCCATTATAAGTTTGAGGAGAGATCTGTCACTAGTGAGATTTTCAGAGATCTACAAGGATGACACCAACTGGCAATAGTGTTGAGGCTACCTTAAGTACCCTCCCTCGATAATGAGATTGATGGCTACCTTTTATGCCATCCTAGAGCCTTCACCTAGTAGCTGATGGAAGCAGAGGAAGACATCCACAGCTAAACATTGAACAGAACTCCTGGAAACCAGTAGCAGAGAGGAAGGAGTGATGAGTAAAGGGATCAACCTGGCTGGTGAAACCCACAGAAACAGCTGACCTGAACAAGGTGGAGCTCAGGAACCCCCAGACTGATGACTGAGAGGCTAACATGGGACTGATCCAGACCCGCTGAGCGTGGGTATCAGTGAGAAGGCATCAGCATTCTATGGGGCCTAAGTAGTAGATCAGTATTTATCCCTGGCATACAAATGGAATTTAGGAGCCTATTCCACATGGAGGGATGCTCTGTCAGCCTGGATACATGAGGGAGAGAGTAGGCCCTGCCCAGGATGATATAACAGACTTTGGAGATCCCCCATGGAGGGGCTCACCCTCCCTGAGGAGCAGAGGGGGGATGTGGTGGGGATTTGGAGGGATTGATGGGGGACAGAGAAGGAAGGGAGGGAGAGGAGCTGGGATTGACATGTGAAGCAAGTTTGTTTTAAATTTAAATTTTAAAATTATAGTTATGAGACCATTTGCTAAAAGTGTGAGCTATCACTAGAACCAAACCCATGTTGTGAACATAATTCCCTAACGTATGGCAAATCTTTTCCAAGTCTTGGTCACATAACTAATGTACTCCAGTGTATTCTATGCTTGTATGAGATTTTGCTATGTTTGAATTGGCTGGCAAGTTATTCAGAACTCAGTATATTTTTTAATTATTTACCTATGCTTATTGTGTTTGTGTGCATGTGAATTTTTGGCATAGTATGTATGCATATGTGCATAAATATATGCACATGTATGTAGATCAGAGTTCATTCTGTCAATTCTCTTCTACCTTTTCCAGTTTTCTAGGAGTTGATCTCAGACTGTCACTTGCATAGCAAATATCTTTGTTGTTTTAAAGAGCAGAATAAATTACATAAGCATGTCAGCATAGCTATTCTTTGATTGTCAGCCTTGGATGAGTGTGACATTATACTTTCAGTGAGCATCAATTATTCATCTCCCTAAAATATGTAAAGTATATAATAACATGTTACACAATGATCTGGGCTATAAAACAATTATTAATTTTGTTAAATTTTATTTTTCACCTATTTCATATGAATTTTTCATATTTAAATGCATGTTTCAATACATATTAAATTGCATATTTTAAAGAGGAGTTATCTACATTATTACAATAAAGCAATTTGAATATAAGATATATACATATATGTACATATACATACACAGTTTTTATATAAGGATATATGATCAAAATAAATGTTTTTTCCTAATTTAACTTTTTATTGATTTTTTTGTGGATTTCACATAATGCATCTAGATCCCACTCATCTCCCTGTCCCTTCACATCTGTCCTCTACCCTTGCAATCTCCCTCACCCCAAGATTAAAGCAAAATAAAATGTTAAAGAAAAATCTCATTATGAAAGCTGTAGTGTGACACAGTAAATCACACAGTATACCCTTTAGTCCATACATCTTTACTTGCAAATGTTGATTGAAATGAGTCATCCATCTGGTTTGATGCCTCTTGTTTCTGCTACATTATTGATACTGTGCCCTCACTGGGACTCCTCTTGGATATCCTGTTGTCCTGTGTCATAGGGATCCTGTCACTTTGGTTCTGAAGCAGCAGCCCCTTCACATGCTGTAAAACACAAATAGGGTGGGTGCTGCGATGGGCCAACTCATAGCCCTGGTTCCGAGCCTGGGTAGCTGCTGGGTTGGTCAGTCCACCAGCACTCCCTCATCCTGACCATCAAGGCGAGCTCTCCAGTATCACCCCAGCTAGCTCATCCTATCCAGGAAGCAGCAAGGGTCAGGTCCAGTTCCCCCTGCTCTTCTACCCTCTGGGCCAGCTCACTCATACCTGCACCACCAGGGTAACTCTACTGTGCTGCCCAGGTGAGATGCAGGGCCTACTCTCCAGAGTGTTGCTTCTTGGGAGAGGCAGGACCAGCTCTCTCACTCTTGTAGGGGAAGTGGAGAGCTCTCACTCACAAAATCTCCCATATGTTCTCTGGATCTGGTCACCCAGGCCTGTGTCAGCAGGATCTGCTCTGATGTGCTGTCCAGGTTAGGTGCAGGACCGCTGTCCTTAACGCTAAAGTTGGTGAGCTCAGGAGAGAAGGGGCATCATTCCCTCAACCATACCATACCACCATATGGCAGAGGATAGGGGAAGGGCCAGTTCTCCCACCCTCATTCCCTCAGGGCCAGATTGCCCTTGTCCCCTGCCAACAGCTTCAGCTCTGTCCTGTTGCCCACTTAAGGGGCAGGACCAGTTCGCCCTAGTGCTGCAGCCCATAAAGGCCTGAGCCAACACTGTGCAGTCCTATCATCTGGGCCACTGGTGGAAATAGGAGCCACAAACAACACAGACCGTGGCTGCAGCAGGGCCATGTGTCGAGACACAGACCTTGGCAGCTGCCCAGGCCTGGGCATCACCATGTCCAGATGGCAATAAGTCCACTGACTTCAGCCCACTACTCATCATCTTCACCTCGTCATATCTGCCTGTCTCAACAGGACATAAACCATTCTCTCTCTCTCTCTCTCTCTCTCTCTCTCTCTCTCTCTCTCTCTCTCTCTCTCTCTCTCTCTCCCTTTCATACACCGCCATACATATTTGCTCACCATAATAGTGCCCGACTGCTAGGCACTGCTAGGCACTGGACAGGCCCATGTTTTCTTTTCCCTGCCAAGGAGGAGAGCACTGGGTGAGCATGTGGGTCTTCTCCTAGTCAGTCTGAATCAAAATGAATGTGTTTGAAATTCACGTTAATGTCCTCTTTTAAGCCTCCATAGTTCTTAATAATTTGAAAAATAAAGTTTATATCCTCCAACATAACAAATGATCAAAGAACAAACTGAATACAATTTCTATATGGTCATCATTTTCTGTCTGGTTCAGACAACTTTCATCATGTATTAGAGAACCACTTTTTTATGATCATATAGGCCACACATTACATGCTTAGAACTGGGAGCAAAATTTTTATGAACTTTGGCTACATAGAGTAGCAGATCAAATATTAATAAGGTATCACTGTGGCGGCATTTATTGCAGTTACTTGTCAAGGGAGAAATTCATAATACTTAACTAATTTTAAATTTGGTATCTATTTATAATTTCTGCTTGTATCTCTGTTATATTTAATAAATATGCAACACTGGTTATCACTCTAACAAATAAATCCCCAAGAGATGTCAGAGATAATTACTTCCAGGGTTCTCTTTTCTCAGAATGTAGGCTAGATGAGTTTACCTTGGGACAAATTCAGGTGGTGAATAAAAACCAGGTCAAAGAATAGTGATTTCTAGACAGCAACCTTAAACAACATGGGTATCTTCACAAGTGCACATCGGAGAGGAAGAAAATTAATCTAAAAGAAAATATCGAATCTGGTAAACTGTTGTCTCCCTGATTCTCTTCTCTTTGACAACTCTGAAAATACATTTGTGCATCTGTTTTACCAACATGCAGTATGATGGGGAATGGGAAATGTTTCTTTGCTTTGTCTCATTTTAGAAAATAATACATGGGTTTCACAACATATCCTATTCCAGCTAGAATTCTGTGGATTATCATTCGTCCACACAAGACAAAGTGTGGTCCCGGAAGTGTGCTTAAGACTTCATCAGATCATTGTTATTTACCTGCTATACCACAGGAATGGCTGCCAGCTCTTCTTCTTCAGAGTCCTCTACCAGTTAACAGGATAGAGTCCTCTTACACTAGATATACTTTGTGTTTAGGATAGCTTTCAGCATAGAGGGAAATGTAAAAAGGATCACCAATCTAGTAAGAAGTAGTGTGACACTTGGGTATTGCAAAAATGAAAAGGAATATGACAAATATAAAGACACCGATGAGCTCCTGGAATATCCTTGGTACTACATCAGAGTACACCACACAGAATCTGCTTTACTAAGTACTAATATATGCTTAATTGCTTACAAAGGTACAAATGTTGAGACTATTATATAGTTTTATATATAAACTTTCTGGAAGAACACTAATCCCACAAGGGAAGGAATGTATTTTGTAATTTTTTTAATTTTATGTGAGTGTTTTGCCTATATAAAGTCTGTGTACTGTGTGTATATAAGAACACATCATATCCCCATGCAAGTTACAGATGGTTACAGTTACAGTCAGTTGTGAGACATCATATGGGTGCTGGGGACTGAACTCAGGTCATCTGTAGGAGAAGTCAGTGTTCTTGACCACTGAACAATCTCTTCAGCTCCAACATGAAAACATTTCAATATTCATAAAGGAGTAACACAAAAGAGTCTCCATTTGACAATCTTTAATATTATTAAATGTAAAACCAATAATTAGCATTTTCTAGAAGAATCCCAACCATATCAAAACCAAGAATTCTAAAGATGTTTTAATGGAAATTTTTATGTAGCTTTTCTGGGAAGAAGACATGAAGAGTGAGATAGTTATCACATTCCTGAATGTCATTTGTGTCTATATATCGTGGTTACTAGGTCAGTCAATGCAGGTTCCCTAGCTGTTGGTCAGGCTCTGTGAGTTCCTATGAGCCCTGGTTAGTTGTTTCAGTGAGTTCCCTTGTGATGATTCTGACGTCCCTAGCTTGTACAGTCCTTCCTCCCTTCTTCCCTTTCTTCAGCAGGGTTCCCCTAGCTCAGCACAGTGCTTGGCTATGGATCTCTGCATCTGCTTCCATCAGGTACTGGATAAAAGTTCTCTGATAACAATCAGGGTAGTCACCAATCTGAGTACAGTAGATGACCAGTTCAGGTACCCACGATTGCTATGAGTCTTAGCTGGAATCATTCTTGTGGATTCCTTGGAGTTTCCCTGGCACCAACCTGGTTTCTCCCTAATCTCCAAACGACCCCTCATCAGGACATCTCTTTAATTACATCCCCCTATGCCCTGCTTCTAACCTGCCTCCTGAGCCTAGCCTGCCCAAGTTTATTGTGTGTAACTTTACTACTATTATCATAAACTATTCTATAAAGTACAAAATTATATTTTGAAAATACCGTAAATTTCATACTGATATAAAACAAAGTTAGAGGCAAATTCAGTTTATTCAGCCTTTACAAGGACCACTAACATGTTTGCCGTAATATTAGAATCTTTTCCTTAGAAAACTGGTGAACCTCTGTTATAGAAAATAGATTTCTTTTCAACTTAAAAGATTGTCTAACATGCACCTTTTGCACAGCAAGTGTTTTGTCTGATTTCTTTCCTTTGCTCCTTAGTTCATTAGTTTTGTCCTCAGTAAAAGGGAAGGTAAAATAATGCATGATGATGGGAATGTTCTCCTGGTCAACTTCTTCACTTACCCACCCAAGTTATTGAAAAGGGTTACAATATGTAAGACACTCAATTTGAAGAGAATACCCAAGTAATTAGTGAAGTAAGAAAAAAATTGTAAATATCCTCCCCCCCATGCAGTTTGAGTATTGTTAATATTATCTGTCAGTATGGACACTGTTGTCCTTGAATGTACATAATTAGTTTTCACTGGATGTTTGACCTGACATTAATACAAGACTAACAGTTAAAGACTCATGTTATTTAGATGTATATGCAATATATCCTCATCTTTCAGGTAACATAAGTGATCAACAGATAAATGATACAAATTGAAGATAAATAAATGATAGATAATGATAATAGATGATGATGACGATATACATACAGACAGATAATAGAGAGATGGATAGATAGATGATAGATAACAGATAGATAGATAGATAGATAGATAGATAGATTGATACATACATATATACATACATACATGCATACATACATAGATGACAGGCTTTTAGGAGTTGAATACATAGTTTACAATAAAAGTCACTAATACTGTACAGTTTAGTGATTCATTACTACCTATGATATGATTTTAAATAAATACATTCTAATTATAAGATTAAACCATATGTAAAGTTTAACTTTGAATCTGAATAGTCCTTCTGCTTGGCTAAACCATTTCTACATTCAACTTCACTGACAATATTTTTAGTGACTCTAGTTGACCAAATAAATTCCCTGATATGTTTTAATTGATATTAAGTATGAATATGATGTTCACATCCCAATCAACATGTACTCAAGTATTCTACATAGTGTTCTATAGGTTCTCTCAAAATGATTATCATAGCATTTCCTTCAGAGGAGTAAGATAATATTTAGTAATATGAAGTATTTTAAGAGAAACTCCATTGTATCTTAAAAGAATCACTATCGGTAGTGATAAGAATATTAAGACTGTAGAACTTCCTGTGCATTGAAATTCTGTAAAATTTATCACCATTTCCCTGAGGTTATGAGTTAGTTTTTATAGAGTAGTGGAATAACTGTTGGTTCCACATTCAGATATTGTTTAAACTGAACTAGTGGGTAAAATATCCCTCAAAGAGAGAATATAATTATTAGCACCTTCTGAGCTTGCTGTCCTGTGTTGCTCACTGCCCTCATACAGAGAAAATTTATGAACCATTGTTCATTTGAATTAGTCTCATGCTCTGCTTCTGCTAAAGTTAATCATGTCTCATGAGCTTTCACTTTGGATAGCATATTTGGCAAAGACTTCTCTTTACATTTGTTTGATGCACAGACATGAAGCCTCAGTGTGAATGTCAAACCCTGCAGTCTAAGCCTTCTTACACACCCCTCTCTGCAGGTTGTTTCTGAGGATAAAATGGATGGAAGCAACCAGTCCTCTGTATCAGAATTCATGCTCCGGGGACTTACCCAATCACAGAATCTTCAGGTCTTACTGTTTGTGATATTTTTGATATTTTATCTATTCATTATGTTGGGAAATATTGCCATCATGATCTTAATAACCATTGATCACCATCTCCATTCTCCTATGTACTTCTTACTGGCCAACCTGTCCTTTGTCGATATATGGCTTTCCTCAGTCACCACGCCAAAGATGATCACAGACTTTCTCAGGAAACGCAAAACCATTTCCTTTGAGGGCTGCATGTCCCAGGTCTTCTTTGCCCATTGCATTGCTGCAGGAGAGATGGTGTTATTGCTGGTAATGGCTTATGACCGCTATGTGGCCATCTGCAAACCACTCCACTACTTCACCATTATGAACCTGAAAAGATGCACGGGGCTCGTCTTGACTTCCTGGACTATTGGCTTTGTGCATGCCATGAGTCAGCTTGTGGCAGTTCTGCAGCTGCCTCTCTGTGGCCCACTGGAAATTGACAGCTTCTTCTGTGACATGCCACTGGTAATCAAGCTAGCCTGCACAGATTCCCATGATTTGGATATTCTAATGAATGCTGACTGTGGTGTTGTGGTTGTAACCTGTTTCATTCTGTTGCTCATTTCCTACACATACATCCTTATCACTGTTCGCCAGAGCGCCAAAGCTGGTGCTTCTAAGGCTCTTTCCACCTGCAGTGCCCACATCACAGTGGTGATGCTCCTTTTTGTGCCCTGCATTTTCATCTATGTGTGGCCCCTCAATATCACCTGGTTAGACAAATTTCTTGCTGTGTTTTACTCTGTTGTTACACCTCTCCTAAATCCAGCCATTTATACACTAAGAAATAAAGAAATAAAAACTGCTCTGAAGAGATTTAAAAGCTATTTCATGAATCACAAGGTAAATACTTAAAACCCAGAAAATTCTCTATAAATATTTTAAATTGACATTTTAATAAGATTAATAGAGGATACAAGTTTAGGTATTTAATTTGAATTTACAGTTAGTTTCAGTATTTTGATATGTAATAGGCTTAATATAATTCTAGAGGCTAAACATTTTAATCATATAGAACACTAAATTATTTGTGAATTTTTTCAAAAGCTGACTCTTCTTCCTGACAAAATTAATGAATTGGCTTTTATATACCTTTAGTAAATATGAAAAAGAACATAAATGTATTTATTAAGCTCATACCTAACTTTTTGTAAAAGTCACTTAAATATTATTCCAACAACATATAAAATGTATTCTTTATCTTATCACATCCCACATTTTATTCATCCATTTTTAAAAAGGCAACCACACTGCCTTTACCTTATTCCAACTTTCTCTAATAGCATTAAACAGCAAATAAATTGTGGAAGGATAAAACAAAAATTATAAACTGCAAAAGAAATACAAGTAGACATTGTTTGGTGTTGACTTTATTACCTTAATAAAAATAAACTTGTTGTATAATCAAATGCAATGCTTTCTCGAATCATCTGAATTTCAATAACTAAAGTTGTCTCCTGAATTATTGTTTATTATTTTAAGAAAATCAAGAACTACAGTTTTTCCATATGTGCATCAGTCCTTCAGTATCTATATGGTCTTGTTTCCTTGTGTCTGCTCTTCCAGATGGCTCCTATAATCTTTATGCATCCTCTTCTCCATACTTCCCTGAGCCATGAGGGCAGAGATCAGAAAGAGACATCCAGTTAGGACTGAATATTCCAAGGTCAATTATTCAATGCACAATGTCCAGTTGTGAACCTCAGTATTCGTTCCTATCTACTGTGGAAAGAAACTTTTCTAATGATGGCTGAGCAAGACACTGATCTATGAGTATAGCATGTTATTAGGAGTCATTTTATCACTATATTCTTTTAGTAAAATGGTAGTATTTGGTTTCCCCTAGGTTCTTGGTCAGTCTAGTCTTAGGGTCTTGGCTATATGAGCAGTGTCCACCAGGAGTTCCATCTCAAAAAAATGAAAACCACACATGATAGTAACATATATTAAGAGAAACTTCAGCAACTGCTTTAATATTAGTCAAAGCAAGTTTCTGATGGAAGAATATTACTAGAGTAAAAAGATCAATGCACATAGAAAAAGTAGGTCAATTATAATACAGCAATTTAAATTTAAATTTGTGAATCTTCTGATAGAATTACAATAAGTAATCACATTCACTAAAAGGTATAATGAAACAGTCAAACCCTATCTAAATGTTGATATAAGTAGAAACAATTTATCAAAGATGAACTGATCCAATAATATTATATTTTCATAAAACTTGCACCAAAATATCGTATCTCTGCTACCTAAAATACATATGTTACACAATGACTGGGGCTATGAAGTGTCAGTTTCCTTAAATTTTATTTTTAAAAGGTTCACACATGTCTACAATGTATCTGAATCATATCTATCCATATTACATCCTTCCAACTTCCCCAGTGCTTCCTCTAACACAGGGACCTTGTAAATCCACATTCTCTTTATAGTAACCCACTGAGTCCAATTAGTGATGACCATGTGCACATGAGTATTGGGTTATCCATTGGGACATGGGAAAGCTACAAGTAGCCTCCCCAGCAGCTATCTGTTTTAAATAACTGCTAGACTGGAGATGAGACCTTGGAAGTTTCTCTTCTGTCCATGTTGGAATTTTTATCTGGTTTGATCTTGCTTTTGGTTGCTCGACATAGCAAGATAGATAAGCCCTATCAGCAGTAGCAGGCTAGAATCTTACATCAGACACAAAACGAATATACTAAGACCACAAATTCAGATAAATTCATCGCAAACTTAGATGTAGGTCACCATCTAGTGATGAAGAGTGTTAAGGCAGGCACAAATCAAGGAGGTTGCAAAAACTACAATCAAAAACAAACTTCTTCAATGAGAAACTAACCTTTCCAAGCAGCAAATATTGATACAGATTTCTCTAAAACTGTATCCCCTGATGAGTCTACCAGTCTCCAGTGGAAGAACACACATCTAGTGGAAGAAGATGCATCTAAGAATATTTGGGCACCAGAAAATGATTTTGATGGTTTTGTTTGTTTTAAATGAAAACACAAAGCTGAGTCGGTATGGGAGGGATAGATTTGAAGAGAGTTGGAGGAGAGGTGTAAATAATCACAACAGCTTGTAAAGCTCAAACTATCAAAGAAGTCATTTTAAGAAAAAAGAACTTTGAGACAATCATGACTTCACTTAATAACAAAAATTGGCCTGAAAAAAAAACTAACCAGAGAAAAACTGTCCGTTACTGGTGAGTGCCTAAGATTATTTGCAAAGTCTCTGATGAAGAATTTATAGTTTTTTCCTTTTATTGAAAATAGATTCTTTTTTTTCTATAATAGCTATTTATTAAATGCTCACTATGTGTCTGGCACAATACTAGGCATTTTATATGGATCATCTCAGTTGTTTTTCTTTTTTATGTTTTTTTTATTATTTATTTTTAAGTTTAAATTCAGATTAGAAACACAGTTGCTTCACAAGTCAGTTCCAGGTCCCTCTCCCTTTCCCTCCCCTCCTCCCGTGCCCTCCTCTCAGCCCCCCCCCCCGATTATCCCCTCATTTCCCCAGGGAGGGTGAGGCCCTCCATGGGGGTGTCCATAGACTGTCATTTCATCCAGGGCAGGGCCTAGACACTCCCCACAAGAGTTCAGGGTGAGAGTGCATCTCTCATTGTTGGATGGAAGTCCAAAGTCCATGTGAACAGTCGGAATGAATACTGATCTACTGCCCAAGGCTCAATAGATTACCTAGGCCTCCTCACTGACACCCACATTCAGGGGGTCTTGATCAGTCCCATGCTGGATTCCCAGGCTGATGCCTGGGATTCAAGAGTTAACCTTTGTCAGGTCAGCTGTTTCTGGGGGTTAAACCAGCCCAATCATAATCCCTTTGGTCATCAGTCCTCCCTCTCTGTTACTGGCTTTCTTGAGTTCAGCTCAGTACTTAACCAAGGGAGTCTGCCTCTTCTTCCCTCAGCCACTGAATGCAGTTTCTGTTTCCCAGACTCTCTGGCCATGGGATTGTAGGCTGGCACTCCCCAGATCTACATCTAAAATCCATATATGAGAGAGTAAATGCCATGTTTCTCTTTTTGTGACTGTGTTACCTCGCTCAGGATGGTTTCTTCTAGTGTCATCCATTTGCCTGCAAATCTCAGGATTCCATTGTTTTTTTCTGGTGAATAGTACTCCATTGTGTAAATGTACCACATTTTCTCTATCCACTCTTCGGTTGAGGGACATCTAGGTTGCTTCCAAGTTCTGGATATTACAAAAAATGCTGCTATGAACATAGTGGAACAGACATCCTTGTTGTATGAATGGGCATCTTTTGGATATATGCCTAAGAGTGGAGTTGCTGGGTCTTGTGATAGGTTTATTCCCATTTTCATGAGGAATCTCCACACTGATTTCCAAAGTGGCTGAACCAGTTGGCACTCCCACCAGCAATGGAGGAGTGTTCCCCTTTTACCACATCCTTGCCAGCATAAATTGTCATTGGTGTTTTTGATTTCAGCCATTCTGACAGGAGTGAGATGTTATCTCAGAGTTGTTTTGATTTGCATTTCCGGATGGCTAAGGATGTTGAGCACTTTCTCAAGTGCCTCTCAGCCATTTTAGACTCCTCGATTGAAACTTCTCTATTTAGTTCTGTAGCCCACTTTTTAATTGAATCCTTTGGTGTTTTGGAGACTTGCTTCTTGAGTTCTTTGTAAATTTTGGAGATCAGCCCTCTGTCAGATGTGGGGTTAATGAAAATATTTTCCCATTCTGTGGGCTGCCTTTTTGTCTTGCTGACTGTATCCTTTGCCTTACAGAAGCTTCTCAGTTTCAGGAGGTCCCATTTATTAATTGTTGATCTCACTGTCTGTGCTACTGGTGTTATGTTCAAGAAGCTGCCTCTTGTACCAATTCATTCAAGGGTACCACCCACTTTCTCTTCTAAGAGGTTCAGTGTGGCTGGATTTATGTTGAGGTCTTTGATCCATTTGGACTTAAGTTTTGTGCATGGCAATAAACATCAATCAATCCGCATTCTTCTACATGCCAGCCTCCACTTATGCCAGCACCATTTGTTGAAGATGCTTTCTTTATTCCATTGTATATTTTTAGCTTCTTTGTCAAAGATCAGATGTTCATACGTGTGTGGGTTAATATCAGGGTTTTCTGTTTTTCTGCCAATACCAAGCTGTTTTCAGGACTATAGCTCTATAATAGATTCTTTTGAACCCCAGCCCAGGAGAGGACTCCAGCAACAGTTCCACCCTGTGCCCTGAGGTCAAATGCAGCCAGGGATTCTAGCCATGGCCAGCATCAGGACTCCAGCAACTGCTCTGCACCAACCAGTTGGGCAGGTGAGAGAGCTGTCCTGGGCCAATGCTGGAGAACTCACACTGGTGGTGAGGATGGAGAAGAGCTGGTGGGCTGACCAACCCTCCAACTGCCCAGACTCAGAATTGGCCCATCCCAACACCCAACATATCTGTGGTTTGTTAGAGAATGTGAAAGGGCCAGTCCTGCAGACCCAAATCTGTGGGATCTGCACAACACAGGGCAACAACAGGATATTCAAGAGGGGCCTCAGTGAGAGCCCAGCTTTGATATTGTAATAGAAACCAGAGGTCTCAAACCTGATCAATGATTCCTTACAACAAGCATTTGCAAGAAAAGATACGTAGACAAAGGGTTTACTGCATGACTCACTTTTCCTCACTACAGCTTCCATGACAAGATTTTCCTTCCCCCCTTTTTTTCATTTTTTTCTCTAAAATTTTATTTTATTGGGCAGGGTTTGCAAGAGCAGAGGGTGAATATGAAAAGATGGGACAATGAATGGGATCAAGATGCATGATGTGAAGTACACAAAGAATAAATAAAAAGAAAGTTTTAAAAAAAGAAGATAATATAGTCTTTTCTCAAACAATCTATCTTGATAATAGTTTCCCCTCCCATTACTCCTCTAAGTTCTTCCTTACTTCCCCTCCCCTCCAGATCTACTCCCTTTATGTCTCTCATTAGAAAACAGGCTTCTAAGAGATAACCAAATATATCAAAATAAAATATAATAACATGAAGCAAAAACTGTAATATCAAAGTTGGATACAGCAACCCAAGCGGAGGAAAAGAGTCCCAAGAGCAGGCTCAAGAGTCAGAGACTCACTGACTCATAATCCCATTGAAAATACTAAGATAAAAACTATAGTGTATATGCAAAGGACCTGGTACAGATGCATGTAGGCCCTGTGCTTGCTGCTTCAGTCTCTGTAAGCTTATATGTACCTTGCTTAATTAATCCAAAGGGCCATGTTTTCCTGGTGTTGTCCATATTTTCTGGATCTTACAATCTTTCTGCCTCATCTTCTGCAGGATTCCCTGAGCCCTGAGGAGTAGGATTTGGGAGTAAGAGATGAAATTCCAAAAGAATCAATAAAAAATATGCAATATTAATTTTAAAAAACTTTGAATAAACAACACCCAGACCCATACAGATTAACAGAATTCTACCAAACTTGCAAAGAAAAATCTATAACAAATACTTCTTTTCCTAATAATATTTGTGAAATTATAGTATAACTTCCCTCTTCCTTTTTCTCCCTCTGACCATTCCCATTTACCATTTTCTATCTCTCACAAACTTAAGGCCTCTTTTTCTATAGTCATTTATATTATATTTTATAATAGATATTGCTGCCATGAGTACCAGCCTTCAGCATCTCAGGGTTTAAGCAGCAGCCACAGAGTTGGCAAACTAATCACTCAATTTGACTTTTCTATCTGAGGGAGTAAAACTTAATTTTCTGGGGCTGGCAAGTTGGGCAAAACTTAACTCTCTGTGACTGGTAAAAAAGGGAAACAGGAAAAAAAACACACACACACACACACCCCTTTAGTGTCTACCTACCATCTCTCTTTATTTTTCCTTTAAAGCTTATATATCCCAGAAAAATCTTTCAAGAAATATAAAAATTGCAATGTGATTACATTCGATTTTTCAAGTAAATGATTATAATAAACACAGGTGAAAAATAATTTTTCTCACTTTCCTTACATGATTAAACACTTTATTTACCACAGGTGAAAAACAAATTATTCATAAGAACACACATGCTCTCATGTCTAGACAACTTCTTATAAATTAACAGAGTGTAAGCAAGCAAGGTATTTTTCTGAGCCAGTTCTTTGGCTGGCAGGCTGCATTTTGCAATTACAAGGGAAGGATCAATCATTTTATTATTTATCTCAAATGGTGATCTTATAAAAGGTCTTAAAAGAATCACAAATCTAAACTTTTTTTTTCAAGTCAGGGTTTCTCTGTGGAGCTTTATAGACCAGGCGTGTCTTGAACTCACAGAAATCTGCCTGCCTCTGTAACCCAAGTGTTGAGATTAAAGGTGTGTGCTGCCACTGCCTGGCACAAATCTAAACTTTTATATAAGAAAAACAATATATCAGCTCTATTTTAAATCCTCAGGGTGAAAACCCCTTCATCAACAGTTTTTTTTTCAGGAAGTTGAGGGCAGAAATGGAATTAATCATCATCTTTGATCACCAATCTATCCTACCAAGAAAGGCACATCATCTAATAACAGCTAGGCATAATCTAAGAACATCTTTGCTCTTATTTCTTGATCTCAACAAGTTCCTCACTCAACTATGTTTCTTTCTAAACTTTAAATTCCTTCCCAAGATTTCTACCTCAAAGACATTAACAAAAACAATTTAGCCTAACCTTAAGTTATTATCTAAACCTTCATTTTAGCTATGATGCACACCAAAACCTGAGAACACATCACCCAACATTATGATTAAAAGAACATTAGCTAGCCTAGCTTCAGGGACACAATTATTTTTCTTCATCATTAATCAGCATACAGTTCTTCAAGAGAAACTCTTAAATCCTAGCTGTGTGATAATTCCTTGTTCTTATTTTCTCTGCAGCCCCTGCTTTATCAGGGGTAGGAGCAAACCATATTCTGCCTTTACCTATATTTATTTTCCCACTAAACCTCTATCACAACCCCTTGCTATATTTATTAAAAACACTCAGTCATCAAAATTCTATTTAAACTAACACCATTATTGTATAAAAAATCATTGCTCCAGTTAAACAGTACAGCTTAAAAGGAAATCATCTTCATAATGATCCACAGGTGAAAATGCCCAGTAGAAAGGAATATTTCCATGAGATAATCACACTACATTAAAGGTAGTGGGGACCCCCTATACCCATTCACACCATGCCAGATACCAGAGAAAAATGGCAATGGCAAACCTGTTAAGGTGCAGCAGTAGCAAGAGACATTCTAGAGTGAAGCCCTTAGGGCCTTGACTATCAGAGATTCACCCATCAGTGCCTTGCTTACTGGCTGTCTGATCTCCCAAAGCTCATTTGCCACCTTGTGCCTCTGACATGGCCACCAGCAATTAATATTATTCTTAGGTCTGGTCTTCTCATGGTGTCCCAGATCCTAGATGTTTTGTGTCAGGGATTTTTTTTTTAGATTTAACCTTTTCTTTGACTTGTGTATTGAGTTCTATCATACATTCAACACCTGAAATTCTTTCTTCCATCTCTTGTATTCTGTTGGTGACATTTGAATCTGTAGTTCCTAATCACTTCCATTTCCAGAATTCCCTGTTTGTGTTTTCTTAATGCTTCTGTTTCCACTTTCAGGTCTTGAACAGTTATTTGTTTCCTTTAACTGTTTCTTTTCCTTAATGTTCTTTAATGAATTTATTCATTTCCTCTAATTTTTGTTTTTCTTTTCTCAATTCCTTTGAGGAATTTTTTTCATTTCCTCTTTAAGAACCTAAATTATCTTCATAAGGTTGGTTTTCAAGCCTTTTTCTTATGCTTCTCCTGTGTTGGAATATCCAGAACCTGCTGTATTATGATAGATGGGCTTTGTGGTGACATATTGCCTTGGCTGTTGTTAATTGTGTTCTTGCGTTGGTGTCTAGGCACTTGGGTTTGTAGTGATTATATGTCTACATGCTGATTTCTGACTTTGTCTTTTTTGGATGGATGTTTTGTTCCTTAGTTTCTGCTTCCTCCCTGGAGTTATGGTGGGCATGACCCTTGGTTGAGCGGGGGTCTCCACTAGAGTTGGGGATTTAAATTCTGGTGACCAGCATTTTCTCTGGTCAAGCAGGTCTCCACCTGAGTTGGGGGCTAGAACATGATGACCAAGAGATGGTAGTGACTGGGGAACGGGGGGAGTAGGAGAGAGTGAAAGAGTGCGGGAGGTCCATGTAAAGGTTACCTACCTGGACTTCTGGTAACCAGCATGTTCTCTGGTAGAGTAGAGAATCTCCTTCCCAGCTGGGGTCTAATGAGGAGGGCATAGAACTGGAGATAGGATGGGTTACCAAGGTAAGACAGTAGTGGAGGTCAGCAGGCAGATAGCCTACCTAGAGTTTTGGTAGCTGGCATGGTCTGTGGTAAAACTTCAAATGTTTTAATAGTTGAAGACTTAGAAATATATATTAAATTCTTCCAGGCAAAAAAAGAGTTGAGTTTTTCCATACTTGAAGAATGCAGAAAACTATGATATTCAACAATATTCATTTTTTAAATGCTATTGTACAATATACTAAAATAATAACTTTTTACAAGGAAGTAAAGAATAGCTCATGCTAAATGAAATGCCAAAACACAGCTCTTAAGTTCAGATTATTTTTAATGATGCACTTTTTATTTTGTACATTCTGTTTCTACAATGTAGTATAATTTTGTTATTTTGTGCATTCTGTTTCTACAATGCAGTATAATTTGTAATTCTGATATGGGTTCTGAAGTATAAATGTAACACGTGCTGACACATAGGTAACACTAAATAACTTTCATATATTTAATTTCTTCAGTTTTACTTATAACAGATATTGTTTCTGGCAAGTATAAGAAGTCCACCATTTATATTCATTGTACCTTTTAAATTTTTGATCTTATCAAGCTCATTAAGTGCATTCTCAGAGTATGACCTGAGTGAGGAATATTTTCTATTAAATTTTCTTTTTATAATTAAGAATTCCAAATATGTATACAATGAAATACATCTACTCAGATGCCAGCAAACATGACTCCCTCCCAAATTTCAGGTCACCTTCTTCAGTCTAAAGTGGTCACATTAAGTGCAGAGGTCTGGTGCCATCCAGTGGAGCACAAGCAACATTACAATGGACAAACACTAAATAATGACAGCTGAAAACCACTACTAGCTGTTCAGTTAGGGGTGGGGCCCAGGGAGCGCATCCCTATCCATGCTAGAATTTTGGCAGGTTTGAACTTGTGTAGGACTCATGCAGCTAAACACAGCTTTTGTGTGTTGAATGAATACAATAACCACATGCCGAAGACAGAATTTCACACAGATCTCTCCGTCCTTCAGATCTAACATTCTTGTGTCCTCTTCTTCCAATATGTTCCTTTAGTCTTGACTAAAGATGTTCCATTTATGGATGAGAGTTTACAGTTGCATTATCAGCATCATGACTAGGTACATATGTTTCTATTGACATTGCACATGGAAAAATAAGCATCTATGAAAAAGTTTGCAAGTCTATGAATATAAGCATAATTATTTAGAAATAACAATAGTAGGTTACACCCTATTTCCTATGACCTTCTAGATACTGGATTTTGGCTAGGTTTATAATACTAGGCATACATTCCCTACAATAGAGCAATCCTTAAATTCAATCAGAAAGGAATCGATTAGCCTGTAATAGCCAAGCCACTCTTGCCACAGCTGGCTCATACAACTTGGCAAGTCAGTATTGTATCACGTACAGTCCAGTGCTTGGTCAAACCCATAATGTCTTTTCTCACTTTGAAAGGTAGTCAAACAGCAAAAGTTTTCAATGACCCTAGGGAAAAAAGACTCTCTTGCAAAAAAGACAAGTCAGAAGAGAAAATACAAAGAGACAAAAGTCTATATATGTTAACATTGTGACTGCAGTTTTGAAAGGATACAAAAGAAATCTACTACCTGAAGAACTGGAGATGACAAAGGGTTGCTTTTCCCTAAAAGACGAAACAAAGAGACTGTTCAGTGTGGAATGTGGCATGTAGAATATTTGTTCTTCTTGAGGCACATATTGATTTCCCCAGAAAACTTCCCATCATATACTGTGCTATGGGATAGGAAGGAGGTTTTAAGGGAGATCAAAACAACAGTTAACAGAGTGATTATGTAGATGCAAAGAAAACCTACTAAGTAAGCACTTGGTTTTGAAGTCTTACCCCTGTTAGACATTTTTAAAACTTTAAATTCCCTAATAGCATGCATGCCATACCTAATATGACATACAATGACAGCAGTGATTCTATGAGAGAATGATATGTTTACAATTGCCTATATACAAATCATAGTGATAACCTAATGGCACAAGTCAAGGTTGTAGAAAAACGAGAAAAAGCAAACACTAAATTAATACAGTAAAAAAAATCAGTATTTGAGTTGAAATAAATGAAAAGAACAATATAAATACAAAGAATCAATAAAATTAAGATTGCTAAATTGGAGGATAAAAAAGTTTGACAGAACCTTAGCAAAAATATAAACAAAAAACAGGTAAGATAAATTAATAAAATTAAAAGAATAAAGGGGAAATTACAATACAACCACTGAAATCAATAGAAACACTTGGAGATATTTTGAAAGCATATGCCCTAATGAATTCAAGCATTTCATGCAGATAATTCTATATACTATGGTTTACTTCTGTGGGTCTGTGGATTATAGCTTGTTTATTATTTACTTAACAACTAGTGTTTACCTATAAGTGAATATCTACCACGACATTTGCTCAGCTATGTTCACAACAGCTTTATTCATAACTATCAGAAAGTGGAAACAACCAAGATATCCCTCAACTGACCTGAGCCCTGCCCTGGTTGAAATGGCAGACTCTGGGTATCCCCAACAGAGGGTCTCACCTTCCCTGGGGTAACTGGTGGGGATTAGGAGAGGAGGGGAGGGAGAGGGAGTTGGGATTGACATGTGAAGCAAGCTTGAAATAAAAAAAGACCTTAAAAAAAAAGAATGGATAAAGAAAATGTGGTATATCAATAGTGTGTGAGTACAGGTCGCAAAACTGCCTCCCAGGGTTCAGGTCAGAGGCTACAGCTTAGCAAAGGGAATTTAGAAAATTTCTAATCTGTGAGTTAAGGGAATAACTTGAGTCATGGTCTTTATTCTTCTGTTAGCTCTAATTCTGCCTCTATAGATACTAGTGCTCCTTTGTTTCAATTCTCTGTTTCAGTTCTCCCTGCTTCTCTGTTCACCTAGCTTAAATGCATTTTTCACATTGAAGCAATAATAAAAAAATTACAAAAGTTACATCTCATTGGTCAAGGCACATTCCTTTGGTATCTGCAATAAGGGCTCTGCCTTTACCATGACAATGCAAAGTTTCAAGGTTTCTGAAGGAAGACTGTGACCAGAGGGCGGGGTATAGTCCCCAATGAGACAAGTTTCAAGACAACATCTTTAAGACTTGACACAAGAAGAAATGGCATGAATTTTTTAGGCTGCTTTGTGTTAACAACCTTGGGTAGACCCCTACGACTTTGACTTTGTGTATAACGGTAAGCTTCTAAACTTATGCTACATTTACAAAAACCTTTAGTCTAGTTTGAACTTGCTCTGAGGTAAAATGAGCTAATTGTATGGAGTTTGCATTAGACTGAGAAGAAATTGTGTGCCTGGACCCTACCCTGAGTGAAATGACAGACTCTAGATATCCCCTATGTAGAAGGAATTGGCAATAGGGTGGGAGGCTGGGGGGGGGGGGGATCGGGGAGTGTGGGAGGAGGGGAGCGAGAGGGAACTGGGATTGACATGTAAAACAAGCTATTTAAAATTAAAATAAAAAATTTTAAAAAATGAAAAAAAAGAGAAATTGTTATTTTCTCATGTTAGTCTGAGTAAAAGGAACAAAACTGGCTTTAAGTGTCTTATACTCTTGTGGAATAATAGGTGTAGTGATGAAGCATGTCCTAGTATATTAGCTATATATCAAAATTATACATATTAACGATAAGTCACCTTCCTGATCATGCACAGATATATGTGTGCCCAGAGAACAGAATATTTCCATGAGGTAAACACACAAACACTGGGAAAACACCCAAAGCTATTCTTGGAGAAGAAATAAAGTAAATCATGAGAGAAATTACAGAGACAAACAGTTACCCTGCAGTTTTCCAATTGGGGCTCCCCCTGTTGAACACTAATTGTCACCTGCTGTATACTTCCATGGCTGCCTTCAAAGTTACATTTACAAAGTAGAGTATTTATTACTCCACTGTTTAAAAAAATGACATCTTAAAATTTGCAGGAAAATGGATGCATAAAAATTATTGTGAGTGAGGTAACACAGACCTAGAACGACAAATATGAATTGTATTCAAGGCCTATCAAAAACAAGAAACAACAATGTTCCTAAAATAAATTATGTGAAAAATGAAAGAAAAAACTTTGAAGCATGTTCTATAAACTCAGTATCAACCAGACTGTAAATCCAGATGAGGCCAACACAATAGCAGAAGTAAAAATTACAGGAAAATTTCCTTGATGAACGATACACAAAATCTTCAATATAATACTTGCAAATAAGATTAAACAACACTTTGACATCTACAGAACATTTCACCCAAACACAAAAGAATTTACTTTCTTCCCAACACCTAAAGAAACCTTCTCTAAAATTTGACCATATATTCAGTCACAAAGGAAATCTCAACAGATTAAAAAAAATTGGAATGATTTGCTGTATTTTACCAAATCAACATGGGTTAAAGTTAGAATTCAACAATACAAACAACAGAAAGCCTACAAACTCATGGAAACTGAAAACTTTCAACTGAATTACCACTGGATCAAGGAATAAATAAAGAAACCAAAGGCTTCCAAGATTTCAATGAAAATGAATGCACACGTACCCAAACTTACAGGACATAATGAAAGCAGTGCTATGAAGAAAGTTCATTGTACTAAATGCCTACATAAAGAAGTTGGAAAATCTCACGCTGGTGACTTCACAGCACACCCGAAAGCTCTAGAACACAAAGAAGAAACTCACTAAACAGGAGTAGACAGCAGGCAATAAAGTCAGGACTGAAATCAACATAATAGAAACAAAGAGAACAATACAAAGAATCATTGAAACAAAGAGTTGATTCTTCCAAAAACTCAACACAATAGACAATCCTTATCCAAACAACCAAAAGGCAGAGAAAGAATATCCAAATTTACAAAATCAGAAATGAAAAGGGGGACATAACAACAGACACTGAGGAAATTCAGAGAATAATGATTTCATGCTTCATAAACTTGTACTCCACAAAATTGGAAAATCTAAAAGAAATGGACAAATTTTCACCATAGGTACTACATGCCAAACAATTTAAGTAAACCTATAATCCCTAAGGAAATAGAAACACTCATAAAAAAATTCCCCTATCAAAAAAAAGAAGCCCAGGGCCAGATGGTTTCAGTGTAGAATTTTATCAGATTTTCAAAGAAGAACTAATACCAATACTCCACAAATTGTTCCACACAATAGAAACAGAAGTAACATTGCCGAATTCTTTTTTCTTTTATTAATTTATTTATTTATATTTTAATTTTAAATAGCTTGTTTTACATGTCAATCCCAGTTCCCTCTCCCTCCCCTCCTCCCGCACACACCCACCATCCCCCCCATCCTCCCACCCTATTGCCAATTCCTTCCGCATAGGGGATATCTAGAGTCTATCATTTCACTCAGGGTAGGGTCCAGGCACTTCCATAAGAGTCCAGGCAGAGAGAGCATCCCTCTTTGTGCTATGGACACACAATGACTTTTAGTATTTGAGGGATAAACATTGATCCACTGCTCAGGACCCCATAGGTAGCCCAGGTCTCCTCATTGACTTTCACATTCAGGGGGTCTGGATCAGTCCCATGTTGGCCTCCCAGCTGTCGGTCTGGGGTCCAAGAGCTCTCCCCTGTTCGGATCAGTATTTAACTGTGGGTGTTTGCCTCTGCTTCCATCAGTCACTGGATGAAGGCTCCAGGATGGTTATAGACATCAAGTTCACTATCAGGAATGGGCATTCGAGGTGGTCTCTACACTATTGCTTACCTTGCCAATTGGTGTCATCCGTTTAGATCACTAGAGGTCACACTGGTGCCTGATCTGTCTTCTAACCTATGATTCCCTCTTCCCCCTATCCTACCCCCCCCAGTCAACCTTCCTGTTCCTCCATGACCTACTCTCTCTTCCACTTCTCCCCCTCTCTATTTCCCAGGTCCCCCTCCCCCCACCCCTCGCTGTGTTCCCCATCTGTTCAGAGGATCTTGCCAGATAGGTAAGATTAACATAATAAAAATAGCAATCTTGCCAAAATGCTATCTACAGATTCAATGCAATCCCCATCAAAATCCCAGCACAATTCTTTACAGACATTGAAAGAACAATACTCAACTTTATATGGAAAAACAAAAAAACCCAGGATAGCCAGAACAATCCTGTGTAATAAAGGAACTTCCAGAGGTATTACCATTCCTAACTTCAAGCTCTAACATAGCTCTATAGTAATAAAAACATCTTAGTTAGCATGAAAACAGACTTGTGGATCAATGGAACCAAATCAAAGGCCCTGAAATAAATCCACACACCTATGAACACCTTATTTTTGACAAAGAAGCCAAAATGATACAATAGAAAAAAGAAAGCACCTTCAACAAATGGTGCTAACATAAGTGGATGTTGGCATGTTGAAGAATGCAAATAGATCCACAAAACTCAACTCCATGTGAATAAATGACCTCAACATAAATCCAGATACACTGAACCTGATAGAAGAGAAAAATGGGAAGTAACCTTGGCATAAAAGACTACTTCCTGATTATAACACCAGTAACACAGACACTGAGATCAACAATAAATAGGACCTCCTAAAACTGAAATATTTCTGTAATGCTAAGGACACAGTCAATGAAACAAGACAGCACCATACAGAATGGGAAAAGATCTTCACCAAACCCACATCTGACAGAGAACTGATCTCCAAATATATAAAGAACTCAAGAAACTAGGCATCAAAATACCGAATCAACCAATTTTAAAATAGGGCACATATCTAAATAGAAAATTTTCAACAGAAGAATCTCATGTGATTGAAATATGCTTAAAGAATTGTTCAACATCCTCAGTCACCAGAGAAATGCAAATCAAAATGACTCTGAGATACCATCATACACTTGTCAGAATGGCTATCAAAAACACTAATGACAGCTTATGTTGGAAAAGATGTGGAGTAGGGGAACACTCCTCTACTGCTGATGGGAATACAAACTTGTACAGCCACTTTGGAAATCAATATGGTAATTTGCCAGAAAAAATGGGAATCAATTTACCTCAAGACCCAGCTACCCCAACATTGGGCATATACCCAAAGGATGCTCAATCATACTCTAAGGGCACTTGCTCAACTATGTTCATAATAACAGTATTAATAATAGCAAGAATCTTGAAACAACCCCTCAGCTGAAGAACAGATAAAGAAAATGTGGGACATTTACACAATGGAGTATTAGTCAGCTATAAAAAATAATGACCTCATGAAATTTGCAGGCAAATGGATGTAACTAGATAAAATCATATTGAGTGGGTTAACCCAGACCCAGAAAGACAAACATGGTTTGTACTGACTCATAAGTGAATGTTAGGAGTAAAGAATAGGATAACCAATTTACAATTCACAATCCCAGAGAGGCTAGATAACAAAGAGGACCCAAAGAGGGATGCATGGAATTCCCTAGGAAAGGGACATAGAAGAGATCTCCTGTGTAAATTGGGAAGGGGGGAACACAGCGGGGGATGAGGGGACCGGAAGGAGGCATTGGCGAGGGAAGAATGGAAACTTTAGGGAAAATTGTCATAGTCAAGGTATTACAGAAATAAAACCCTAAGACAGAATTTGGTATCAGGGAATAGGGTATGGCTTTGAAAGGCATGACCATGCTTTTGTTTTGAGGAATGTGAACACTGGAAAGCATTGGGATGCTGTAAGTGGAACTTAATGGACCATACAAGTAGGAGCATGGAAGACTGTGTGCTTAGGATGATTTGAACTGTGACAGCCTGGCTCAAGAGGTTTCAAAGAAGAATATTAATATGTGGCCTGGAGACCATTCTTGTGATATTTTGGTGAAGAATGTGGCTGCTTTCTTCCCATATCCAAAAAAAATCACCTGAGGTTAAGTTGAAGACTTTTGGATTAGCAGCTTTGGCAGAAGACATTTCAAAGCAACCTAGCGTTGACTGTGTTGCCTGGTTATTAGTCTTATACAGATCTATAATGAAAAGGAGCAAGCTGAGAAAGAAAAAATACAAAATATACAATTTGAGGAGTAAGGAGGAACCAGGAAGTGTAAACAGAATAAAGAAAAGCCTGATGCTATGTGTAAGAAAGGGTGTGGTTCCCTCAGAGACATTTCTCTTGTGTTGGACATTTCTCCTATGTCTGCCTTTCCTTCCTCCAAACCTAATAGACAACATTTTCTACCAATTTTCACACCTCTAACCCATACACTTTCTTTCTCATTCTTATGTTATCCCTTCATAACCTCTACATGATTCTCCCTTTCACTAAAGGCATGCTTCTAGTATACCTTGTTTCTAAACTTTATAGGAGACACAAATTAAGTATATTTTCCTTCAGTTAACATTGGGATTTATTAATGTCATACTATCACAGTTGTGACTACAGTTGACTTTCTCCCTTGATTATGTTCAAATAGACAAAATTCACCAGAGGACTGACATAAAAGCAAAACAAATATATATAGTGGGAAGTAGAGGGAGGGACTACAGACTAAATGACATATACTCCAACACACATGGGAGGAAAAAAACACAAAATCAAGTAAGAATACACTGTGGTGCTTTGTAAAACACACGGGACATGGAAAACTAACACACAATGGAATCTTTGGACACCAATTCAGATCACATCTGCATTTGTGGAGAAAGGCAGATGTGATTGGGAAGAATCCCATGAGCATTTTCTGGATGTCTGGCAATATCTTTTTTTGTTTGGTTGTTTTTTTTTTTTGAAACTGGGTTTCTCTGTATTGTTTTGGAGGGTCCTGGAACTCGATCCACCTGCGTCTGCCTCCCGAGTGCTGGGATTAAAGGCATGTGCCACCAACATCCTGCTCATCTGGCAATATCTTGACTTGGGTAAGAATTACAAGGGCAATCACTTTATAAAAATAATTTGTCTAGCAGGTGTACTGGCTAACTTTTTTGTCAACCTGACACTAGCTGGAGTAATTTGGGAAGAGGGAACCCCAATTGAGGAAATTTCTCCACCAGCTTTGCAGATGGACATGGCTGTGGGATATTTTCCTTACTTATGATTGAGTTGAGAAGACCCAGATCACTGTGGGAGGTACCATCCTGGGGAGGTGATCCAGGAGGGTTAAGAAAGCAGGTTTGTGCCCAGTCTTTTTGTAACTTGTGTTATGTTAGTGGATATTCTGGGGAGGCCTGCTCTTTTCTTAAGGGAATGGAAGAGGAATGGATCAAGGAGACAGGGGAGGTAGGAGAAGGGTCTGGGAGGAATGGAGGGAGGGAAAACTGAAATCAGAATGTAATATATCTGAGAAGAATTTAAAAAAAAAAAAGGCAACTGAGTGGGCCATAGCACTCCTTATCATCTTTGCCCCAGTACCCATCTCTAAGTCCCTGCCCTGAATTCCTGGCCTGATTTCTCTCAATGATGGACTGTAATCTTCAAGTTGTGTATGGTCATGGTATTTTATCACAGAAACATGAAATGCTAACAAAGATAGCACTCTTTTCTGTATTGTAATTTATTTACAAATTTAATTTAAAAATTAAAATTCAGTGCTTAGTGAGCAAGTTGAGAATATACCTCCAATTTATAATCCCCCATATCTGAGACCAATGTTCAATCAACACTGATAGAAACAAATCATTTCAGCCCCTGTACTATTGGTGGAAACAATAAACAGAAGGAAACTTCACTCCTGTGACTACACGGCATAGGCAACTAAGTCTTCAGGGAATCATGGCAACACAGAAAGTTTCTGTCTGCTGCATGAGAGTCCACTGTGTAAAGAGTGTTATAAAATTCTGCCGTAGTGAAAGCAGTTAATTAAGAGCCCTAATTGTGCTTGGGTAGTGACCAAGAGGAACTTCAGAGACCAGACATTGCCTGCAAAGATCTGTCTTGGGAGCTGTCTTTTGGAATCATATTGGTTAATGGGTCACTTGGGGTTTGTATCTATTCCCGTAAATTAATGCTTATTTCTCCTTGCCATAATTTACTGTCCAGGAAGCTAAATAACAATCAAATTAAAATTGAATTAAAAATAACAGAAAGAAAAACTGAAAAGCAATTATGTTCTTTTAAAACTGTTTTTGCAATATGAGATCTTGATTAAGAATACTAATCACATCCAGGACAAGCTCCAAAACTATACAGAGAAACCCTGTCTCAAAAAACAAAACAAAACAAAACAAAAAAACAAGAATGCTAATCATATTATTATCAGAGACATTATAATTGAAGTGCATAGAACAGTATTTTCCTTTGTCTTATCTACTTATTAACTTCTTGTTAGCAAATAGAAGCAACCAATAGGATAATGATGTGGAAATCACATAAATCAAGAGAGTAGAATCATTTGTGGCTCATTAGTTCATAAAAATCTTTAATTAGCAATGATGTAATGTATAAACACCAATGATTATATCAATACATGCCTTAGAAGTGTTGATTTATTCTGACTAGAGCTATCTAAAGCTTGATTCCTAAAATCTGCAATTCTAAAATGGTTTCTGAGAACACAGTGAGTGAACTATAATAAAAGTAGATACACATTGATAGGGGATTTCTAATATTCACACACACCATAGAGCGCAAGACATCTTCAAAATCACTGAAAACCATGACTTAAAATGAATTCAGACACTTCGGATAAGCTCTGCCTTGTCCTAATTACAGTTCCCCCACATCCACCCCTCCCAGCTCCTTCTTACTCCCCACCCATCCGAATCTGCATCTATTCTGTTTCCCATTTTTAAAAAACACAAACAGGCATCTAAGGGATAATAGTAAAATAAAACAAAAAATAAGGTAAATCAAACACAAACAAGTTAAAATAGGACAAAGTAAACTAGCAGATGGAAAAGAACCCAAGGGACAAGAAATACATATAGACCCAGAGAATCCCCGTGGTCATACTCTCAGGAATCCCATAGAAACATGGAACTAGAAGCCATGATATATGCATAAAATCTGTATGACTAAAAAAATTAAACTAAGTAAAAATTAAAATATAATACTGATATGACATTATGAAACAAGAAACCTCTGAAGATGCATTTAAATTCGTTTTCTGTTGGCCGCCTATTGTTGGGAATGGGACCTACCCTAAAGAGTAGTTTGTTACTCCAGTAAAACTTCTGTGAAGAAAACTAATTTAGTGTTGGCAAGTGACTGTCAATTGGAGATAGCTTCTGAGTTAGGGATGTGGACAAGTAACCACTTCTCCTTTCAGCACTAAGGCCCCATCGGGTGCAGACTGTCACAGCCTCTGCGAATTCATACATGTATCAGTCCTACTGTGTTTAGAATGCCTTGTTTCCTTGGTGTCCCTCTCTTTTCTCTTGCTCTTACACTCCTTCTGCCTCCTCTTCCCCTGGGTTCCCTGAGCCTTGAGGGGTGGATTTGAAGGAGACATCCCATTTAGTGTTCTGAGGCCTGTCACTCTGCCTATGATCTGGCTGTGAATCACTGTATCTGTCCCCCTCTGGTGCCGGAGAACATTTCTCTGATGATAACTGAGCAAGGCACTGATCTATGAGTATAACAGAATACCATAAGGAATCATTTAATTGTTGCCTTGTTGCGTTTGTAGCACAGTAATATTTGGTTTTTCCCCAGGTCCCTTGGCTGTCTGCTCTCAAGCTCTTGGTAACCCAAGCAGGAATGGGCATGGCTTCTAATTCATCATGTGGGCCTTAAGTAAAATCAGATATTGTTTGGTTACCCCCACAACTTTTTACCACCAGGGCATTGGCGTATCTTGCAGGCATTACACAATTGTCAAAGGTTTGTTAGCTGAGATTGTGTTTACATTTCTCTTTTGGTAGTGTGCAGAGTACATTCCAGTACTGGGAACATTAGCCAATAAAAGTGAAAGCTCTAGGAAGGCATGAACTCAACTTTTCCATATTCAGCGAGCTGTACAGATGTTATTTTATAGGGCTCTGCCATCAGTTAGTGGAGAACCTTGGTTGCTTGGTAGTTCCCACAGGACTCATTTGGTTTTCTTAAGAAAGAGAAAATAAAATAAAATTGGTTGGGTAAACAGGTGGTGGGGAAGATGGGAGGATTTGGAGCATGGGAAAGAATATAATCAAATGAATTGTATGTAGTTCTCAAAAAATAAATAAAAATGTTAAAGGAAGAAACAGAGACTGATATTGACTCCTTGGGAGTCTAAGGAGTGGTATAGAGCTTTAGAAGATCATTGCTCTTGATGGGCGATAGTGGCACAGGCCTTTATAATCCCAGCACACAGGCGGCAGAGGTAGGTAGATTTCTGTGAGTTCAAGGCCAGCCTGATCTACAAAACGAGTGCCAAGACAGGCTCCATAGCTACACAGAGAAACCCCGTCTCAAAAAATAATTAAAAAAAGATCATTGCCCTTTACAGTGTAACATGACATTTATGAAGTGGGAGAGGCTTTGGCAGATCTGAATGGCTTAGCACCATGTATCTTTGCTTTGCAAAATACTGAAGCAACTATGAAAAGATGTTTTTGTACCCCACTATTTTAAATTTAAATTAGAAACAAGGTTGCTTCACATGTCAATCTCAGCTCCCTCTCCCTACCCTCCTCCCATGCCCCCCAAGTCCCCAGCCTCCCCCACCCACCCAATTCCCACTCTAATTGATCCCCAAGGAGGGTAAGGCCCTCCAAGGGGAATATCCCGAGTCTGTCATTTTGTTCCGGGCAGGGCCTACGCCCTCCCCCAAGAGTCCAGGCTGAGAAAGCATCCCTCATTGTGGGATGGGCACCCAAAGTTCATTTGTATGCCAGAGATAAATACTGATCTACTACCCAAGGCCCCATAGATTGCCTAGGCCTCCTCACTGACATCCACATTCAGGAAATCTGTATCAGTTCCATGCTGGGCTCCCAGTCATCAGTCTGGGGTCTAAGAGCTCCACCTTGTTCAGGTAAGCTGTTTCTCTGGGTTAAACAACCCAGTCTTGACCCCTTTGCTCATCACTCCTCCCTCTCTGTTGCTGGGTTTCAGGGGTTCAGTTCAGTGTTTAGCTGTGGGTGGCTGCCTCTGCTTCCATCAGTCATTGGTTGAAGGTTCTAGGGTGGCATATAAGGAAGTAGTCAAACTCATTATCAGGGAGGGGCATTTAAGGTAGTCTTTCTACTATTGCTTAGTTTGCCAGTTGGTGTCATCCTTGTAGATCTCTGGAAATCTCACTAGTGCCAGATCCCTCCTCAAACCTATAATAATTCCCTCTATCATGGAAGGATATTTAAGAAGAGAAAACAGTCAAGGGGTTCTACATTTCACTTGTGGGTAAATGAGGCAAGATTTGTGTCAAGGTGGCATTTCTGGAAAAAAAATGATTGCCAAGTATAGTTCTAATGATGTTCTAGGAGGCTTTGTAGTCTAAACGAGCAAGATTTTTGTTTGGTGATTGACTTCTTAAAGTTTTAAATTAAAATATACTTAAATAATTCTTTCTTCCCTTTCCTCCCTCTAACCTCTCATATGTGTACACCCCACTCAGCACCCTCAAATTCATGGCCTGTTCTTTGCTATTGCAATATGTAAGGATATATGTATGTATACATATCTAAATATATAAATACAATATGCTCAATTTATTTAGTGTCACTTATATGTACAAGATTTCAGGGCTGACTACTTGGTATTTGTCAGTTATAGGGTTGCTCCCAGGGAAAGACTGTGGAGCTCTGTGACATTTATCCTTCCACATCACATACATGTTGGTGTATCATTGTTCAGGTCTTATTTAAGCAGTCATATTGTTTAAATATCATGGGTGAAGCTTTATCATCATTTCTAGGGGATACAAGCTCACAGCACATTTCCTGAACCTCCCTGCCTCTTACAATCTTTCAAAGCCTTTCACAGTGTTCCCTGAGCACTAGATTCAGAAATTATGTTATAGATGTGTCAGTTTGGGCTCGTTAGCCCATGGCTCCTTGTTCTTTGAATTTTGACAAGTTGTACCTTTCTGTAAGTTTATTTGATGAGGAAGTAAAGTTACCCTTATCTGTGAGCTTAAGGATAATTATTTAGAATGCAGTTAGAATTTACTAAACCATAAATAAAGTGTTATAACAGATTCCTCACTAAGTTTCATAGCCTCACTAGCTTCAGGCAGATAATTAGGTTCTCAGTACCATGCATGATTTCCTTCCCATTGAGGGGATCTCAAGTCCTAGTAGAAAACAGTTGGTTACTACCAAGATGTGAGTACCATTAGAGCACTCATAAGCATGGAGAACCATGGAGTTGGCCTGATCAATTTGCCTTGAGAGGCATTTGCCATAGGTCTTTCAGGTTAGAGTACATGGCTCTTGGGACACTGTGTGCCTTTCAGTTCCTAAGAAACCAAGACTTTCCCTCACGCAGTGAAGCATTCAGGCCACCTGAGTTTCTCTTCATTCCTTGGAAGTCAGTGAGGCACACAGAAGCTTGTCTGGACAATTAATTTTAGATGTTAATCTTGTATGCCCTCTATATCTTGCAAATGACATTGTATCCTGGCAACTATGATTATATTAATCTTGGAAAACTCCATTGTATTCTGTTTCTATAAGGGCATTAAAAAATCTGATTTCTTACAATAAACCTGTCTCAGTCCTAGTCTTGCTGAGACTCATACATCCCAGGAGGATTTGCATTTCTTATCAGGTAACCTTGACCCAGTAAGTAAATTTTAGTACCTACATTTAGGGACAAGATGCCATGTTGGCCAGTGTTGTGGTTCATAGTCAACAGAGCTAGGCAACAGCTATTGATGGCTTCCCTAGCTTGGATGCTTGTATAGTATCTAAAACTTCAGTACTATGAAAGCTAATCCTCAAGTAAGTAGCCTTGAGGTCAAATCCAGCTTGAACCTCTTCATCTTGTGACCAGAGTACATTGTAACATGGTTTTTGTTTTGTTTTGTTTGTTTGTTTTTTCAGCAATAAGGAATTACTTTCAACATCTGGGAGGCAATAACCTGTTGTTTTAAAACTCTCTTGAATTCCCCAACAATGACTGGAAACAGGGAATCTCATGCCTGGTATCAGGGTCTTTGTTAGATACTCAAAGGCTGTTATGGGTGGCATTGTCAGACAAAGCTGAATAACTTTAAACTATATTGTATATGTATACACACAGATATATATGTAATACATGTAATTATATATGTGTGGGAGAGAGAGACAGAGAGAGCTTTTCAGATCCTTAATCTTATTTTTTCTTCTCTCCTTCTTATTGATCACTGTCTTCCCACCCTATCTAACTTCCCCCTTTTTGCATTTCCCCTTTCAAGCACTTTCTTACTCCCATTTCTTTTGTTCCCCTCCATGGTCCAATTTTACTTTTCTGCTTTCTGATACTGCTCTAGATTATACACTTAACATCTGAAGATTCAAAGTTAGGAGACTCAGATGGGCAAGAAGAGTCCATGTTTGTTTTTCTGGGTCTGAGTTGCCTCACACGATATGTTCTTCCTAATTCCAGATAACCTTCCATGCAATTTTTGTTATTTCATTTTTATTTATAGCTGAATAATACTCCACAGTATTCATATACCACATTTTCATCATCCATTCCCCAAATGAAGGACCTTTGTCTAGTCAATTGTGAGCAAAGCAGGAATGAAACTATGCTGAACAAGTGTCTGTGGAGCGTGGGATGTTGATCATGCGCGATTAGAGGTATAACGTGGTCTTGTGGTATATTTATTTTTAGCTTTTGAAGAATTCTTCACATTAATTTCCCGAGGGCCTGAATTAGTTTGCAGCTCTGCTGATAATGAATACAATTTCCTGTTTCCCTACATCCTCACCATCATTTTGTTGTCACTTGTTTTGTTGATCTTAGTCTTTCTTACTGGGGAAAGATAAAATGCCTAAGTTGTGATTTTTATCTCCTTAATAGCTATGGACCATTGACATTTTAAAGACATTTTTTGACACCTTTTATTCCTTCGTAGCCCATTTTTCATTATATTGAAAACTGAACGTTTTCCTCATATGCTATACCCTGCATATGGTTTTCCCTCCCTCTACTCCTCCCAGTCCCTCCCAATTTCCCCTATCATCAGGATCCAGCTTCTTTCTCTCATTAGAAAATGAACAGACTTCTAAGAGATATAATAAAACATAAAAAGATAAAACAAAAACTGGCATATCAGAGTAGGACAAAACAATCAAACAGAAGGAAAAGAGCCCAAGTAAAGACACAAGAAACAAATAGAGATTCAGAGACCCACTTTTTTGCCCACTCAGGAATCTGATAAAAACATTAAACTGAATGCCATAATATATATACAAAGGTACCTATAGGGTAAATAGAGAGAGAGAAAATACACATGCAAATAAAATAAAAGTAAAATAATTTTTAATTAAAAAAAAAACTGAAAAGGCCTAGCATGACTTGGTGAGACAAGAAATATCCAAAGATGTCTTTCCATTCATTTCTGTTGGCCATCTACTACTGGCCACACATGACCTACCATAAGAAACTCTTTTTCCTCTATAAGACTTCTTTGGGAAAATTAAATTTTCATGTGCAAGTGGATATCAACTGGGAATATCTTCTGGGTTAGGGATGGGAACTTGTATCTATTTCTCCTTCTCTAGGACCCCATTTGGTGCAGACCCTATGCATGCTGTCTCAGTCTCTGTGAGTGCATATGTGCATTTACCTGCTATCTTTAGAAGAATTTCTTTCCTTGGTGAACTCCAATCTCTCTGACTGTTACAATCTTTCTTCCTCCTGTTCCACAGGGTTCAGGGGGATTTGGTGGAGATATGCCATTTAAGACTAAGTATCCCAAGGTCTCTCATTCTCTGAATATTGTCTGTCTGTGAGTCTTTGTATTTTTCCCATCTGCTGCAGGAAGAAGTTTCTCTGATGATGGCTGAGTAAGACACTGATCTATGAGTATTGCAATATGTCATTGGTAATCATTTTATTACTAGTTTTTGGAGGTTTTGTTTTGTCTTATTTTGAATAGTAGTATCTGGTTTTACCATAGACCCCTGGCTATCCATTTCAGGCCCTTGGTCACCCAGCCAGTGTCAGGTATCTTGTGGTATGGACCTGAAATAAAATCAAACATTGACTGGTTACTCCCACAGCCTACGTGCTGCCACTGGAATAACTTGTCTTGCAAGCAAGTCTATAGCACGAATATTAAAAACACAGCCACAGATATTGGGTTCAAGTTGAAGATCAGAAAAGCAAAACAGCCAGCCACTAGCTCTTACCTCTACCTCAGACTTAAAGGACAATCCTAGCTCTGTGAATGATCAGCATGGCTGGAGACTGAATGCCAACTCTGAGCCCCTGCTCATATCTTACACACCTCTCTAGTGCTGGAACTAAAGGTGAGAGCTTTGTTTCTCTTTTAGAGTGATTCACTCTCATGTAGCCTTGGGTTGCCTTGAACTCACAGAGGCCCATCTGCTTCTATCTCCTGAATCCTGGGATTAAAAATGTATGCTGCTGCTGCCCAGCTTTTACATTCTGATCTCTGAGCAAGCATTATTAAATTGTAAACAATATATCACTACAAAGGTCGTCACTGGAGATCACAGTTTTTATAGATGAGACAGTGCTTATGTTTCTACTTTGGTAGTATGTAGAATACCATCTTGAACTAAAGATGATGGCATGTCAGGGCAAAGGCTCTATGTAGGCACTATCTCGACTTCTCCATGTTCAATATCTTGTGTAGGTGTTGTCTTCAGCAAAATGGGGTCTTGCTGTTGGTTTGTGGACAGCATCCTATAGTCTCTGTCACTCAGCCTGGGTGGTTAGGGGGTTCCCATAACACTCCTTTGTCCAACAACTCCATTGGATTTAGCCCTATCCCACTATTGGAAGCTTCATTTGATTGCAAGAGATATCTGGTTGGGGCTTTGTATCAGCCATTATGTGGCAATTTCATATAATGTATATTTTCATATATGTGTATTTTTGTAAGCATCTACAATATTAGGTTTCCATATTACCCTTTGGATGATCCTTAATTTTACATATCTCTCTTTGTATTCCCTCCTTTGTTCCCTACTTTCTCCCCATCCCTACTTTATCCTCCTGTTCTGCACCTTCCATCCTTTCCCATAGTAGGGAGATCTGTTTGCCCCCCCATTTCAGTCCCCTACTCTATATCTACTCTCTGTGGTTCTATGGATTGCAGTTTGGTTATCATTGACTTAAAAATTAATATCCCTATATAAGCAAATATGCACTGTATTTGTATTTATGTACCTGGGTTAATAAATGGGATCTAATTATCCTTAAAAGTTTCAGTACTGCAAAGGACATCAATCAATCTGAAAAACCAGCAGCCTGCCAAATAGGAAAAGATTTTTACAGACTACACATCCAAGAGATGACTGATATTCAAATATATAAAGAACTCAAAAAACTAGATATCAGAGAAGAAATAATCCAATTTAAAAATGGATGAAAGCCCTAAATAGAGTTCTTAAGAGAGGAAACAAATTTCTGAGAAACTGTAAAGAGAAGCTTTTTCCTTGAGAGAAGCCAGCCTTCCCGCCAGCCTGGTTCCAGAGCCACATCAGTCCCAAATAAACACACAGGAGGCTATATTAATTATGAAGCTGTTGGCCTTGCTTGTTTCTTACTGGCTAGCTCTGACTTAAGTAATTACCCCATAATTGTTAATCTAAGTATTTCTCTTACTGGAGAATAGTTCCGGGCTTCCTACCTCCATGGCATTACATCTTGACTCTCCTGTGTTTCTCCTTCCCAGAATCCTCCTGGATTCCTAGCCCCACCTATCTAGATTCCTATTGGCCAGACAGTGCTTTATTGACATATACATAGGACTTCCCCACCATCTCCTCTTTTCTGTCTAAACAAAAAGAAAGGTCTTAACTTTAACAGTTAAATTATATATAAAAGAATAATTATCAAGTAAGAACATAGTTACAATATTTTGTCTATTAACATTTAGTAAGATTTAAAGAAAATATCATCTATCTCAATCTTGTGATCCAAAGTCATATATGTAGCTTATCTTTTATCATAACTAAGAAAAACTATAACTATCTGTCTTCAACTCCATCAAAGACTACAGAAGGATAATATATAAACACTAGGATTGACAGAGACATCTTGCTACCTGGACAGTCACCCAAAGTTCCTCTGTAACGTTGGGGCATCCATCTTCAGCCCATAGGCCACAATGTATCCAGAAGATTTCTCAGCAAATCAGGAAATTTCAAACTGTCCATCTGCGTTGGCAGTCTGTCAGTCATTTTTCTTTGTCCTGCAGAAAATCTCGTAGACTCTTCCATGAAGCAGGAACTCTGTAAGACTGAGTTCAGCAGTCACTTTTCTGTGGGTCCTGCATGTCCAGAATATACAACAACAGTCAAGAAGTACAGGGAAGAGCAGTTTCTTGCCCAAATGGCTAATCTTGCCATGTTGAAAGCAAACTCCATAACGAGTTTCTTCGATGCCCATCTCAGACGTAATTGGTGATACCAGGAGCAGACATTTCTCATTATCAAGAAAAACCCTAAACCATTTTAAATGCCATTTTCTGAAGGTCTTTGAGAGGTTTGAAGACTGTTTATCTATCTCAAATATATTTCTGTATATCTAGAAAACCTAACTTACCTAACTATAAATTCTATTAAAAGTACCCAGAAAGGAGAACATGTCTAATGGTTCAGTTTACTATGAAATATAGAAAAGCCTGCTTATTTTTCTCTGTATCTTTTTTTAACACCTTCATAACAAGTATTCAATTAAGTGTATTAATTTTATAGGTAAATAAATGGAAATACTTTTAGTACAAAGCCATATATAACAACTGCTGACATGAAATCAATCAGATCTGACTTATTTAGACTTATGCTTTGTCAAGCATTTGTGCTAAACATGTTAATATTAATATGACTATTCCCCCATGATTCTGAATAATAAGAATATGAAACTTCATCTTAATACTTTTACATTGACAAACTGCTTCCTAAGAATGTGAATAGTCATCTTGCAGAAAATTTCCATCTTAAATACATGAAATATTAAATTTCTATTACCCATGTAAATTATTCTAGAAGATACAGAACTGGTTTTTGAAAACTGTGCTGGAAATTGTCAGGATAATAGAAAACTAAGTTTAGAGGTACAATTCAGATTATCAGACTTCTTGTGGAACCTGTTTGGTATCATATGTGTCTTTTCCTTAGAGGGTCTGATAATTTGTACCAAACCAATACTGGCCATGCTTCTACTGCAAATAGATGTGTTACCTGATGTTTTTAGTACGTTCTTAGTTTTTATCATAACTCCACCCTTCAGAGGCCTCATAAAAATGGGAAGGTAGATGCAATTTCAATGATAATATGAGATCTTTCTTTGTTCACCTGCTGCATTCTCTCACAATGGAGATTTCAACAAATTAAAGAATAAGACCTAAAACTTGAAAATCACCAAGAGAATTACTGAAGGAAGAAGGAAATGAGCAATGATTTCCCACTATCCTTTTGAGTGTTTTCCATTACAGAGTAGTATCAGCAATTTACCTGTGCTTGCAAGTGAATAGCTGCTGTATTCTGTTCATCCAAGGTTGACAACAGGAATTACATTGCATTTCAATACAAAAATTCTGACAGAATCTTATCATTTTACACAGCTTTCATGATTTCATTGATCACCAATAGAATCATTGCTATGGCATCATTGAATTAAAATATTTACTTAGAGCTCTAATGTAGATGTTCAGAAAGTCTTGTAGGAGGGAAACTGTACAGAACACAAAATGGGAAATACATTGTTTGAGAATGAGTTGTGAAGAACAGAATCACAATTTTTTTTTTGATTTTACGAGACAGGGTTTGTCTGTATCGTTTTGGAGGCTGTCGGTCCAACCTGGCCTCGAACTCACAGAGATCCGCCTGCCTCTGCCTCCTGAGTGCTAGGATTAAAGATGTGTGCCACCAACGCCCGGCCCCAGAATCACAATATTTTATCAAAAAAATCCATCATGGAATTTAGATCCAATTTGTTTATATATTTTGAAATCTATTTTGATTTTTCAAAAAACAAGGA
The DNA here is from genome assembly GCF_017639785.1 of Mesocricetus auratus. Lineage (NCBI taxonomy): Eukaryota > Metazoa > Chordata > Mammalia > Rodentia > Cricetidae > Mesocricetus > Mesocricetus auratus. The sequence continues at coordinate 78,531,785 of NW_024429189.1, forward strand.
TTATCCATACATAAGAAAAATAATGAAAAAACAGATGATAGAGAGATGATAGATTTCCAGGAAACTGTATTTCGAATCCTAAGAATTCTCAAGATTAGTTGATAAAATTCAAGATCAGTTTTTCCAACTGCTAAAAATGATCTAAATGTAACTTTCAGAGATCAGGTTTGAATATTAGTTGTCTTGGTTGCAAATTATATGTGCATTTGACATGCTATCTTGTTAATTTATCCTGTGATAAATATTTGTTAATGAAAATGTATGATTCCGGTTTTTACATTCAAATCTCAAACCATGTATTCCTTATGTGGTGTTATGTACCACTCTCCTCCAACAAGGTTTTCCCAACTCAAATTTAGGCTTTAAACAAATATTTTAACTCAGTGATGTCACAGAAATTCCTCTACTGGTGATCACAATCATACAGGTTGCAAAAGATTGCACAGATCCTGCCAGAGCCTTTCTACTGATGTTTAATGTAATTCCTATCAGGTCCAAAGTATACACTGCATTTCTATTATGAAGTGTTATGATTGCTGGTGACACATTCAGACCATATTTTTACTAGACTGATGGGCATAGGCACACTTCCAGGTGAAGCCACATACATTTTGAGGCATTCAAATTGCTGTCCTGCTTCCTCACTGCTCTCCTCTATATGGATTTCCTGATAGAGCATGTGTATAGCAGTCACACCTGATGCTTCTCTTCATGGGGAGTTGGATTTGACTCATAAGCTTTCACTTGGGTAGCAGTGCTTTTCAAAATTGACAAAGACTTGTCTTGACATTTAGCTTTTCCGCTTCATGAATAGATGTAGACTTTCAATGTGAAGGTCAGAATTGATGAATTAAGTCACTTTGCTTATCTATCTAATAGATCTTTCTTTGCAGGTTATTTATAAAGAAACACTGAGTGTAATGGATGGGAGGAATCAGTCCATTGTATCAGAATTTGTGCTTTTGGGACTTTCCCATTCAGAAGATCTTCAGGTCTTACTCTTCATAATATTTTTAATGTTTTATCTGCTCATTGTATCAGGAAATATTGTTATAATGGTCTTAATAGCCACTGATCACAATCTCCATTCCCCAATGTATTTCTTTTTGGCCAACCTGTCCTTTGTTGATATGTGGCTTTCCTCAGTCACCACTCCTAAGATGATTGCAGATGTTCTCAGAAAAAACAAGACCATTTCTTTTTCAGGCTGCATGTCCCAGGTGTTCTTTGCCCATTGCATTGATGCAGGAGAAATGGTGCAGTTGGTGGTAATGGCTTATAACCGCTATGTGGCCATCTGCAAACCACTCCACTACTTCACCATTATGAACCTGAAAAGATGCACTGGGTTGGTGTTGACTTCCTGGACTATTGGTTTTGTGCATGCCATGAGTCAGCTTGTGGCAGTTTTGCAGCTGCCTCTCTGTGGTCCCATGGAAATTGACAGTTTCTTCTGTGACATACCACTGGTGATCAACCTAGCCTGCATGGATTCTCATGACTTGGACACTTTAGTAAATGCTGACTGTGGAGTTGTGATTGTAACCTGCTTCATTCTATTGCTCATATCCTACACATATATCCTGTTCACTGTTCGCCAGAGTTCTAATTCTGGTGCTTCTAAGGCCCTGTCCACGTGCACTGCCCACATCACAGTGGTGATGATCTTTTTTGTTCCCTGCATCTTCATCTACGTGTGGCCCCTCAAAATCACCTGGTTAGACAAATTTCTTGCTGTTTTTTATTCTGTTTTTGCACCTCTCTTAATTCCAGCTATTTATACACTGAGAAATAAAGAAATGAGAAATTCTATGAAGAGATTAAAAAGCTATTTCATGAACAACAAGGTAAATATATAATGCCTAAACAAAATTCCTGTAAATATTTAAATTTTACATTTCACTAAATGACGAAAAGTTGAAATTTTGTTACAATTATTTGTATGTACATTAGTAATAGCCTTTTAACATTTAACAAGCCCAATATAATTCTGGAGATTGAACATGTTAATCATTTAGAACATTTTCAATTATTTCTGAAAATTTTTAAAAACTGACCCTTTCTTGTAAGGAAACTATTGAAATTGGTTTTTAAGTATCTGCAACAACATGAAGAATAACCTAAAAGTATTTGTCATGCTCCTAAACATTTTTTATATAATTTACTTAAATATTGCTCTAACATAAAAAAAATAATCTACCGTAACACAACCCACAAACTTTTTACTCAGCCTTTGTAAGATAGCAACATTATTATTTTTACTTTATTCCAACTTTCTCCAAGATAACAAAGGGAAATAGAAAAATTGCAAAAGAATAAAAGTTATAAACTGTACACCAAACAGCACTGGACATTATTTAGTATTGATTTTATTACCTTAGTTAAAATGAAATATTTATCTAAACAAACCTAATGTTGATTTTCTCAATTATCTGAGTTTCAAGTATTAAAATTTGTCCTTCAAATTATTGTTTATTATTTCAATCAAATTATGACTATAATCTTTCTGAGATAGTGGCCATGACCTTGCTTGCTAATCCTTTATGTTCAAATATTTGATATAGTTAATAATATATAATAAACAATTTTGCAAAATTAAAATCCTGAGAGTTATTTCATTGCAATACTAATGTTCATCTGTGAATAAAATGTAAATACAACCTTGGACATTTCAAATATCAAAATTATAATTTGGATAATATAGTAATATGCAAATTATAATAATGAGATATAAAACATCTCTTATTTTTTCAAGAGATGGATTGAAATTCAGTGATTACAACAACAGAAGTGAGGCCAAAAATAATATAGATGGCTTTTATTCTTTGATTATTGGAAAAATACAACAAAATGGTAGAATAAATAAAATATTTTTAAGATTGTTAGCTGTCTGTTCAGGTCTGCCTGTCATGTTAGAAGTATTATGGCCACAAAGACATTTATTAGTATCTCAAATGTTTTAGTAGTTGAAGAAGACTTTGAAATATATATTAAATTCTTTGAGGTAACAGACTTGAGTTTTTCTATACTTGAGAGATACAAAAAATGATTTTATTCCAACAGTATTCATTTGCTAAATGCCATTGCACAACAGATTAAGATAATAATGATTTCTAAAAAGAGCAACTCAAGCTAAATGAATAACCTGAATATCCCCCTTAAGTTCAGAATATTTTTAATTATGTACATGCCGTAATTCACATTCAGTTTTTACAGTTTAGTATGGATTGTGAACGATTCTGATATGTATTCTGGATTGTAATTGTAGCACATGTTGGCACATAGATAACACTAAATAACTGTCAGATATGTATTTACTGCCTCAGTTATACTTATATCTATTGTTAGTAATAAAAATAAGAGCTTAACCTTTTATATTCATTGTAAACTTTAGAAACTTTGGTTCTTCTCTAGCGTGCTGAGTTACTCTTCAAAATATAACTCAGTAAGGAATATTTTCTATTAAATTTTCTTTTTTAACATTAATTCTTTGAGAATTCTACATGTGTATGCAATGAAATATAATCATTTATACTGACAATTCCTTGCTCCAAGTTTTCCCAGATGCCACTAAGCATGGTCCTCTCTCAAAATTCACATAATTAGTGGTCAAATTAAGTGAAGAAAAGTGTAGCCACCCAGTGTGACATGCACAGCACTCCAGTGGGCAAACCTTCAAAGAAGAATGATTATCTCCCCCAAAGCAGCTAACAATAACTAATAGCTCCTCAGTTAAAGTTGGGGCCCCAAGATCTTCTCCCCATCCATGCAACATGGAGTTGGTCTGACCTTGTTCAGATTTTATGCAGGGTAACCACAACACCTGTGTATTTATTGAATACAATAAACGCATGCAGAAGACAGCATTTCACAACAGATCTCTCCATCCTCTAGCTCTTACATTCTTTCCTCCTCCTCTCCCAAAATATTCCCTTAGCCATGACTAAAAATGTTCTGTTTAGTGATGAGAATTAACAGTCACACTCTCAGCATATGTTCCCATTGACACTGCACACTGAAAAAAAATTAAGCATCTCTGACAAAATTTGAAAGTAGAACAAATCTATAGTTGTAAGAGTAAAAGTTTAGAAATAAAAGTAGTAGGTTCCATCCTAGTCTCTATGACCTTCTAGATACTGAATTTTGGCTAGGTTTACAATACTAGGCATACATTCCCTATGGTAAATCAGACCTTAAATCCCATCAGAAAAGAGTTGGTTAGCCCATAATAGCCAAGCCATTCTTGCACCAGGGGGTACATCTTAGTTAGCAAGTCAGTACTGTATTGTGTAAAATCCAGTGCTGTGCCAGACCCTTAGTGCCCTTTCTTTCTCACTAATCTGAATAACTAACTTGCTGCACTATGAAAGCTAGCCATCAGGGAGAAAGTTTCCAATGAACCTATAAAGCAACTATCTTTTTTTAAATGTAGTAGGAATATTTATGATAAATTCAGTACATGCAGGAAATAATGTTTCACGAACTTCACTCCTATTCATGATACCAACATTTGGAAAACTGAAATGGAGCATCATCTTATTTTTGTCATTAGAATACATGAATAAATCTTTCTAAAGTAGCAATCATGGAGATTCCACTGGCCTGTGCTAGGTCCTCTGAATGCATGCTGTAGTTGTTTTGTTTGGGGTTTTACTGTGAAAGGGAAAAATTAATAAAAGTCCAACACTCCAAAGCCCAAATAGGAAAACTCTTTGAAAGACCCCGGCCCAGCGCAAGCAGCTGAGGCTTATGGAAAATTCCTTTCCCCCACAGCTCAGCCGAATAGTCATTTTTTTGATCAGAAGGAAGCTCAGCTCAAGGTCTTTACAGCTGCATAGTCACTACTATCTCTGTCCAGATAGGGGCCCAGGTGTCTATGGTCTGCACAGCCAGCCCAGAAAGATTGGGCAGGCACAGAAACCTTTGTTCTTCAGATAGGGCCAAGGCCGAGAATTGAGTTCTGAGAGAAACCTTAATTGCCTCTCTGTCCAGATGAGAGAAACCTTAATTGCCTCTCTGTCCAGATGAGAGAAATCTCGTTCTGAGCCCCAGCCTCATTTAAATTACCCAATCAGGGTCCCGTAACTAGGCTTCTCGCTTCTGTACTGCGCTTTTTGCTATAAAAGAACCCCTGAGTCCCCAGCTCGGGGCTCTCAGTTTCCGAGACTGAGACGCCCCGGGTACCCGTGTATTATCAATAAAGCCTCTTGCTGTTTGCATCCAAGCTCATGGCCTCGGTGTTCCTTGGGTTCGGGTCTCCCTCCCGTGAAAGTCCCCCGCCTGGGGTCTTTCATCTTGAGTTTCTCTGAGTTCCCAAAAGGTAGCCCAACAAGATAAGGTTAAACAAAGCTCTATATAACTCACAACCTTAGACCAAATATCACACCCTTAAGCTGTGTCAACATTCCTCTATTTCAAAGAGGATCAGATAGTTATCAATTCACAGTTGTAAAAATCCCCAGCCCAGGAGGTAATTAACTAATTTATTTCCTCTGCAGCATCCCCCTTAATTGCATCTTGCCTGAAGCATACAAATATTATTCCATCCTGTGTAACCATGGAAGCTTTGTATTCTTGGGGCTTCTAGCCCTACCATTTTCCCCTATAAAAGCATCCCTCAGTCAGAAGCGGGCACTCCATTTGTTCTCATACAAGTGGAGTCCTTGCTGCCGATCCAATCTTTGAATCAATAAAGAAATTTTTGTCCTTGCATTCAGTGAGTCGTCTCCTTGGTGCCTGGATTTTTGGGGTTCCACAATCTGGGCACAACAAGTGTAACTCCTAACAGTGGGAGCAGAGGCTGCCTCTAACTCTTTCCACCTGTTCATATGACTGTTCCTCTTACTGGGTTGATTCATACAGCCTTGATATGAGGGTTTGTGCCTAGTCATATTGCATCTTCTTATGCTGTGTCCAGTTGATATCCCTAGGAGGACTGTTCTTTCCTGAAAGGAGAATTAGTGTATCTGGGAGTGAGGGGAAGTGGGAGGAATTGAGGAAGAGGGGGGAGGCTGTGGTTCAAGAGTATATTATATTAGAGAAGAACAAACTATCTTGAAGGCAAGAAAATAAAAAGAGAAAAAAATCTGCATTTATGAGCCTTGTGACTGTGATTTTGAATCAATAAAAAAGGAATTCCCTCCCTGAGGAGCTGGGATGAATAAATATTGCTCCTCTTCATCTTGCCTCAAGGTCAGAGTTCAAAACTGCACTTAGTAAGTTAAAAGACTTAAAGGCCTAAGACTTGGCTACCACAGGATGTTTTGGTCTTGGTAGTGGATGTCTTATTTAAATAACAACAGACTTGGGCTTGGGTGTGTTTACTCTTGACCCTCAAGGCCAGATAACAGGTGTGGTTACCAAATGGTTAAGTGAAGAAAGTGTTTTGCTCTTTATACATAATAGAAGTCTTCTGCCAAGTTCCCCTTTTGGTTGGGGTTCTTAAGAATGTTGAAGAATAAACTTGGAGCATTCAGCATTCACTGAATTGCCTTCCTGACTCTATCTTGTGTCTCTTTCTTTTTTCTTACTATCTTTACCTGCCCTTTCTCAATCCACACTCCCCCTCTCAGGTATGAGCCAACCAAGTTGGCTGTGTCTGACTAAAGGCCCACAAAGACAGGTTCCCACACTGAAGAACTGGAGGAGACAGAAAATGGTTGTTTTTTTCCTAGAAGACCCACTAAAGAGAGAGTTCAGTGATGGAATGTTGGATGTACAGTATTTGTTCTTGTGTCACATATAGATTTTCCCATAAACTTCCCATCATATGCTGTGCTATGTGATGGAAAGAGGGTTTTGAAAAGAAAGCAAAACCACACATTCTCCTGTTATAGAAACAAAGAAAAACTACTAGGGTTGTAAAGGCTCTTCACTTAGACATTTGTAACCTTTAAATTGCTTAGTACCATGCCACACTTAACATGAAATACAGTGACAGCCATGGTTCTATGAGAGAAACATATGCTTATGAGTCATAGTGATAGCTTATTGGCATGTGTCAAGTTTGTAGAAAAAAACAAGCTAAACACCACATTCATAGAATGAGAGAAATCATACAGAATTGAGTTGAAGTTAATGAAGAAAACAAATACAAAGTTATGATAATATGAAGATTGCTTAATTAAAGGATGAAAACTTTTGGTAAAATCTCAGTGGGGAGGAGGATATAAAGAATAAATTAATAAACTTAGAAAACTAAAAGAGACATTGCAACACAACCACTGAAATCCTAAGAGTTGCCAGAAGTTTTTAAAAAACATATGTTTCAATAAGTTGGAAAGTCTAGTAGATAAATCTACATATGGTGATACTACTAAATTTGTATGAGGAAGATTTTTTAAAAATACCCAAATTAACTATGGAATATAATATTGAGGCAGTAACAAAATTTAAGGTAATGAGGACAACCCAGGACCAGATGGGTCTAACCCTGAGAACTTCAAAGACTTTCAAAAACAAGTAACATTAATGTTCTCCAAAACAATTGTGTGAAATATGGAGAGAAAATTTGGAATCTTATACGAAAAACTTAAATTTAACCTGAGTCTAAATTCATATAAGGTAAAAACAATTATAGCAACAAATGTTACAAGCAAATTTCCTTGATGAACACAAAATCCTCAATATGGTACATGCAAATAAGATTCAACAATACTTTAAAAAGAATGTGTACCATATCAAGTTTCATCATTACAGAACTATGAGGTTGGTTCACAACATATAATTCAATATGTGCAACACAGTACATAAATAGAGGGTTAACAACTACAGTTATCTCAATATTATCAGAAAGACCCATTGGCAAATTCAACACCCCTTTATGATAGAAACTCTCAGTAAACCAAGAATACAAAGACTATCTCCATATTATATAGGCTCTATGTGGCAAACATATAGAAAACAATATACTAAATTTAGAAAAACAGAAAAGATTTTCTTTAAAATCAGGAAGGAGGCTAAGTAGTCTCCTGATGTACCAAATGGCGCTGTAACGATAAATGGCACACTTACTAAAAGTAAAACTAAGTATTTATTGTAGAAATTACTCACAAGATACCAAACAAGTAACCCAGATGACCGCAGTATTTTTCCGCTGCCAAACTGGAAGCCGAAAGCCAGAAAGAGAGAGCAAGACTTCCGTTGTTCAATCTTTTATACCTTCCCCCATAACGCCCCCTAGCCATGCCCAAAAGTGGGCCTGGCTAGTGACGTAGTTCACCGCCTACATACGTATACGTCTTTATGTCCGTCCATATATGTCTTTACTCATGCCTAAAGTGGGTGTGGTTAGCGGTGTGGTAAACCGCTCTTTTATTACCTCATCTGTATGCGCCTCTAGTAAGTCACATGGTTAATGGTGGCATTGTTTTCCTCCTACAATTCCCCTTTTAGTCTAAAAAGGATATTTAAACTTAAAACAACGAACTTGGGTCAATGAACAAAATGAATCAAACATGTATCCCATCTAAACCTAAACTCATCTGAAAGAAACACCCAAATCTGAACACCTCCTTCCAATCCCGACTCTAAAATAATTGAAAACTAACACTAACAGGTGTAAACTATCCTATAATATCAATAGTAGGAAGAGGGGGTGTGGAATTCTCAAAACTACTTCCTGTTGAGATGGGACGATAATAATCTCATGGGGATCTGTGAGAAGAAAAATGTTAGTGTAACAAAATCTCAGTAGATCAGACAGTCTCTGTATGGCAGGAGATGCTTGATTGAAGTTCCTGACTGGGGTTCTAGTGTTGATTGAAGCTCTCGTCTGAAGCCCTGGACAGATTGTTGAAGATGTGCTGTTTCAGTTCCTTGGTCGGGAGTTGTGCCAAGTGATGTAGTTTCAAGCCAGTTTCAGGATAGTGCTTGTCAGGTGGAGTCAATGATATGGGGTTCTGATGCCTCCAGTCGAATCAGGTGAAGTCAAGGAAGTGGATCCTCATTCTCTTTCTGAAGCAATTGAAGATTGCTGTCAGGAAACCCCTTGTTCTCTGGAAAACTCAAACATTAATGATAACAAAGAAATATTTTAAGTTTTATATGTATGCATACTGGAAGAGATGACAATAGGGAAGATGGTAAACATGAAGGAAATTAGACTTTTCAGAAAAAGAAATCCAAAGATAACAGTCCCTAATTTTATTTTCTTCTGTCTTATATCAATGGCTCTTCGATATAACACAGAAATTCTGAATTTTATTTAAATAATATGCTTGAATTTACAGTAGGAGAGCCAATCCAACTCCAAAGCCAGCTTCAGTTAAATGAATGGGGACTGAAGTATATGAAGAAACAAAGATAAAAGGGTACTATGAAAAACAATATAGAGAGATTTAGACTTTGATACTACACAGTGAGTTACTGTTTGCTTGATGGTCCTCAGGGTAGCTATTCATTCTTCTACAGGAATCTATATGTCCAGTATTCTTTGCTGAGTTTACCTGTGAAGACAAAAAACAAAACACTTCTCTTTCCTTTTAGGAGGTCACTTTACCCATGATAGAATATGAATTTGTAGATGAGCTGTTATCTTCCTCCTCCTGAGATATCTTCTGTTTCAATCAAATCTTAATTAATTTTGATGGAACCCAAAGCTTTTCTTCTCCTGTGGAAAAAAGAGCATAACCCCTTCCCCAATGTAACACATATCCTGGCTTCCAGACTGAGGTCATAACATCCTTAAAATACACTGGTTGATTCAGTTCAGAAGTCTTCTCTGTAGTCCAGTGTCTTTCTGGTGAAGTTTGTCCTTTTTCATCAGCTTTAAGAAAATTCAACATTAGTAAAGCACTATGTAACCTGTGTTTAGGGGTCTTTGTTCTTCCTGGCTGTTTATGAAGCATCTCTTTTAAGGTTCAGTTAGATCTTTCAATCACTGATTGTCCTGTGGGATTGTAAGGTATACCAGTTACATGTTTTATATTATAATATTTGAAAAATTGTTCCAATTTACTGGAGACATATGCTGGAGTATTGTCAGTTTTTATTGTTTTAGGTATATCTATAACAGCCATCACCTCTAAGAGGTGTATAATAACAGAGTCAGCTTTTTCAGAGCTGAGGGCAGTAGCCCATTGGAAGCATGAGAACGTGTCTATGGTATGGTGTACATATTTCAAACTGCCAAATTCTGGGAAGTGAAACACATCCATTTGCAAAAGTTCATTTCTGTGAATACCTTACACATTACCTACTAATAAACGATCAATTTCATCATTGCCTTGTGCCAGAGGACCTGGCAGACCTGTATGGGATCTGATGTGTGTTATATATATATAGGATGAGTCCTGTTTCTGATGGTTTCCTGTAATTATAAAAATAATGAGGTTAATTCTGTACTATCAGGAACAAATTCTGCAGTCTCAATGTGCAAGACAACTCTTTCTGCATACTGAGAATCCATGACTATATTGAGAGGCTCTGTAAAGTCTTTAAGTACCATGAGAATGGCATGTAACTCTGCCTTTTATACGGAGTTGTAAGGTCTTTGAGCTACTTTACTTACATTTCCTGATTTATACCCTGCCTTACCTGATTTGTTTGCATCTGTGTAGAAGGTAAGAACCCCATAAATAGGTGTTTGCCTCACTATATGCGGAAGAATCCAAATTGTTTTCTTTATGAATTTGATTCTCTCTGTTTTGGGATAGTTATTACTAATAGTTCCTGTTGGGGTACCCCGAATTGAGGAGGGGTCCCCAAGCCGGATTCGTCACCCCAAGAAGCAAGAGTCCACGTGCCAATTGATGCAACACGCAAGAGGCTTTAATTAGGCATCTTCAGATGGGCCTCTCGGTCAGCTTTTAGACCGATTGGCCCCGAGGTTCAGTTACAATCAGCTTTTAAAGACAAAAACCACAAGCTTTTGGGAGGGGTCCCTATCTCGTGACAGGGGAAGGGGGTACGTGACTCCTGTCCCGGGGAAGTAGATGTCCTTCACATCAAACCTTGGTATGAGTTAATTTATCTCTCCCTAAGTAAATAGTGTTATCTCCTTGTTTCCCACTAGTCTTGTTTGCCCTGGTCAGTTCTTCACAGGTGGCAGCCCATAATTGGCTTTTTGTGGATTTACAGCCCTTCTGCAATTAAGGTTGCTAAACCATACATTCCATTCTGTGGCGACTTATAGCCCTTCTGCAATTAAGGTCTCTAAACCATACATTCCATTCTGTGGTATGGCCGGTTCCTGGGATGGGGTCCTTTGTTCACTTCCCAAGTTCTCTAGTTGGGTGCCCTCCCTGTTTAAGCTTATATTTTATTTCTATAAATTCGGGGTCTTACAGTTCCCAAAAAGTCACTGCAAGCTATTTGCCAATACTCATTATCCTTCCATAAGGAGGAAATTTCCTCATTCGTTAAAGGAACCCACTGTGTAGCAGCATCCACGAGGCCTGCACAGACTTAAGCCAGACAGAATCCCAGCACAGAGAAGGGAATAAACACAAAGTCCAACCCTTAGCCGGAAACTATTTGCTGCTGGAACCCCTAGGAAATAGAAAATCATTTATTCAATAGAGTGACAATGTGTATCAACCACACCCCAGGACATGCCTTACTCTTAGGAGTAGTTACAAGCACTAAATGGGCTCCATGGGTTTTTTAAATGCTTTTGGCTGCTGTTTTGTTTTGTTTTGAGAATATTCTGATACAGTTTCCCCACATTCTACTCCTAATCACTTATTTGGATACCTCCTTTCTTTCTCTCCTTAGAAAACAAATAGACATTAAATGAGTAATAGTAAAATAAGATATAATATAATAATATAAGACAAACACAAACCAATTGAAATTTTACAAAATAAGCAAATAGAAGGAAAAGAATCCAAAGAGAGATGGAAGAAAGAGATATAGGCACTGAGACACGGAAACACTTATTCAAGCACTCAGGAATTCCATAAAAAACAGGGAAGCATATGCAGAATCTTTAGGGTAACAAATACGTAAAGTAAGACAATAAAAATAAAAAATTTAAAAGCTTAGACATGCCATTATGAGACAAGGAACCTTCAGAGATGCATTTCAGTTTTCTTTTCTGTTGGCCATGGAAACAGGGACTGCCCTTAGGAGTGGCTTGTACCGCCAGTGAGACTCAGTTGAAGAGAACTAAATTTTCATTTACAAGTGGTTGTCAATTGGACATAGCTTTTGGGTTAGGGTTGGGGACATATATCTACTTCTGCTTTCAGCTATAGGACCCACCCACAGATAGTGAAAGCCCATGTGCTGCCTCAGTCTCTGAATTCCTATGTGTGTTGATCCTGCTGTGTTTAGAAAGCCTTGTTTCCTTGGTTACCACTATCCCCTCTGGTTCTTACACTCTTTCTGCTTCCATCTTCCACAGGGTTCCCTGAGCCTTGAGGGAAGTGATTTGATGAAGATATCACATTTGGGGCTGAGTATTCCATGGTCTCTCACTTTTATGTATTATTTGGTTGTGGGTCTCTGTATTTATTCCCATCAGCTGCAGGTGGAAGCTTTTATGATTGTGACTGAGCAGGGACTTATATATGAGGATAGCAGAATTCCATTGAAATTATTTTATTGTTGCTTTGCTTCTTTTGTAGAAAAGTAGCAGTGTTTGATTTACCCCCTAGATCTCTGGACTATCTAGTCTCAAGTACTTGGTATCTAAGCAGCATTGGGTATGGATGAAATGCCATGAAGTATGTCTTTTTTTTGTTTTGTTTTGTTTTTTGTTTTTTGTTTTTTTTTTGAGACAGGGTTTCTCTGTGGCTTTGGAGGCTGTCCTGTAACTAGCTCTTGTAGACCATGCTGGTCTCGAACTCACAGAGGTCCGCTTGCCTCTGCCTCCCGAGTGCTGAGAGTAAAGGCATGCGCCACCACTGCCCAATCATGGAACGTGTCTTAAATCAGATATTGGATGGTTACCCACACAAGCTTTCTGCCCCTAGTGCACTGGTGTATCTTGCAGGAAGTACACCATTGTGGATGAAGGTCTTGTAGCTGGTAAGATGTTATTTTTCTCCTTTGGTAGCATGCAAAGTACTTTTCAGTAGCATAGTTGCTAGCATGTAAGTGTGAATGCTTTGTGTAAGCATCATTTTGAATTTCCCAGGCTCAAAGAGTTGTGTAGATGTTATTTTCATCAATAGGGTTTTGTGGTCACTTTGAAGACAGTGACCTATACACATTGCAGCAGCCTTGGTTGTTTAAAGATCCCTTGGGACCATGTTGGTTCTTTATTTTAGGATAGAGGAAATATATAAAGTTGGGTAGATAAGGAGGTACTAGAGGAGCTGGGAGGAATTGGAAAACAGGAAAGTATATAGTCTAAATGTATTGCTTGTAATTCTCAAAAAATGAATAAAAATATTAAAAAAGAAGAAAAATGGACTGAGATTGACTCATCAGAAGTCTAAGGAATGGTATAGAGCTTTAGATTGTCATTTATTTCTAAATTGGACATGACATTAATGAAGTGGGAGAGGCTTAGGCAGAACAAAATAGCTTACTGCCATGGAAAGCTTTATGAAATGCTAAAGCAACTATGAAAGGATATTTTTTTAGATATATTTTACTTTAAATTTAAATTTAAATTAGAAACAAGGTTGCTACACATGTCAATTCCAGGTCCCTTTCCATTTCTCCCTCCTCCTCCCTTGCCCTCCCCCCCCCCCGCAATAACCCTTAATTTTCCAGAGAGGGTGAGGCCCTCCAAGGGGGGGTCCATAGTCTGTCATTTCATCCAGGACAGGGCCTGGATCCTCCCGCAAGAGTTCAGGGAGAGATTGCATCTCTCATTGTTGGATGCGAGTCCAAAGTCCATTTGTATACCCGGGATAAATACTGATCTACTACCCAAGGCTCAATAGATTACCTAGGCGACCTCACTGACACCCACATTAAGGGGGTCTTGATCAGTCCCATGCTGGGTTCCCAGGCATCAGTCTGGGATTCAAGAGCTAACCCTTGTCAGGTCAGCTGTTTCTGGGGGTTAAACCAGCCCAGTCTTAATCCCTTTGGTCATCAGTCCTCCCTCTCTGTTACTGGCTTTCTTGAGTTCAGCTCAGTGCTTAGCCGTGGGAGTCTGCCTCTTCTTCCATAAGCCACTGAATGACAGACTTCAATGGTTTCTAATCAAAAGAAGTGTCAGACAAATTTCCCAGCTTCTAAAATGCATTTTTTTCTGACATTGGCCTACCATCTTTATGCCTCCAAACATAGTTGCTGTTGTATCTTGCTCAACTGGCCATTTCAATGTAAACAAAAGCTCAGATTTCTCTTCTCCAAAATATTTTAACATTTCTTCTCAAAATGACACTTGCCAAAATTAAAAATAGAATTGTAACCATCATAAACTGGATCCTGATAATGGAGATGTAGCCCCACTTGATGGAGAAGCTTGCAAAAAAACTAAGTGTGACTCATTCTGGAATCTAAATGCAGACACCCAGCAAACTTGGTCTCTTGTTTTGAGTTGAAATGGTGAAAGTGAATTGCCCACCAACCACCCTCAGACCCATTCCTGAAACAAGTGAATAGAAGAAAATATAGTAGAGGTAGAGAGATAGTTCAGTAGTTGGGAGCACTGACTGCCATTCCAGAAGACCTGGATCTGATTACCAGCACCCACATGCTGGCTCACAACCGTCAGTCACTCCAATTCTAGGGAAACAGACGTCTTCTTCTGTCCCCTGTCAGCCTTGCATGCATGAGATGCACACAGATTTGCAAAACATCCTACAAATAAAATAAAAACAAATATCATTTAAAAAAGACAATAGAGGACTTACAGATGTATTGATTTTCTTTAAAAGATTTGTTAATATTAATCAGTGTGTGGGTGAGAGAAAGAGAGACAGAGAGAGAGACACAGAGAGAGAGAGAGAGAGAGAGAGAGAGAGAGAGAGAGAGAGAGAGAGAGAGAGAGCATAAGTACACATGTGAGTGCAGATTCCTATGTAGGAGTCCAGAAGAGCAGATCTGATCCCTTGAAGATGGAGGTAAAGGTAGGTTTAAGCCTCCCTGATGTGAACTGAAATTAGGTTCTCTGTAAAAGCAGTACTCAGTCTGAAGTGAGCTGTCTCTCCAGCCTGTCAGGTTGATGATTGACAGATTCATTCTAGTTTTATTTGGCAGCACTTGAACAACATAAGCATGTTTACTGATGGATTCTAATCAATTTAAAAGTTTTCACTTTTGGGGAATATTTCCTCAGATATAACGTCTATTCTGTCATCAAGAAATAAATATATCCAGTAGCTAATCCCACACCCATATACAGATTGGCAATAATGACTGGAATTAGTGGGTTATTTAAAACAAAAGAAACTGTTTGGAGACATTTGAGGAGCATGAGAGGAGTTGAAAGGAAATAAGGGAGTATATATGATCATATCCCATTTTATATATGTGTGAAAGTTTCAAAACTAAAGAAAAGTTAAGAGATCAAGTCATCAATTTCATCCAGGACAGGGCCTGGATCCTCCCGCAAGAGTTCAGGGAGAGATTGCATCTCTCATTGTTGGATGCGAGTCCAAAGTCCATTTGTATACCCGGGATAAATACTGATCTACTACCCAAGGCTCAATAGATTACCTAGGCGACCTCACTGACACCCACATTAAGGGGGTCTTGATCAGTCCCATGCTGGGTTCCCAGGCATCAGTCTGGGATTCAAGAGCTAACCCTTGTCAGGTCAGCTGTTTCTGGGGGTTAAACCAGCCCAGTCTTAATCCCTTTGGTCATCAGTCCTCCCTCTCTGTTACTGGCTTTCTTGAGTTCAGCTCAGTGCTTAGCCATGTGAGTCTGCCTCTTCTTCCATCAGACACTGAATGAAGGCTCAGTTTCCCAGACTCTCTGGCCACGGGATTGTAGGCTGGCACTCCCCAGATATATGTCTAAAATCCATATATGAGAGAGTACACGCCATGTTTCTCTTTTTGTGACTGGGTTACCTTGCTCAGGATGGTTTCTTCTAGTACCATCCATTTGCCTGCAAATTTCAGGATTCCATTGTTTTTTTCAGCTGAATAGTACTCCATTGTGTAAATGTACCACATTTTCTATATCATTCTTCGGTTGAGGGGCATCTAGGTTGTTACAAGTTCTGCTGTTACAAATAATGCTGCTATGAACACAGTGGAACAGACATCTTTGTTGTATGAATGGGCATCTTTTGGATATATGCCTAAGAGTGGAGTTGCTGGTTCTTGTGGTAGGTTTATTCCCATTTTTCTGAGGAATCTACACACTGATTTCCAAAGGGGCTGTACAAGTTGGCACTCGCACCAGCAATGGAGGAGTGTTCCCCTTTCACCACAACCTCCCCAGCATAAAATGTCCTTGGTGTTTTTTATTTTAACCATTCTAACAGGAGTGAGATGGTATCTCAGAGTTGTTTTTGTTTGGATTTCCTGGATGGCTAAGGATGTTGACCACTTTCTCAAGTGCCTCTCAGCCATTTTAGACTCCTCTATTGAAAATTATCTATTTAGTTCTGCAACCCACTTTTTAATTGGATCCTTGGGTGTTTTGGCGACTTGCATCTTGAGTTCTTTGTAAATTTTGGAGATCAACACTCTGTCAGATGTGGGATTAGTGAATATTTTTTCCCATTCTGTGGGCTGCCTTTTTGTCTTGCTGACTGTGTCCTTTGCCTTACAGAAGCTTCTCAGTTTCAGTAGGTCCCATTTATTGATTGTTGATCTTACTGCCTGTGCTACTGGTGTTATGTTCAGGAAGCTGTCTCCTGTACCAATTCGTTCAAGGGTACCACCCACTTTCTCTTCTAAGAGGTTCAGTGTGGCTGGATTTATGTTGAGGTCTTTGATCCATTTGGACTTAAGTTTTGTGCATGGCGATAGACATGGATCGATCTGCATTCTTCTACATGCCAGCATCCAGTTATGGCAGCACCATTTGTTGAAGATCTTTTCTTTTTTCAATTGTGTATTTTTAGCTTCTTTGTCAAAGATCAGATGTTCATACATGTGTGGGTTAATATCAGGGTTTTCAATTTGATTCCGTTCATCTACCTGTCTATTTTTGTGCCATTATGAAGCTGTTTTCAGGACTATAGCTCTATAATAGAGCTTGAAGTCAGGGATGGTGACGGCTCTAGACGTTGCCTTGTTGAACACGGTTGTTTTGGCTTTCCTTGGTCTTTTGTTTTCCCATACAAAATTGACTATTGTTTTTCAAGGTCTGTGAAGAATTGTGCTGGGATTTTAATTGGGATTGCATTGAATCTGTAGATTGCTTTTGGAAGGATTGCCATTTTTACTACACTGATCCTACCAATCCAAGAGCATTGGAGATCTTTCCATTTTCTGAGGGCTTCTTTAATTTCTTTCTTTAAAGATCCAAAGTTTTTGTGATACAGGTCTTTCACTTGTTTGGTTAGCGTTACCCCAAGGTATTTTATGTCGTTTATGGCAATTGTAAAGGGTGATGTTTCTCTGATTTCTTTCTCAGCCCTTTTATCATCTGTATATAGTAGGGCTACTGATTTTCTTGAGTTAATCTTGCTGCCTGCCACTTTGCTGATGGTATTAATCAGCTGTAAAACTTCCCTGGTAGAGTTCTTTGTGTCATTTATGCAAACTATCATACCATCTGCAAAGAGTGAAAGTTTGACCTCTTCCTTTCCAATTTGTATCCCCTTGATCTCCTTTTGTTGTTGTATGGCTCTGGCTAGAACTTCAAGTACAATATTGAAAAGGTATAGAGAGAGTGGACAGCCTTGTCTTGTTCCTGATTTTAGAGGAATTGCATTGAGTTTCTATCCATTTAGTTTGATGTTGGCTGTTGGTTTACTGTACATAGCTTTTATTATGTTTAGGTATGTTCCTGTTATCCCAGATCTCTCCAAGACCTTTATCATGAAGGGGTGTTGGATTTTCTCAAGGGATTTTTCAGCATCTAGTGAGATGATCATGTGATTTTTGTTTTTCAGATTGTTTATATGGTGGATTACATTGATGGATTTTCGTATGTTAGAGATTCCCTGCCTCCCTGGGATGAAACCTACACTGTTCTCCAGTTTCTTCATGTGGGCACTTAGTGCTATATACTTTCCTCTCAGCACTGCTTTCAAAGTGTCCCATAATTTTGCGTATGTTGTGTCTTCATTCTCATTGGATTCCAGGAAGTCTTTAATTTCTTTTTTTATTTCTTCCTTGACCCAGGTGTGGTGCAATTGTGCATTGTTCAATTTCCATGAGTTTGTAGGGTTTCTGTAATTTGTGTTACTGTTGAATTCTAATTTTAATGCATGGTGGTCTGATAAGATACAGCGGGTTATTCCAATTTTTTGTATCTGTGGGGATTTACTACGTTTCCTATTACGTGGTTGATTTTAGAGAAGGTTTCATGTGGCTCCGAGAAGAAGGTATATCCCTTTGTGTTTGGGTGGAACGTTCTATAGATGTCTGTTAAACCCAGTTTTGTCATAACTTCTATTAGTTCTTTTGTTTCTTTGTTAAGTTTCTGTCTGGAGGTCCTGTCTAGTGGTGAGAGTGGAGTGTTGAAGTCTCCTACTATTAGTGTGTGAGATTTTATGTGCAATTTGAGTTTTAGTAATGTTTCTTTCACAAATGTAGTGCCATTGTATTTGGGGCATAGATGTTTAAAATTGAGGCTTCATCTTGATGGACTTTTCCTTTGATGAATATGAAATGTGCTTCTTCATCTCTTTTGATTAATTTTAATTTGAAGTTTAGTTTGTTAGGTATTAGGATTGCTACACCCACTTGTTTCTTGGGTCCGTTTGATTGGAAAATCTTTTCCCAATGCTTTACTCTGAGATATCATCTGTCTTTGATGTTGATATGTGTTTCTTGTATGCAGCAGAAGGTTGGGTTCTGTCTTCGTATCCATTCTGCTAGTCTGTGTGTTTTTATAGGCAAGTTGAGGCCGTTGATATTGAGGGATATCAATGACCATTGATTGATGATTCTTGTTTGTGTTTGATTTATTGGTAGTGAAGTTATTTTGTGTAGTTTCTCCTCCGTTTTTCTTTTGGTGTTTTGTAAAGTGGGATTATATATTGCCTGTGTCTTTGTGAGTGTAGTTATCTTCCTTGGATCTAGGTTTTCCTTCTAGCACTCTCTGTAGAGCTGGATTCATGGATGCGTATTGTTTAAATCTGGCTTTGTCATTTTGTTTTCTCCATCTATGGTAATTAAAAGCTTTTCTGGATATAGTAGTCTGGGCTGGCATCCTTGTTCCCTTAGTGTTTGTAGGACATCTGTAGGCTTTCATCGTTTCCATTGAGAAGTCAGGTGTAATTCGGATAGGTCTGCGTTTATCTGTTACTTGGACTTTTTCTTTAGCTGCCCTTAATATTTTCTCTTTATCCTGTAGGTTTGATGTTTTGATTATTATATGGTGATGTGACTTCTTTTTCTGGTCCAGCCTATTTGGTGTTCTGTAAGATTCTTGTATTTTCATAGGCATATCCTTCTTTAGGTTCTTCTATGATTTTGTTGAATAAGTTTTCTGTACCTCTGAGCTGTATTTCTTTGCCTTCTTCTATACCTATTATTCTCAGGTTTGGCTTCTTCACGGTGTCCCATGTTTCCTAGGTATTTTGTGTTAGGAATTTGTTGGTTTGGGATTTTTTTTGGTTGACGACTCTATATCCTCTAATGAGTCTTCAACACCTGAGTTTCTCTCTTCTATCTCTTGTATTCTATTGGTGATACTTGCATCTGTAGTTCCTGATCGTTTTCCCAGCTTTTCTATTTCCAGCATCCCCTAGTTCTGTTTTCTTTATTATTTCTATTTCAGCTTTCAATCCTTCAACTGTTTCAGTTGTTTCCTTCATTTGTTTGGTTGTTTTTTCTTGGTACTCTTTAGATTTTTTGAGACATTTGTTTATTTCTTGAATTTTTCCCCCATTTCATGGATTTTTTGTTTGTTTTTCTTCTATTTCTTTAAGGGATTTCCTCGTTTCTTCTTTGAGGGTCTCTATCATCTTCATAAAATGATTTTTAAGGTCTGTCTCCTCTGTTTCATCTATGTGGTGCTTTTCAAGTCTTGCTGGCATTGGTTCCCTAGATTCTGGTGGAGTCATGTTGGTCTTTTGATTGCTGAGTGAGCTCTTAATTCTGTCTTCTTCCCATCTCTTCTTCCAGTGGGTGCTGGTATGTTGGGGAAGTCCTGTGTATATGTCAATAAAGCACTGTCTGGCCAATAGGAATCTAGATAGGTGGGGCTAGGAATCCAGGAGGATTCTGGGAAGGAGAAACACAGGAGAGTCAAGATGTAATGCCATGGAGGTAGGAAGCCCGGAACTATTCTCCAGTAAGAGAAATACTTAGATTAACAATTATGGGGTAATTACTTAAGTCAGAGTTAGCCAGTAAGAAACAAGCAAGGCCAACAGCTTCATAATTAATATAGCCTCCTGTGTGTTTATTTGGGACTGATGCGGATCTAGAACCAGGCGGGCGGGAAGGCTTTTCTCTCAAGGAAAAAGCTTCTCTTTAGAGAATGGTGATCAGGAGTGGGATCATGAATTTCCATGCAAAATAACACAAGCTTTAAAGGAATTTTAGAAACAGAAGAACGGAGAGAAGCACAGATTTTGGTAGCAGCATTTTTCTCAGGTGTGCTCTGTTTTGCTATCGACAAGCCGAGATTCATGTGGCTAGCTTACCGGAGTCTTCCTGACTCGGCATAAAAAAAAAAAAAAAGGTTGTTTTAAGAGACTCTGCTAACGATTGAAAGGTGTGTACGTACAGCTGGAAGTGGCAGCTTTTTCTGGATGTCAGCATGGACTGAGGCGGCAAACTGGAATCATGCTTACGCCCGCCATCTTGAAACGGCAGTTTAAAACAGCCCGGGTTTTACAGATAAGACACGTGGCCAGAAAAACGTAAAGATTTACAGTAAAGTCAGACTTGGATGAACAAAACCTCTAAAGGTTTACAGTGTGTTTAAAAATATATGTGAGATTGAGAGAGAAAATGAAACGGCAAAGTGGTAAATAAAGAGAAATGCCAGCATTGTAGTGGCGCATGCCGGTAGGATTACTCCAGAGGCAGAGGCAGGCGGATTTCCAAAGATAAACCCTGTCTCAAAGAAAAATAAATAAAAGTAAAAGAAATAAAGTAATAATAGATAAATAAATAAGCCACGTAAAGATGGAAAATACACAGAGAGTCTGGATACTGTACGCTATTGTGTTTTTCAGTTTTTTGATTACTCAGGAAGGAACTGCTAAAGTACACTTGATTATAAATGCTGCTGAATTAATCCAACTTCTATCTTTTAAAAATGCCTTGACTTCAAAATTTAAGTATAAGGATATGTTACTTGGAAAAGGAGATTTTACTTATGTTTCCACAGAAAATGAAAAGCTGAGGAATCCTTCCAGGCTTCTGTGGTTTGACGAACCAAGACCCCCAGAAGCAGTGGACCAGGTGTTCCAACAACTGAAACAGCTAAGATGATGGAGCTTTACAGACCACGAAAATAAGGACTTATACAGGTTTCTGAGTTTTGTCATGATCCCCATGGTATGAACAGCGCCCCCTTCCAGAATGAAGCAGTTTGGAATGAGCAATGTCCAAATTCCCATCTTGTTTATAAATCTTTGTTTTCATTTAAATGGGGCTGTTTATAATTGGCTAATGATCACAGCCAATATTTTTTAATGGTAAAAAAGGGAATTATGGTATGGGTATTGTTTTTCATTTATTGATTGAAATTCAAGGTCAATTTTGTGATGCTTATATTTCTCCTCTTGATTAAGTATTGTACTTATACTGATCTTTTAAAACATAATGCATAATTGAATGCAGACTATAGATATTTACTTATAATAGTCAGAACTTATAGTTAGGTAAGTTAGGTTTTCTAGATATATAGAGATGTATTTGAGACAGATAGATAGTCTTCAAACCTCTCAAAGACCTTCAGAAATGACATTTAAAATGGTTTAGGGTTTTTCTTGACAATGAGAAATGTCTGCTCCTGGCAGCACCAATTATGTCTGAGAGGAAAATGGGCATCGAAGAAACTCGTTATGGAGTTTGCTTTCAACATGGCAAGTTTAGCCATTTGGGCAAGAAACTGCTCTTGCCTATACTGCTTGACTGTTGTTGTATAATCTGGACATGCAGGACCCACAGGAAAGTGACTGCTGGACTCAGTCTTACAGGGTTCCTGCTTCATGGAAGAGAATTTCTGCAGGACAAAGAGAAATGACTGATAGACTGCCAATGCAGATGGACAGTTTTGAAATTTCCTGCATTGCTGAGAAATCTTCTGGACACATTGTGGCCTATGGGCTGAAGATGGATGCCCCAACGTTACAGAGGAACTTCGGGTGACTGCCCAGGCAGTAAGATATCTCTGTCAATCCTAGTGTTTATATATTATCCTTCTGTGGTCTTTTATGGAGTTGAAGATAGATAGTTATAATTATAGTTTTCCTTAGTTATGATAAATATAAGCTACATATAGGACTTTGGACTCACAAGAATGGGATGGATGATATTTTCTTTAGATCTTGCTAAATGCTAATAGACAAAATGTTGTAACTGTGTTCTTACTTGATAACTGTTCTGTCATATACAATTTGACTATGTTAAAGTTAAGACCTTTCTTTTTGTTTAAACAGAAAAGAGGAGATGGTGGGGAAGTCCTGTGTATATGTCAATAAAGCACTGTCTGGCCAATAGGAATCTAGATAGGTGGGGCTAGGAATCCAGGAGGATTCTGGGAAGGAGAAACACAGGAGAGTCAAGATGTAATGCCATGGAGGTAGGAAGCCCGGAACTATTCTCCAGTAAGAGAAATACTTAGATTAACAATTATGGGGTAATTACTTAAGTCAGAGTTAGCCAGTAAGAAACAAGCAAGGCCAACAGCTTCATAATTAATATAGCCTCCTGTGTGTTTATTTGGGACTGATGCGGATCTAGAACCAGGCGGGCGGGAAGGCTTTTCTCTCAAGGAAAAACCTTCTCTTTACACTGGTGGGTTATTTCTGTCTCCACTGGTCTCCTTCCTTCCTGAAGCTAAAGCTGGGGATGCTGACACTGAAGCAAAAGCTGAAGCTGGGGTTGCCGGAGGTTGGGGCCTGGAAGTACTGAAGCTGGGATTGCCGGAGTTTGGGGTCTGAAGCTGGGATTGGAGGATTTTGGGGCTTGGTAGGGCTGATGTGTTTCCTGTGTGGGCAGGTCTTCTGGATGCCAGGAGTGGCCCCAGAAGATTGAGGGGATGGGTGTTGGGCAGAGGATGGGGAGTGTCCCCCGGAGACCCAAGCTCACCTGAAGCTGGGATCGCTGGAGTTTGAGACCTGGAAGGGCTTATGTCTTTCCTGTGTGGGCGGGTCTTCTGGATGCCAGGAGTAGCCCTGGAAGATCGATGGGATGGGTGTTGGGCAGGGGATGGTTCCCCCCAGAGAACCAAGCTCACCTGACTGGGATCACCAGAGTTTGGGGCCTGGAAGGCTTCCCTTTTCATTTCTAATTTTGTTAAATTGCATGTTCACGCTCTGCTGTTTGGTAAGTTTGGACAAAGGTTTGTCTATCTTGTTGATTTTCTCAAAGAACCAACTCTTCATTGCATTGATTCTTTGTATTGTTTTCCTAGTTTCTACTTTATTGATTTCAGCCTTCAGTTTGATTATTTCCTGGTGTCTACTCCTGCTGGGGGAGTTTGCTTCTTTATGTTCTAGAGCTTTCAGCTGTGCTGTTAATTCTCTAGTATAACTATCCTCCAGTTTCTTTATGTGGACACTTAGTGTTATGAACTTGCCTTGTAGCACTGGTTTCAAAGGGTCCTATAGGTTTGGGTACGTTGTGTATTCTCATTGAATTCTAGGAAGTCTTTAATTTCTTCTTTGACTCAGGAATGTTGCAGTTGTGCATTATTCAGTTACCATGTGTTTGTAGGATTTCTGCAATTTCTGCCATTGTTGAATTCTAATTTTAATGCATGGTGGTCTGATAAGATGCATGGAATTATTCCAGTTTTTTGTAGCTGCTGAGGTTTGATATGTTGCCAAGTATGTGGTCGATTTTTGAGAAAGTTCCATGTGGTGGTGAGAAGAAGGTATATTCTTTTTTATGTGGATGAAATTTTCTATAAATGTCTGTTAATCCCAGTTGGGTCATTACTTCTATTAGACCCTTTGCTTCTTTGTTGAGTTTCTGTTTGCTATTCCTGTCTAGTGGTGAGAATGGTATGTTGAAATCTCCCACTGTAAGTGTGTGGGGGTTTATATGTGATTTAAGTTTCAGTAATATTTCTTTTACGAATGTGGATGCCTTTGTATTTGGGACATAGATGTTCAGGATAGACACTTCATCTTGGTGGATTTCGCCTGGGATGAGTATGTAATGACCTCCTTCATCTCTTTTGATGGGAAGCTCTATGGCTGTCCCCAGTCACTGGAAGGCAGGCCCGGGATATGGCGCCTTGCTTACCTGGATCCACTGGTTTCCTCATCTCGTTGGTGGAAGAGAAAACCTAGAATCTGGGGTGCTTGGCTCCCACTGGAATTGGAAGCTCTGTGTAGTTCCCAGGCAATCCCCAGGCACTGGAACACAGGCCCAGATTCAGGGTCTGTTTTACCTGTTCCCACTGGACCAGCTGGTCCCCTGGTCTCCTTGTTGGAAGAGAAGACCTGCAATCTGGCTCCAGCTGGGATGAGAAGCTCTGTGACCTTCCCCAGTCACTCACTATGAAAGGATCTTTAAAAAGACGAAACAGTCAGTGGGTTATGTATTATCCTTTCTGGCAAATGTGGCAAAATATGTTTCAAGGTAATGTTCTAAGGGGGCTTTACAGTCTAAACAGAAAGATGTTTGCTTGGTTGTTGGCTTTTTAAAGTTTTTTGTTTTGTTTTGGGTTTTTTGTTTGTTGTTTGTTTGTTTTTTGACACAGGATTTCTGTATGTAGCTTTGGAGCCTGTCCTGGAGCCCTTTCTGTAGACCAAGCTGGCCTTGAACTCACAGAGATCCACCTGCCTTTGCCTCCCAAGTGCTGGGATTAAAGGAATGTGCCACCACAGCCCAGTTAAAAGTTTTTTAACATAAAATATAACATTTCCCCTTCCCTTTGCTCCCTATGACCATTCACATGTACATGCTTCCTTGGTTTCCTCAAATGTATGGCCTGTTTGTTTTTGTTATTGCTGTATGTGTGTATGAATATATGCATTATGCTATATGTATATATGTATGTATAAACACAACCTTCTCAGTCCATTTAGTGTCACTTATATGCACATGATTTCAAGACTGACTACATGGTATTTGATAGCCAATTAGAGGTCTCCTTTCAGGAGAAGACTAATTCTACTCTCAGCATTTCTGAAATTCTTTGGATAGGGCTGGAACTCTGAAATTTCTTCTTTCCACATCACTTGTATATTGGTGTAATGACTGTCCAGGTCCTATTTTAGCGGTCATATTGTTGATCAAAGCTTCTCTGTCATTTCTAGGAGACAATCTCACAGCACATTTTCTGAAGCTATTTCTGTCACAATCTTTCAGTAACTTCCTCACAATGTTCCCTGAGCACTAGATGTAGAAGTTGTGTTGTAGATGTTTCAGTGGTGGCTGGTCAATTGTTATGAATAGTTCTCTGCACTTTGACCAGTTGTTTTTCTGTAATGGTCTCCATCTGTTATGAAGAGATCTTTATTTGATGAGAGGTTAGAGCTATCTCTGTGGTATGGGATAAGTATTTAGAATGCTGTTAGTATTTACTAATCCAGTGTTTAGTAAAGTGGCAATAATAGGTTCCACTCTAAAGTAAATGAAGTTGGCTAACTTCATTTAAACTGTATATGTATAGGTATACACACAGATTATGTCTTACAAATAAGTAAAAATGTTTTACATATATGTAAAAATAATAATATGAGTTCTCATGGTTTTTCAGACATTCTCCCTTCCTCTCCTTCCATACTGACCAGCCTCTTTCCTCCCCCAATAAAGTCCTCATTTTTTTCTCATTTCACCCATCAAATAATTTATCTCTTCTCTATTCCTCTCTATTGTTCCTCTCCATGGTCCCTTTTTCTTTGCTGGGTTTTGCTTTTACTCCAGGTTATATGCTCAAATTCAAAGATTTGAAGGTAGAACATCAGATGAGAGAAGATGATGTGTTTGCCTTCCTGGGTCTGGGTTACCTTACACAATATGATCTTTCCAAACTCCATACACCTACCTGAAAACTTTATGACATTTTCTTCACAGCTGAATAGCATTCCATAAACCAAATGTACCACATTTTTATTATTCATTCTTCAGTAAAAGAGCATTTAGGCTGTCTTTTTCCTACTTATTGTGAGCAGTGAAGCATTGAAGATGACTGAGCAAGTACCTTTGGAATAGGTGTTGAGTCCTTTGACAACATGCCAAGGAATGGTAAAGCTTGATCATATATTTAATTTTAGCTTTGAAAGAATTCTCCACTGATTTCCAGATTGGCTGGTCCAGTTTGCAACACCGCTAATAATGAATGAGGTTTCCCCTTTCCCCACATACTCAAAAACATTTGTTGTCATTCATTTTGTTGATCTTGGCCATTATAGCTGGGGATTGATTAGCTGTAATAGCTATTTGATTTGTATTTCAAGGATTTTAAAGGATAATAAATATATTTTAAGATATTTCTTAGCTATCTTAGTTCTTTGAGAACTCTGTTCAGAATCAAATCTCTTTCTTAAATGGATTGTTTGGTGATTGTTTATTTGTTTTAATATTTCTTTTCTTTATTTTAACTAAAATATCATTACCATTCCTTCCTCCAATCCCTTCAGTGTCCACATATCCAACTGGTCCCAGTTTTTTGTACTTTTACTCCCTCCCAATATAATGGTTTCTTTTTCCATGATTATTACATACACATCTGTACACGTAAAATACAAATGCAATAGGCTGAATATATTTAGTGTTGCTTGTATATACATGATTTTAGGGATGATCGCTTGGTAATGTATGCTAATTGGGATACTCATCCCTTGAAAAGGTTACTTCTGCCCCTCTATGTATGATTTAACCAAACATAGTTCTTTATCTAGAGGGGGGATCCTTCAGATTTCAGGTCTTGTTTCAGCAGCCATATTGTTGGGTAACGAGTGCATCTTCCTTCTCTATTCTATAAGACAAAAATCTCACAACAGACTTCCCAGTAATCTTCCTCTTACAACATTTCTATGTTCTACTTCTATAAAGTTACCTAGGCTTTGGGTACAAGAAATAGGTTGACAATGTATTTTATGTGTCTGGGTACGACAAAAATCACTTGTTAAATTTTAAATAGTGGTTTTCTGTGATAATCTTAATCTGCTTCAAAGAGAAGTTTCTTTGATGTGGGTATAAGGATGAGTATTTAAAATGCCATTAGAATTGCTCTGTTTTCTAAAGTGCTAGTACTAGGTCATTTACTAATATTCATGTCTTTATTAGTTGCAGGTAAATGGATATGTTTCCAGTACCAGGTATTTTTATCTTCCCATTGAGGAGCTTAAGTCCTATTAGAAAGCTGTTGGTTACTACCAAAATATTAATGCCACTATTGCTGCTTTAGGACTAACTTGCAAGACTGGTCATAGACATCACAGCTATGTAGCAATATTGCTTCCCTCCAGTGGAAACTTGCATAGCTATATCTGTTACTATGAAATCCTGTCCGTAGGAATGAAGTCTTCAGGTCAGATCTAGCTCAAATTTTTTGAGTCCTATATCTGAGATACACAGTGGCTACAAGCTTACCTTCAACCCCTGGGAGGCAACCAAAGGCAATAGTCTATAGGTTTTGGGAGTCTCTGAGACTTTCTTAACCAATGGCTTGAAAAGAGGTATCTCATGCTGGTTCTGGAGTTTTCTTTATTTAGATAATCTGTCACTCTTGTACAGAGCATTATCAGCCCAATTGGCAAAACTTCATTTAGGATATGAATGCATATATCACACAGAAGGTTTCATAAATATCAAACAATGTTTCTTTAAGGTGTTTTCAAATAATCTTAATGCTGTTTATATCTCTCCCCTTCCTCCCTCTTCTCTGTTGACAACCCTCCCCCAATCCCAACTAAAGCCATTTCTCACTCTTTCTCTTCTGGTACCAGAGACTTCAGGGATCGCTGATTACCATTCAGACATGACCAATAACAAGAACTACACCACATACAACCAATCCAGAAAATGACATAGAACAAAAAGGAAAACAAAATTGAGAGACATTAAAAGGTAATTAGATAATGCAAATTAGAATATAAATAAATTAGGTACAAGACTTTAGACTCACCAAGATAGGATAGATAATGGAGTATTTTCTCTGAGTATGTCAAATGCTAATGGACTAAGCATTGTTGATGTACTTACTGCATGTATATATTGTATATACTTATTGTACTTATTGTATATAGTTTTTCTTGTTAGTTATAGCCTTCTTTTTATATTAGACATAAAAGGGGAATTGTGGTGATATAATATTTATGGTTTAATAAAGCTTGCCTGAGAGTTCAGAAAGCAAATAGCTGGGCATAAGCTCTTACCTTTACCTCAGATCAATATTGCATATCCTGTCACCAAAAATACTCAGAGGCAAAATGTTCCCACTTCCTGTCTCCTCCTGCCTTATATTCCTTTCTCTGCCCAGCCATATCACTCTTGCCTCCATTTCCCTAGTGCTGAGGTTAAAGGCATGTGATCCTAAGTATTGAAATCACCTTTTTTTGTGAATTGTTTCTCTTCATGTAGCTCAGTATGGCCTTAACAGAGAGCTGTCTACTTCTGTCTCCTAAATCCTAGGATTGAAGATATACCACCACCACCTGACTATGTGGCTTAGGACTAACTTTACTTTCTGAACCCTCAGGCAAGCTTTATTAAATCATAAATGATATATTACCACAAGAAACCCCAGTCACAAAGACATGAATCTCTTAAGGGCTTAATCCTAGTTTTCTGAGGAACATGGGCTTTGCCATGAAGGACAAGAAAGGCCCAAAGAAGATGTAGGCCAACAATGCAAAATAATGAGAAAACATGCAGAGGTCATCAAGGCCCTTCTGAACTCCAGGGTTGTTAAACTCAAGACACCAAAGTGCCCCACCACAAACTCAGCCATCTTGCTTTCATTGCTCATCCTAAGCTTGGGAAGCTGATTAGAAGATAAGCGGTCAAGAGTTGTAGGCTCTCCCAAAGAGCACCCAAGGTTCAAACCAAAGCAGAGGCCCCAGTTGTAGCTCAGGTCCGGGCTTCAGCTCCAGTTCAGACTCCCAAAGATGCCAAAGACCCTGTGAAGGTCCCATAGAAAAGGTTTCTACCTGCCACTATGAAGACAGATGGACTGCTGTGACACACCTACACACTATTTGCCGATGATCAGGCCCCTATGCTGTTTTACAAATAAACTTGTGGCTGTTTTTCAAAGATTTTATGCATTCTAGATATTAACCCTCTGTCAGATGTACAGCTAGCAAGGATTTTTCTACCATTCTCTGGTCTTCTTCTCTGAGTTAAGTATTTCTTTATCTGTGTAGAAGCTCTTTGGTTTTTATGGAGTCTTACTTGTCAATTTTAGGCCTTGATTCCTGGGCAAGCTGAATCCTATTCAGAAAATCTATTCCTATATGTTTATCATATCCCATACTGACTTTGTTTTCTTCTACCAGGTGTAGTGTTTCAATTCTCATATTTAGGTTTTATCATTTTAGAGTTCTTTGTTTTGCAAGTTATAGATAAAGATCTAATTTCACTCATCTGCATGGAGGTGTCCAGTTTTCCTAGGACAATTTTTTAAAGATGATGTTTTTCTCCAATGTGTATTCATTCTTACATCATTTTCAATATTAGATGTCTATAGTGGCAAGTAATTATATTTAGTCTTTATATTGTCCCATTGATATACTATTTGTTTCTGTGTAAGTAACCATCCTATTTTGATTACAGTTAATCTATAATGTATCTTGAAATCTGTAATGGTACTCTCCAGCACTGTTGGAGTTTTTCAAAATGGCATGGGCCACCCAGGGACTTTTGTGGTTCCAAATGAATTTTAGGGTAGTTTTTCCTTCAATTTCTATGGTTAATGACATGGGAATTTTGATGGGGATTGCATTGAATCTTAAATAGCATTTGATAATGGTTATTTTCACAATATTAACTCTAACCAACCAATGAGCATGGAATGTCATTCTATTTTCCAGTGTCATTTCCAATCTCTTTCTTCAGAGGTTTAAAATTTAACATGTAATGATTTCTTCATAGTTGATGATATTTATCACCTCTTCTTAAATTATATATTTAAATGTCACTTGTTCTATACTTATTTATTACTGTAGAGGTATTTTAAATGTAAGATCGAAACAAGCATATTTGAATTATACATCTATATCTTTTTTTCTTTAAATAGGATGGTAAGTGTAGTGGACAGATGGCTCATAGAATAAGAAGGCTTTCTGTGCAGTTGTGGAAACTGGAGTTCAGTCCCAGAGTACTTGGTGAAGTAGAAGAAAAAAATCAACTTCACAAAGTTGTTCTCTCTCTCCACACACACACACACACACACACACACACACACACACACACACACACACCATGACTCACATGTACACATATATTAATAAAAATTAAAATTAAAAAACCCAATGGTGTTTCAATAATTTGATACACAATTCACACCTGCCACCATCACATAGAGTCGCAGATAAGACTGAAATATGCCACAAAGTGACCAAAATTGCCTGCCAACTTGACACACCCTCACAGTGCAGTAAGGAACTGCATTCACTATGTCTTTCACTTTGTTCATATCTCATACTGCTCACACATAGTCTCTTACAGCTATAAAAATTTATTCACTTTGATAATATAGACATAGTAACATCATGATAGCTGAAAACTTCTCATTGATCATTATTAGTCAAGTGAATAACTTTGAGAAATGGACTAATGTCAACTCTGAGGTGATTGCTAGGAACGGAACGTCTCTCTACTTGCACTCATATGTAGCCCTTGGTATAATTCTCAACAGAGAAATCCCTAAGATATGTCCAAGATAATTATAGACAGGGTTCTCATTTTTTTGAGGACATGAAACAAGTCAAATCACCCATGGGGCAACTTCAGGCAGGGAATATAGGTCAGACTGAGGAGAAGTTCTTCCAAGACACCATCTCTGTATGACATATGACTTCACAAGCACACGGATGAAAATATGATCTTGGAGAAAAACATGAGTTTGGTAAATCATCTCATCTCTCTGAAATTTTTCTCTAAGATCATTCTTGAAGTATTTCTATGTAACTTTTATTAATTCCAATTATATGTGGACTTGAGAAATGTTTCTTTGTCTTCTGTCATTTTAGCAGTCAATTATTAGGTTTTCTCTACCTTTCCTAATCCAACAGCAATTTCTGTGGATAAACATCAGGGCACACACAACCAAAAGGCACACCCTCAGTATTTTAGTGTCTGCATCAGAATATCATCATTTCTTAACTAATGATAAATATAAGCATCAGCCAGCTAACATTGCATAGTAGTTCTCAGTGTTTTAACCAAATGAAGTATTGTTTAATCATAGTGTGTGGTGTATATAAACTAATTTACAGCTAAGAAATAGTAAATGTAATAACAAGTCAAGTGACATTGAGTGTGAATCTGTTAATCTCAGAACTCAGATTAAAGAGTCTACCAGCAAAGAAGACATTATGATCATCTACAGTACCACTCTAAGTCATGAGGACCTATTATCTGGTATTTACTAAAGTGCATAATTCTGACTATATCCACAAATGTTTACAAGAGTACAAAATTTTGACACCATTACAGACTTTAGAACTTTGGTAAAAAAGAAAATGATCTACATGGAAAATATTTAGAAAAAAGAATAAATACTTGATTTGTAGACTGATAAGTATAATTTGGTGTTCTTTTGTTGATTTTTTCATTTGTTTTTATCTAAAAGCCAAAGTTAGCATTTTCTGTGAAAATTGCTACCAATTCAAAGGCAAGAATTACAGATGAAGTAACAGAAGATTCTCTCAAATCTAGGTTCTCTAAAATACTTGTACCGCACCTGAGCAAGGGAAGAAATAGCAAGTCAAGTGAGATTGGGCATAACTCTTCTTCATCTCAGAAATCAGAAAAGGAAACATGAAATGGTTATTAGATTTCTGGAAAGTAATCAGCATGGCTAATACATCCTTTGCATCTACATATCCCGTAGTTACTGAATAGATGTATGTCAATTTGGAGTAAATGTAAGCATCAGGTATTTTAAAGAAATGTGATTGTATGTATTCTCTCTCTCTCTCTCTCTCTCTCTCTCTCTCTCTCTCTCTCTCTTTCTGTGTGTGTGTGTGTGTGTGTGTGTGTGTGTGTATGTCACACACACACTTATCTTAAACATAGTTTCCAGTTGAAAAAGTTTTGTCTAGAATCCTAAAACAGTACAGAAATATTGTTTTAAGATATACATGAAAGTACACAGAAAAGGGCTAATTCCTATGCATCATTTGAATCTAGATACTATAACATCTTGCTTATTTCTCTCTTGTGTTTTTTTACACATTCACAACATAGTATTAAATTAAGTGTTTAATTTTGTAAGTAAAGAAATGTAAACTAATATGTTTAGGGCAAAGCCATTTATTATATCAACTGCTAATGAGAAATCAATCAGATAAGACTTATTTTTAAAAATCTATGCTTGATCTAATAATTGTGTTAAACATTGGTGAATGTTACTAGATTAATGTAACCATTCCTCGACAATTCTGAAAACTTAATTTTAATACTGTCACATTTTATTAGCTAACTTCTTCCTAAGAATGGATATAATCATCTTGCAGGAAATTTGTATCTTAAACACATGAAATATTAAATTTCTATAATCCATGCAAATTACTCTAGAAGACATAAAAGTGGTTTTTGAGGAGCTGTGCTAAATATTTTCAGGATAACAAGGAACTTATTTAGAGGTAGGATTCATATTATAAAAATTTTCATGGAACATGAACTCATATGGCACAATATCAGCATTTTTTCTTAGAGAGTCTAGTAATTTCTAGAAGGTACATATAATTATTTGTAGCATACAAGACTCATCAGTTATCATGCTTCTGTTGCAAATGAATATGTTACCCGATATCTTATTTTCATGCTAACTCCACCCTTCTGAATCCTTATAAAAAACTGAAAGGTGATTATAACTCTGATGACAATGTAAGAGCTTTCATTGACCTCCTCTATTGCCTCAGCACAGTAATTTCAAAGAATAAAACCTACAAATTGAAAATCACCAAGAGAATTACTGAAGGTGGAGGAAAATGGGCAATGACCAGCATTCAGCTTGAGTGTTTTCCATTACAGATCACTATAAGTACTCCACCTGTACTTTGAGGTGAATAACTGCTGTTTATTGAAAGTTCAACTCTACATCCACCCAAGGTTCACAATAAAAGGCACCCTTTGCTTACATGTTTATGTTACTTATTCTCTTCTTTCAAGCAATATAAATGATCAATATGTAAGTGACAAAATAAGAAAGCATATGAGTTAGATGAAATATTGTCCATGTCAGGAAAGTGTAATATTTGAAAATCTATGAATTCTCAAGATTATCAAGGTAAGTTTTTTGACTGCTAAAACTGAATTAAATCTAACTTTCAGAGTTCAGGTTTGAATATGAGTTACCTTGCTCTTTAGTTATCTCTATTACATGTATTTTCAATAATACCTTGCTAATAAGTTTAGCTAAATAAATAAATTCTATGATAAATTTTTGGTAACAAAATATTTTGGTTCTTATTTTTATATATCAGCCTCAAACTGTATTTCTCTTTTTCATTTTTGCATTATTTTCTTTTTATTTTAAAGCAATATTTTCTCATTTTACATACCAATCCTAGTTTGCACTCCCTCCTTTCCTCCTGCACCCCTTCCCCACCCCCATCCTCTCCTCAGTGAGGATAAGCCCTCTCATGGGGTATCAGTGAAGTCTTGCACATCACTTTGAGGCAGGACAAGCATCCCAGCCCCCATATCAAGGCTGAGCAAGGTATCCCTCCAAAAAGACTGGGCTCCAAAAAGCTAGTTCAGGCACTAGGGATAAATTTTGGTCCCACTGCCAGTGGCCCCACAGACTGCCCAAGTCACACAACTGTCACACAACACACATTAGAAGAGCCTAGTTTGGTCCTATGCAGGTTCTCCTGCAGTCCAGAGTCAGTGAGCTCCCATTGGCTCAGGTCAGCTGTTTCTGTGGATATCCCCAAAATGGCCTTTTAAAATGATTTTCTGTATGACTTACCTCCGACAACATTAGTGGATTCATTATACATGGTGCAAAAAGTAGGTTAAGATCTCATCAAAACTTTGTACTGAAATTCAATGTAATTCCTATCAGGTCCAAAATATAAACTTCATTTCTATTATGTAGTGCTATGCTTGCTGGTGGCACATCCAGACCATTTTTTACTAGACTAACGAACAGAAACCACTTTCCAGGTAGAACCACACACATTTTTTTTTATCACACACATTTGTAGATTTTCAAATTTCTGTCCTGCTTCCTCACTGCTGTCCTGTAGAGGTATTTCCTGATTGAGCTTGTGGGTAATACTCACACCTGGTGCTTCTCTTCATGGGGAGTTGAGCTTGGTTCATTCGCTTTCACTTGGGCAGTGATGTTTCTCAAAGTTGACAAAGACTTGTCTTTACATTTAGCTTCTCTATTTAGAGTATAGATGTCAGCTCTCAAAGTGAAGGTCATTTTCCACACCCCTCTAATTGCACTTTCTTCATCTTCAGGTTGTAGCTAAAGACAGCCCGAGTAAAATGGATGAAGGCAATCAAACTGTGGCGACAGAATTTGTGCTTTTGGGACTTACTCATTCCCAGAATCTTCAGCTCATACTCTTTGTGATGTTTCTGATTCTTTATGTTCTCACTGTGTCTGGAAATAGCATTGTCATGTTCTTAATTACCACTGACCGCCATCTCCATTCTCCCATGTACTTCTTTTTGGCCAATCTGTCCTTTATTGATATGTGGCTTTCCTCAGTCACCACTCCTAAGATGATTACAGATTTTCTCAGGGAACCAAAGAGAATTTCATTTGAAGGCTGCATGTGTCAGGTCTTCTTTGACCATTGTGTTGGTGCAGTAGAGATGATGATGTTGGTGGTAATGGCTTATGACCGCTATGTGGCCATCTGCAAACCACTCCACTACTTCACCATTATGAACCTGAAAAGATGCACTGGGTTGGTGTTAGCTTCCTGGACCATTTCCTTTGTGCATGCCATGAGTCAGCTTTTGGCAGTTGTTAAGCTACCTCTCTGTGGCCACATGGAAATTGATAGTTTCTTCTGTGACATACCCCTGATAATCAAGTTATCCTGCACAGATTCCCATGATTTGGATATTTACATGAATGCTAACTGTGGGGCTGTGGTTGTAACCTGCTTCATTCTGTTGCTCATTTCCTACACATACATCCTTATCACTGTTCGCCAGAGCTCTAAAGCTGGTGCATCTAAGGCTCTGTCCACATGCAGTGCCCACATCACAGTGGTGATGATATTTTTTGTTCCCTGCATCTTCATCTATGTGTGGCCCCTCAATATCATCTGGTTGGACAAATTTCTTGCTGTATTTTATACTCTTATTGCACCTTTCCTAAATCCAGTCATTTACACACTGAGAAATAAAGAAATGAAAAATGCTATAAAGAAATTAAAAGGCTACTTCATGAATCACAAGGATAGTACATAATGGCAAGAAAATTCACTGTAAATATTTCAAATAGACAATTCACTGAAATTAGTACAGATTGATAATTTGGGAACTTAGTTTACATGCACAATTAGTTAAGATATTTGATATGTAATCAGCTTAATATAATTTGGAGATTGAATATTTTAATCATATATGATCTTATAAATTATTTGTGATTCTTTTTAATAGCTCTTCCTTATGAGAAAATTATTCAACCGTTTTTATATCTTCAATAAGGTTAAAAAAAGAACATAAATATAGTTCTCAGGTTTATAAGTAGCATTTATTTTGTAAAATTCACTTATACATTGCTCTAATGATATAAAGCCTTCTATTCACTCTTTGGAAAAAGGAAACCTTATTATTTTTACCATATTCCAAAACAGTAAAAGGGGAATATTAAATCTATTAAAGAATAAAATAAAAGTTATAAACTATACACAAATAACAGTGGACTTTATTTAGTTTAGTTTTTATTACCTTAATGACAATGAAATAATTGTATAAACAAACCTAATGATGTTTTTTTCTCAATTATTCAATAATTAAAATTTATCCTGTACATTATTGCTTATTATTTCAATAAATCATGAGCTATAATATTTCTGAGACAGTGACCACAACCTGCCTTGACAATTCTTCATATCAAAATACTTGTTATAGTTAATTATATACATCAGCAATTCTACAAAAGAGAAAGCAGGTCAAGTGTTTCACACTACATTAACATTTATTTGTGAATAAAATTTAAATATGATCTTTGACATTTCAAATATACCTAAATTGTCATTTGAATAATACTATGCATCATAATAATGTACAATACATCTTTTGTTTCTCAAAATGTGATAAAATACAGAAATAACAATAGTAGAAATAATTCCAAAAATGTACATATATATATATATATCTTTTATTCTCTTAATATAGGAAAAATGCAAGAAATGGTAGAATAAATAAAATATATGTTTACCTGTCTGTCTGTCCAAACCCATGAAGTAAGATGTATTATTGCCATAGAGTACATTTATCATTATCTTTAATATTTTAATACTTGAAAAAACTTAGAAATTAAATATTAAATTATTTTGGTAACTAAGACTTGACCTTTTCTATAGTTAAAGAATGAAGAAAATATTTTTTCAATAGCATTCATTTGTTAAGTATCATTGTACAATACACTAAAAAAATTAACTCAGAAATGTAGCTCACGTTAAATGAAATGCCAAAGCACTACTCTTAAGGTTCAGATTGTTTTTAATGATTTATGTGTCATGATTAATGTTCCATTTTTACAATATGTTGTGATTTTTGAACAATTCTGCTATGCATTCTGAACTTTAGATATAAGCACATTTGTCATATAGATAACACTAAGTAACAGATACATATTTGCTTCAATTTTACTTATTTATTATAACTGATAAGTATAAGAACTTAACAATTTATATTTACTATACATTTTATATACTTTTTCCCCATCTGGCATGCTGAGAATGTCATTACAATATGATTGTGTTCTGTATTCCTTAATGTCTAACAAGCCTTAAATCCTAATATAAAAAGAAATTGGTTAGCTCATGATAGCCAAACCATTCTTATAACAGTGGGCTCATCTTGCTTGGCAAATCAGTATGGTATCATGTAAAGCCTAGTGCTGGGCCAGACCCTTAATGCCCTTTCTTTCCCAGTAACCTAAATAACTTCTGGAGAAAGCTAGACAGAAGGAAGGAAGTTTCCAATAACCATAGAAAACGAACTATATTTTTATTTATTCTTCTCTTATACAATACATCCTAACTGCAGGCTCCTGTTCCCTCACTCTTTCCAAACATTATCTCCTCTTCCCCAGGTGTACTGTCCCTCTGTTTCACTTCTGAATACGGGCCTCCAAGAGATACCAACTAAACACAGCATAACAAGATGCAATGAAATTAGGCACAAACTTTCATATCAAGGCTAGATGAGGCAACCAAGGAGGAGGAAAAGGGTCCTGCAAGCAGGTAAAAGAGTCAGCGATGCCACCACTGCCACTGTTAGTCCCACAAAACCCCAAGCTAATCCACAGCATTTATGCAGAGGACCTAGGCTCCGTGAGTGCCCCTTCAGTCTCTGTGAGCCCCTATGAACCCTGCTTAGTTGATTGTGTGGGCCATCTCCTGGTAACCTTGACACTACTTGCTCCTAAAATCATCCCTCCTTTCCTCCTTGTCTTCTATGGGGTTTCCTAAGCTCTGCCCAATGTTTGCCTGTGGGTCCCTGCATCTACCAATAGCTGCTGAAGAAAGCCTCTATGATGATATTCAAGCTAGGCAATGATCCATAAATCCAGCAGAATATCATTAGGAATAATTTCATTGACCTATTTTCCTTTTTCTTTCTTGCTTTGTTTGTTTGTTTGTCAGTCATGCTTGGTTCTACCCTAGGGACATCCAGCTTCCAGTTCCTTGGCCATCCACTAGTCAGGAAGCATCTTGGTTTGGGCCTCAAGTTAGATCAGTCATTGGTTGGTCACTGACACAAGCTCTAAGCTGCCATTGCCCCACCACATCTTACAAGCAGAGAACATTGTGGGTTGAATGTTTTGTGGCTGAGTTTGTGTCCCAGTCCTAGTTCAGGATTCCATTACTAGGAGTCCTTGCTCAGGTTGTCCTCATAAGTTCTAGAAAATTTCCACTACACTGTATTTCCACATAGTCCCCTAAATTCTCAACTATTCCAGTCACCTCTCCCCATACTCTCTTCCTCTGTCTATCCCTCCCCCACATGATCCTTCCTGTTCTCATCCCCAACTGTGCCCAGTCCACCCAAAAAACTTTCTCAGGGAGATCCATGCATCCCCCTAGAGCTGTCCTTGTTACTTAGCTGTTCTAAGTCTGTGGATTGAAGTGTGATTATCCTTCACTTAACAGCCAATATCCACTTATAAGTAAGTACACATCATATTTTGTTCTGGATCTAGGTTTCCTCACTCAGGATATTTTTTTTCTACTTTCGTCTATTTACCTGCAAATTTCATGGTATATTTTTTGTATGCCATTATGTATAAATTTTTTTTTATTCTCTCTTCAGTTGAGGGACATCTAGGTTGTTTCCAGTTTCTGATTCTTATGAATAAAAGCCACTACAAACATAGTTGAGCAAGTATCCTTTTGGTAGAATGCAGCACCTTTTGTGTATACACCCAAGCTGGGTCTTGAATTAGATCAATTCCCAGTTTTCTGAGGAGCCACATCGATTACCAAAGTGACTGTGTGAGTTTGTACTCCCACGCTGAGTGGAGGAGTGTTCTCTTGATCCACACCATCAGCAGCCATTCAGGCAAGTATAAGATAGAATCTCAAAGTAGTTTTGATTTTCATTTCCTGACACCTAAGGATGATAAACATTTCTTTAAGTGTTTCTTAAGCATTTGAGATTCTTCTATTGAGAGAATTCTCTGTTTAGATCTCTACCCCAATGTTTAATTGGATTGTTTGGTTTGTTAATGTCTAGTTTCTTGAGATATATATATATATATATATATATATTATATTAAATCAGTTCTTTATTGGGTATTGAGTAGAAAAACCTCGTCTTGCTACAAGAAAATAAAAAGAGACAAAAATCTATAATTGTGAACCTTGTGACTGAAATTTTGAAAAATGTGAAAGAAACCCATTCCCTGAAGAATTGGGAGTTAGTAAATAGTTGCTTTTCACTAGAAGATAAAACAAAGAAGAGAGAGTTCGGTAATGGAATGTTGGACTGACAGTATTTTTCCTTCTTGGGGTACATAAAGGTTTTCCCAGACCCCATCCTATCATATAATTGGCTACATGATAGGAAGGTGTTCTGAGTAGAGACCAAAACAAAATTTTCTCCTATCAGGGTGGTCATGCAGAAACAAAGAAAAGCCACTAAGGAAGACTTTGGTTCTTTTTACTCACCATCTAGACATTTTTAAACTTTAAATTTCCTAATAACATAGCATACTTAATAACATAATATACAGCAGTGGCTCCCTGAGAAAAGTTTATGCATATACATGCCCATATATATATCATACTAATAACCTAATAGCATATGTCAAGTCTTTAGAAAAGCAAGAACAGGAAAAACACAAAATTGACAGAGTAAAAGAATCCATAAATATTTGAGTTGAAATTAATGAAAATCTACAGAATGAAGGTTGCTTAATGGAAAAATGAGAATGTTTTATAAAACCTTAGCAAAAATATGTAAGATACATTAATAAAATTTAAAAAATAAAGGTGCTATTACAACACAACCATTGAAATTCAGAAGATCACTAGGAGACATTTTTAAATCATATTCTCTAATAGTTATAAAAGTTGAAGTAAATAAACCTATGAAATATGACCTACTAAAATTGAATCAAGAAGAATACCCTTATCAATCATGACATACAAATTGGAGGCAGTAATAAAATTTAATCCAACAAGGACAAACCAGGACCAGATGGATGCAATTCTGAAATCTTCTAGGCTTTTCAAAAGCAATTAATACCAATTTTCCCAAAAATAATCATGTAAAAGATTGAAAGAAAACTATGAATCTTGTTCTACAAATCAAAATTTAACCTGATACTAAATTCAGATAAGTTTATAAAAATAATAGCAGCAAAATTTATATGCCAATTTCTTGATGAACATACACACAAAATTGTTAATATGACCCTTGGGAATAGGGTTCAACAATGATTTGAAAAGAACACGTACCATAATCAAGTTTAATTCATTCCAGAGTTGTTACAACATGAAATTTAATATGTATTATGCAAATGTTATAAAGGATCAATCATTACATAGCCATCTCAAGATTTGGCAAAATTTAGCACAACTTCTAAATAAAAGCTGTCAGGAAATCAGGAATAAAGAGAACATACCTTTCTGGGCAGTGGTAGTGCATGCCTTCAATCCCAGAACCCAGGAGGCAGAGATGAATAGATCTCTGTGAGTTTGAGGCCAGCCTGGTCTACAGAGTGAGTTATGTGACAGCCAGAGCTGTTAAACAGAGAAACCCTGTCTCAAAAAACAAACAAACAAACAAACAAACAAAAAAGCAAAAAAGACAGACTTTCACATAATACAGGGAATACAATGTCATCTTCTGACCTCTGTGGGTATTGCACACACGCGAGGTACAAATATATATGCATTCAAAGTACCCATACACACAAAATAGAATAGACTAAAAAATCTTAAAAAGAAGTTAAATTATTACACTTTGCAGATAATTTGGTCTAATACTTAAAAGATAAACACTTTGTATGAAATTTGAATTATCCGTTATGTCTAGAAACTATACTTTGCTTTTGTGATCTGTGACAAACTCAGCATAATTTCTGAGAGGAAATAACTTGAAATTGAGTCCTGAAAAACAGAGCGTGGGATTTGGTTCACAGTTAAAAAGGTAACAAGAGTGGGTCTCTGGCCTCCCCCACCTGCAGAGCACTGGATAAGGCCATAAAGGCATCAACATTTCATGTGCTTGTGTAAGAATAAAAACACAAAAAACAAACAAAAAATATATATGTAGGATTGGGTGAGAAAAAGAAACAGCATAGTGGTAAATAAATAGAAAAGCCAGTTGTAGTGGCACATGCCGGTAGAATTTGCTGCAGAGGCAGGCAGATTTCCAGAGAAACCCTGTCTCAGAGA
The DNA here is from genome assembly GCF_017639785.1 of Mesocricetus auratus. NCBI lineage: Eukaryota > Metazoa > Chordata > Mammalia > Rodentia > Cricetidae > Mesocricetus > Mesocricetus auratus. Next base: position 78,573,177 of record NW_024429189.1, read on the forward strand.
AATAAATAAATAAATAAAAGTAAAAGAAATAGAATAATAATAGATAAATAAGTAAGCCAGCTAAAGATGGAAAATACAGTCTGGCTACTGTACGCTAATGTGTTTTTCAGTTTTTTGATTGCTAAAGGAACAACTGCTAAAGTACACTTCAGTATAAATGCTGCTAAATTAATTCAACTTATATCTTTTAAAAATGCCTTGATTCAAAATTTAAATATAAGGATATGTTACTTTGGAAAAGATATTTTATTTGTGTTTCCACAGAAAATGGAAAGCTGTGGATTCCTTCCAGGCTTCAGTGGTTTGATGAACTAAGATCCCCGGAAGCAGTGGGCCAGGTGTTCCAACAATTAAGACAGCTGAGATGATGCAGCCTTACAGACCCCGAAAATAAGGACTTATACAGGTTTCTGAGTTTTGTCATGATCCCCATGGTATGAACAGTGTCCCCATCCAGCACAAAACAGTTTGGAATGAGCGACATCCAAATTCCCGTATCATTTATAAATCTTTGTTTTCATTTAAATGGGGTTACGTATAATTGGTTAATGATCACAGCCAATTTCTTTTTAATGGTGAAAAGGGGATTATGGTATGGAAATGAATACTTGGTACAGGTATGGTTTTTCATTTATTGATACATATTCAAGGTCAATTTTGTGATATGTATATTTTCCTCTTGATTAAGTATTGTGCTTATACTGATCTTTTAAAATGTAATGCATAATTAAATACAGACTATAGATAGTTACTTATAATAGTCAGAACTTATAGTTAGGTTATTTATGTTTTCTAGATATACAGAGATATATTTGAGATAGATACACAGTCTTCAAACCTTTCAAAGACCTTCAGAAACTGGCATTTAAAATGGTTTAGGATTTTTCTTTTTTTTTTTTGTTTTTCGAGACAGGGTTTCTCTGTGGCTTTGGAGGCTGTCCTGGAACTCACTTGGTAGTCCAGGCTGGTCTCGAACTCATAGAGATGTGCCTGCCTCTGCCTCCTGAGTGCTGGGATTAAAGGCGTGTGCCACCAAGGCCCGGCTAGGATTTTTCTTGACAATGGGAAATTTCTGCTCCTGGCAGCACCAATTACATCTGAGAGGAAGATGGACATCGAAGAAACTCGTTATGGAGTTTGCTTTCAACATGGCAAGATTAGCCATTTGGGCAAGAAACTGCTCTTGCCTAGACTGCTTGACTGTTGCTGTATAAACTGGAAATGCAGGACCCACAGGAAAGTGACTGCTGAACTCAAACAGTCCTACAGGGTTCCTGCTTCATGGAACAGTCTGCCAGACTTTCTGCAGGACACAGAAAAATGACTGGCAGACTGCCAGTGCAGATGGACAGTTTGAAATTTCCAGCTTTGCTGAGAAGTGTTCTAGACACACTGTGGTCTGTGGGCTGAAGATGGATGCCCCAACGTTACAGAGGAACTTCAGGTGACTGTCCAGGCAGCGAGATGTCTCTGTCAAGTCTAGGGTTTATATATTATCCTTCTGTGGTCTTTGATGAAGTTGAAGACAGATAGTTATAATTACAGTTTTCCTTAGTTATGATAAATATAAGCTACATATAAGACTTTAAACTCACAAAGATAGGATAGATGATATTTTCTTTAAATCTTACTAAATGTTAATGAACAAAGTATTGTAACTATGTTCTTACTTGATAACTGTTCTGTTGTATATAATTTGACTATATTGAAGTTAATACCTTTCTCTTATTTTAGACAGAAAAGAGGAGATGATGGGAAATGTCATTCTGAAATCTGTCTCTTATTAGTTGTTGAATAAAGCACTGTTGGCCAATAGGGAAACAAGACAGGTGGGAGTAGAAGTTGAGGAGAACTCTGGGAAGGAGAAACACAGAGAGTCACGATGTAGCCTCCAGAGGAGTAAAAGGTCCGGACCCTTTCTCCGGTAAGAAAAATACTTAGATTAACAATTATGGAGTAAATACTTAAGTCAGAGATAGCCAGTAAGAAAGCAAGCAAATGGTCAACAGCTTCATAATAAAAAAAAAGAAATTTGAATTATCTTAGTCACCACTGAAATCAGCATAAAAGTTCCTCAAGTATATATGATATAGTCTTAGAAGTCCTTATTCTACACCAAAGGGACACACAGGCAGCATACAATAGATGCTCATCTTATTGTTAAAATGTCTTGGAATCAGTTTGGTGCTGTATTGAATGAATGGATGGAAGGCTGGAGAAACTGATACATAACCCCCTTTACATAAAAGACTATGGCATACTACTTAATCTCATAGAATAATATAAGGTTGTATACAAGAAAATGATTAGAAATACTAAGTGAGATAAACTAGAATAATAAAATAAATGGAGCATAAGGATATTTTTAAAAAGATGATCACTACAAATGGGACATTTAATCAAGCACCCTCCCTCCAAGGCTCAGAGATCATTATGGAAGGGGGACAGGAGGATTTTAATAAACAGTAATTGGATATAAAAAGAAATGGCATTTGTCAGACAAGACAGGACTGTAGCATATATGGACTTGTGTTAACTTGTCTTCAGGCATAAAGAACTTCAAAATATCAGGCTAGACAAACTCCCAACATGGTTTGGGAAGGAAATCATGCTGTACAACTCCTGGCTTGAGGGAAATGACAATCTCTTTTCTTCAGGGATGCAGCCCCTGAGAGGTTAGCCATGCTGCAAGAGACCTGTGCACAAACAAGTACAACCATGTGGATTTGATGGTTTAAATAAACAGTGGGAAAGCACATAAAATTGGGAAAGAAATGTGATATGGAGACAGTAGAGGAAATGGAAACGAGGGGAAGGGGAGGGTGTTACATTATAACCATGTAAGAAATTCTCAAAATGAAAAATACAGTGCATTGAAATGAGTGTCCTTCCAGAGACCCAAGCTCACCTGAAGCTGGAATCACTGGAGTTTGGGGCCTGGAAGGGCTGATGTCTTTTCTTGTGGGCGGGTCTTCTGGAAATCCAGAGAATCATCAGGGCATACTTTGAAAATCTGTACTCCACAAAATTCAAAAATTTAAAGGAAATGTACAATTTCCTGGATAGACATCACTGCCAAAACTAAATCAAGAGCAGATAAACAATCTAAACAGACCTATAACTCCTAATGAAATAGAAGCAGTTATCAAAAGTCTCCCAAACAAAAAAAGCCCAGGCCCAGATGGCTTCAGTGCAGAATTCTACCAGAAATTCAAAGAAGAGTTAATTCCAATACTCCTCAAACTATTCCACACAATAGAAGCAGGAGGCTCACTGCCAAACTCTTTTTACGAGGCTACAATTACATTGATACTCAAGCCACATAAAGACACAACTAAGAAAGAGAACTATAGACCAATTTCCCTCATGAACATCGATGCAAAAATACTCAATAAAATACTAGCAAACCGGATTCAAGAACACATCAGAAAAATCATCCACCATGATCAAGTAGGCTTCATCCCAGGAATGCAGGGATGGTTCAACATTAGAAAATCTATCAATGTAATCCACCATATAAACAAACTGCGAAAGAAAAACCACATGATCATGTCACTAGATCCTGGAAAAACCTTTGACAAAATCTAGCACCCCTTCATGATAAAGGTCCTAGAGAGATCAGGGATGACAGGAACATACCTGAATATAATAAAAGCAATATACAGTAAACCAATAGCTAACATCAAACTAAATGGAGAGAAACTTAAATCAATTCCTCTAAAATCAGGAACAAGACAAGGCTGTCCACTCTCTCCATATCTCTTCAATATTGTACTTGAAGTTCTAGCTACAGCAATAAGACAACAAAAGGAGAAAAAGGGGATACAAATAGGAAAAGAAGAAGTCAAGCTTTCACTATTTGCAGATGATATGATAGTTTACATAAGTGACCCGAAAAACTCCGCAAGGGAATTCCTAGAGCTGATAAACACCTTCAGCAAAGTGGCAGGATACAAGGTAAACTCAAAAAAATCAGTGGCCCTATTACATACAGATGATAAAGTGACTGAGAAAGAAATCAGAGAAACATCACCCTTTACAATAGCCATAAACAGCATCAACTACCTGGGGATAATGTTAACTAAGGAAGTGAAAGACCTGTATATCAAGAACTTTGAGTCTTTAAAGAAAGAAATCAAAGAGGATACCAGAAAATGGAAAGATCTCCCATGCTCTTGGATTGGTAGGATCAACATAATAAAAATGGAAATCTTGCCAAAAGCAGTCTACAGATTCAATGTAATCCCTATCAAAATTCCAGCACAATTCTTCACAAACCTGGAAAGAAAAATAGTCAACTATATATGGAAAAACAAAAGGCCCAGGATAGCGAAAACAATCCTATACAATAAAGGAACTTCAGGAGGCATCACCATACCTGACTTCAAGCTCTATTATAGAGCTATAGTCCTGAAAACAGCTTGGTATTGGCACAAAAATAGGCAGGTTGACCAATGGAACTGAATTGAAAACCCTGATTTTAACCCACACACCTATGAACACTTGATTTTTGACAAAGAAACTAAAACTATACAATGGAAAAAAGAAAGCATCTTCAACAAATGGTGTTGACATAACTGGGTACTGGTATGCAGAAGATTGCAAATAGATCCATGTTTATTGCCTTGTACAAAACTTAAGTCCAAATGGATCAAAGATCTCAACATAAACGCAGCCACAATGAAACTTTTAGAAAAGAAAGTGGGAGATACTCTTCAACGAGTTGGTACAGGAGACCACTTCCTGAACATAACACCAGTGGCACAGACACTGAGATGGACAATTAACAAATGGGACCTCCTGAAACTAAAAAGCTTCTGTAAGGCAAAGGACACAGTCAACAAGACAAAAAGGCAGTCCACAGAATGGGAAAAGATATTCACTAACCCCACATCTGACAGAGGACTAATCTCCAAAATTTACAAAGAACTCAAGAAGCAAGTCTCCAAAACACCAAAGGATCCAATTAAAAGGTGGGGTACAGAACTAAATACAGAATTCTCAATAGAGGAGGTTAAAATGGCCAAGAGACACTTAAGAAAGTGCTCAACATCCTTAGCCAACAGGGAAATGCAAATCAAAACAACTTTGAGATGCCATCTTACTCCTGTCAGAATGGCTAAAATCAAAAACACGGAAGACAATTTATGCTGGAGAGGATGTGGAGAGAGGGGAACACTCCTCCACTACAGGTGGAATTGCCAACTTATACAGCCACTTTGAATCAGTATGGAGATTCCTCAGGAAAATGGGAATCAATCTACTACCACAAGACCCAGCAACTCCACTCTTATGCATATATCCAAAAGAGGCCAATTCATACAACAAGGGCATCTGCTCCACTATGTTCATAGCAGCATTATTTATAATAGCCAGAACCTGGAAGCAACCTAAATGCCCCTCAACTGAAGAGTGGTTAGAGAAAATGTGGTACCTTTACACAATGGAGTATTACTCAGCAGAAAAAAAATGGAATCTTGAAATTTGCAGGCAAATGAATAGCACTGTAAGAAACCATCCTGAGTGAGGTAACCCAGTCACAAAAAGACAAACATGGTATGTACTCACTCATATATGGATTTTAGACATGGATCAGGATAGTGCCAGTCTGCACTTCCACTGACAGAGAGTCTGGGAAACAGGAAAGAACCTAAAAGATATGCATATATGCATAGTACCCAAGAGAAGAGGATTGAGACAAGATCCTCTGAAAAGACGGGGAACAAGGCGAGGGGTGGGGGGAGTGGGAGCAGGGAAGAAGAGAGGGGGAGAAGAGGAAGAGAGAGTAAGTCATGGGGGAACAGGAAGGTTGAGAAGGGGGGGTAGAATAGGGGGAAGAGGGAATCATAAGTTAGAAGACAAATCAGGCACCAGTGTGACCTCTAGTGTTCCAAGGGGATGACACCAAATGGCAAGCTAAGCAATAGTGGAGAGACCACCTCGAAGGCCCATTCCTGATAATGAACTTGATGTCTATAACCATCCTGGAGCCTTCATCCAGTGTCAGTGAGGAGGCCTGGGCAACCTATGGGGCCCTGAGCAGTGGATCAGTGTTTATCCCTGGAATACAAACAGACATTGTGTGTCCATAACACAAAGAGGGATGCTCTCTCAGCCTAGACTCTTAGGGGAGTGCCTGGACCCTACCCTGAGTGAAATGACAGACTCTAGATATCCCCTATGTGGAAGGAATTGGCAATAGGGTGGGAGGCTGGGGAGTGATGGTGTGGGGTGTGGGAGGAGGGGAAGGAGAGGCAACTGGGATTGACATGTAAAACAAGCTATTTAAAATTAAAATAAAAAATAATTTTTTTTTTAATCATTTTTTATTTTAATTTTAAATAGCTTGTTTCGCATGTCAATCCCAGTTCCCTCTCCCTCCCCTCCTCCCGCACTCCCCTTCCACCCTCCCTCCCACCCTATTGCCAAATCCCTCCACATAGGGGATGTCTAGAGTCTATCATTTCACTCTTGGTAGGGTCAAGGCACTCCCCTAAGAGTCCAGGCTGAGAGAGCATCTCTCTTTGTGCCATAGGCACATGAAGACAGATTGTATACCAGGGATAGAAAAATTAAGTACTCCAGTGGAAAAAAAGAGAAATGATGCAAATGCAGTGACTTTTAAGGAACTGCAGCAATTTCTCCAAATGTTATAGGAAATTAGGTTATTACCCAGTACTCCCATTCCTAGGTGAACCCCCCAAAAGAACTGGGGAAAAAGGTACAGAGAATCTTGGGAACATTTTTTCTCAGCAGAATTGAGCACAATGGGAAAACCTGTAAGTTACTCAAATGCCCATCAGCAAATGAATGAATAAACAAAAGGCTGAACAAAGAGTATTTCCCAAATAAGTAACATTCTCTGGTCAAAGGTATACAAGAATCCCCCTCACCTGCCCCAACACACACACACACACACACACACACACACACACACACACACACACACATACAAGCACACCCAAGAAAACAGAAAAACCACTAAAGGTCCATTAGCACAGGGAAATATTTCAGTAGCACATAGATATAGGTCTATAAAAAAGTATATAAAGCCCCAAATAAAGAGAAATCTGTGCCACATATGGTCACATACAATGCTGTGGCATTGGCATGCTAAGCAAAAACTCTTCAGAATTCTGGGAAGAAGGTGAACAGAACACAGAACTTTGAGCATTCTTTTGACTTGTAGCAACAGATTTTAGCATGCACTAATATGGAAAACTCTGCCGAAGAGTGTAAGAAAAAAGAAGCCAGAGACTCTCAGCATTCCCTACCCCAGGCTTCTTGGGGCAAGGGCCGTGAGAAATACGGCAGGATAACTAATATTCAACCGGTGGTGGAGTCACTTCATCTCTTCCCAAAGAATAGCTTTGGGTGATTCCCATTACTTGTGTGTGTTTCTCTCATGAAAATATTGCATCTGCTGGGCATGTATATCCGTGGGAAGTCAGGAGGATGACTTCAGTTGGCTGTATAATCTTGATATGCTGAATATATACTGGGTGCTTTGCATTCTCAAAAAGGGCCTAGTAAAGGGAATTCTTTCTCACTTGGGTGTCAGTAGTAAGGGCAACCCACTACTTACCCCGAGGCTGGAAGCAGTAGCCTCTGGATCTGACACAATATAGCTTCAGCTTTTCCCTTTGATATAGTGCTGAGAAGTCCCTTTTAATCCGCTAACTTTTGGAAAAAATGCTAATAAAGATAAAATACCACCCATTATCCTTCCACAGCATATGCTGGTTGTCATGGTTAACACAATGCTGTGTTCCCAGTTTCCTTGAAATCCAGAGCAAAAGTCAATACATAGCACAGAACTAGAGTGTCTCTTCCTTTTTTTCTACATTTATCAATTGCAAACTTCTAGCTTAACTAACAAAGTTAAGTTTTACATACTAGCACTCCTCCTGTCTTAGCAATCATGGCTCCTTATTCTAGAAATAAAAACTGAAATAGAGAAAATTGAACAAACACAGTCTGAGGGAATTCTGGAATTAGAAAAGATGGGCAAACGATCAGGAACTACAGATGCAAGCATAGCCAACAGAATAAAAGAGATGGAAGTGAGAATCTCAGGCTTTGAATATACTCTAGGAGAAATATAATCATCTACTGCCCCGAGAAGACCCAGTTGGGGCCCCTCAAGCCGGGGAGAATCAGACATCTGGTATTCAGGTGGGCAAAGAGTCGGTGAGTGACAGACAGACACGAACACAAGAGAATGCTGAATCTGATTGTAATTTCTCAAAGCATGCATCAGACTTTTATAATCATTACATGAAGAAGTAAAGAAGTTAATTTTGTACATATGTCAAGATACATTGAAGTCAGCAAAATTGACACATAAGGCACATCATAAGAGTAAAAGTTCAAAATAGAAAAGTTAGTTTTGTATATATGTCAAGGTACATTGGGGTCAACAAAATCAGCACATAATCACTTCATAAGACTAGAAATTCAAAATAGAAAATCAAATACATAAGAACTGGCAGCAGTCAGACAGTGGTTACAACATGATAAAATCAGCTCTGTCTGAGATCAACCTATTCTTAGAATTACTTCCCCTGTCTTATGGGCATATGCCCCAGTCATAGTCCCAATTCTTGGTTCAGTTCTTAATCCACTATTGGCCTGCCTTCTTGAACTTTCTGATTATACTAATTTATTGTGCCTTGGATTATAGACCAAGGGAGTTTTGCTCTAGCAAGCCTTTCCATGAAATTCAGGGTGTAGTACAGCACATGTTCTCCTATTATCTTCTTCATCATAAATTCCAGTATAAGGAAGGGAAGCAGCCATTGTCCTAAGCATTTGGGGAAATTCCCTATTTACTGGAGGAGCCCACCATCAGCCCCTGATTTTGTTGGTTCTGTTTCTGTCAAGGAAGTTGGAACATCAGTGGTGGCCAGAGGGGGAACATCCAATTTTACTGGACCTTCAATCAGATTGAACACTTGAAGCATACTTATTCCTACAAAAGAAATTAATACCAAAAAAGATAGGGTACAGAAACATCCACTGGTTATTGCTAGGACAAATCTGGAATACATCCTTGATATGGGATGCCAGGGACCTTCCAGGAGACCAGTTTCCATGAAACTTTTGCCTCAGACCTAAGACCAAGTTTTTAGGCTTGTCATGCAGACACCACTGGAGTGGTTGTGACAATCTACCAAAGAAAATCTTAGTCCAACAAATCCCTAACACAAAATATCCAGGATATATGGAACACCTTGAAAAGGCCAAACCTAAGAATAATAGGTATAGAAGAAAGTGAAAAAACCCACCTCAAAGGTGCAGAAAACATATTCAACAAAAACATATTAGAAAACTTCCCCAACCTAAAGAAAGACATGCCAATGAAAGTGCAAGAAGCCTACAGAATGCCAAACAGAGTGGACCACAAAAAAGTCCCCTCATCACATAACAATCAAAACACCAAACATACAGAATAAAGAAAGAATATTAAGAGCATCAAAGGAAAAAGGTCAAGTAACATATAAAGACAAACCTATCAGAATTACACCTGATTTCTCCATGGAAACTATGTAAGTCAGAAGGTCCTAGATGTTCTACAAACACTAAGAGACCATGGATGCCAGCCCAGACTACTATACCCAGAAAAGCTTTCAGTCACTATAGATGAGGAAAACAAGATATTCTGAGACAAAACCAGATTTAGAAAGTTCATATCCACAAATGCAGCCCTAAAGAAAATACTGGAAGGAAAACTCCAACAAAAAGAAGTTAACTACTCTCACAAAAAAACGTAGGCAATAGATAATCCCATGTTACCAAAGGCCAAAAGAAAAAGTGGAGTAAATCCAAACACAACACCAACAACAACAAACACAAACACAAAACAAACAAGAATTAACACTCAATGGTCCTTAATTTCCCTCAGTACTAATGGTCTTAACTTGCTTATAAAGAGACACAGACAAACAGAATGGATGTGAAGACAGAATCCGTCCTTCTGATGCATATATGAAACACATCTCAACTTCAAAGACAGACATTATCTCATAGTAAAGGGTTGGGATAAGATTTTTCCAATCAAATGGAACCAAGAAACAAGCTGGTGTTTGTTCCTAATATCTAAAAATTAGAATTTAAACTAAAATCAATCAAAAGAGATGAAGAAGGTAATTTCATATTCATCAAGGAAAAATCCATCAGGATGAAGTCTCAATTGTAAACATCTATGCACACCCCCAAAAGGCACCTACGTTCATAAAAGAAACATTACTGAAACTCAAATAACACATAAGAACTCACACAGTTATAGTGGGAAACTTCAACACCCAACTCTCACCACTAGACAGGACCACCAGACAGAAAAGTAACAAAGAAGCACAGGAACTAACAGAAATTATGACCCAATTGAGTTTAACAGACATCTAGAGAATATTCTATCCAAACACAAAAGAATAAACATTCTTCTCAGCACCACAATTGACCACATACTTGGCAACATAGCAAACCTCAACAGGTACAAAAATTGGAATAATCCCTATATCTTATCAGACCACCATGCTTTAAAGTTAGAATTCAACAACACAAATTGTAGAAACCCTACAAACTCATGGAAATTGAACAATGCCCAATTGCACCATTCCTTCAAAAATTTAAAGGAAATGGACAAATTTCTGGATAGATACTACTTACCAAAATTAAATCAAGAACAGATAAGCAATTTAAACAGACCTATAACCCCTAATGAAATGGAGGAAGTCACCAAAACTCTCCCAACCAAATAAAGCCCAGGGAAGGATGGTTTCAATGCAGAATTCTACCAGAAATTCAAAGAACAGCTAATACCAGTTCTCCTCAAAGTATTCCACACAATAGAAGCAAAAGGGTCATTGCCAAATTCTTTTTACAAGGCTTCAATAACTTTGCAACCAAAGCCACACAAAGACACAACTGAGAAAGAGAACTACTGACCAATATCCATCAGGAACATTGATGCCAAAATACTGAATAAAATACTGGCAAATTGTATCCAAGAACACATCAGAAAAATCATCCTCCATGATCAAGTAGGCTTCATTTCAGGGATGCAGGGATGGTTCAACATATGAAAAACCATCAATGCAATCAATCTACCATATAACCAAACTAAAAAAGAGAAATCACATGATCACCTCATGAAATGCTGAAAAGCTTATGACAAAATCCAACACCACTTCATGATAAAGGTTTTGGAGAGATCAGAGATAACAGAATCATACCTAAAGATAATAAAATAGTATACAGCAAACCAAGAGCAAACATCAAACTAAATGGAGAGAAAGCCAACTAACATTATTCCTATAAAATCAGGAACAAGACATGGCTGTCCACTCTCTCCATACTTCTTCAATATTGTACTTGAAGTTCTAGCTAGAGCAATAAGACAACAAAAGGAGATTAAGGGGATACAAATTGGAAAATAAGTCAAGCTTTCACTATTTGCATATGATATGATACTTTACATAAGTGACCCAAAATATTCTACCAGGGAACTCATACAGCTGATAATTACCTTCAGCAAAGTGGCAGGATACAAGATTAACTAAAATAAATCAGTAGCCCTGTTATATACAGAGAAAAAAATGGTCTGAGAAAGAAATCAGAGAAACATCACACTTTACAATAGCCCCAAACAACATAAAATGTGCTGGGTAATGCTAACCAAGCAAGTGAAAGACATGAATAGCAAGAACTTCTAGTCTTTAAAGAAAGAAATGAAAGAAAATACCAGAAAATGGAAAGATCTCCAATGCTCTTAGATAGGTAGGATCAACATAGTAAAAATGGCAATTTTTGACAAAAGAAATCTACAGATTCAATGAAATCCCCATCAAAATACTGGCACAATTCTTCACAGAACTTGAAAGAACAATACGCAAACTTACATGAAAAACAAAAGACATAGGATAGCCAAAACAACCTTGTACAATAAAGGAACTTCAGGGGGCATCGCCATCTCTGACATCAAGCTCTTTTATAGAGATATAGTCCTGAAAACAGCTTGATATTGGCACAAAAATAGACAGGTAGACCAATGGAACTGAATTGAAAACCCTGATATTAACCCACACACCTACAAACACCTGATTTTTGACAAAGAAACTAAAATTATACCATGGAAAAAAGAAAACATCTTCAACATATGGTTCTGGCATAATTGGATGCTGGCAGGCAGAAGACTGCACATAGATAGATCCATATGTATTGCCATGTACAAAACTTAAGTCCAAATGGATCAAAGACCTCAACACAAATCAGAAGAGAAAGTAGGAAGTACCCTTGAATGAATTACAACAGGAGACCACCTCCTGAACATAACACCAGTAGCATAGACACTGAGATCAACAATTAATAAATGGGACCTCCTGAAACTGAGAAGCTTCTGTAAAGCAAAAGACACAGCTGACCAGACAAAATGGCAGTCGACAGAATGATAAAAGACATTCACTAACCCCACATTTGATAGAAGGCTGATTTCCAAAATTTACAAGAACTCAAGAAGCTAGTCACCAAAACACCAAAGGATCTAATTTAAAAGTGGTGTATATAACTAAATAGAAAATTCTCAATAGAGGAGTCTAAAATTGCTGAGAGACACATAAGAATGTGCTCAATATCCTTATTCATCATGAAAGTGCAAATCAAAACAACTCTGAGATGCCATCTTACTTCTTTCAGAATGGCTAAAATCAAAACAATGATATTATGCTGGAAAGGATGTGGAGAAACGGGAACACTCCTCCACTGCTGCTGAGACAGCCACTTTGGAAATCAATATGGATATTCCTTAGGAAAATGGGAATCAGTCTACCACAAGATCCAGCAATTCCACTCTTAGGCATACACCCAAAAAATGAACATTCCTACAACAAAGACATCTGTTCAGCCATGTTCATAGTAGCATTATTTGTAATAGTCAGAGCCTGGAAGCAACCCTAGATGCCCCTCAACTGCAGGATAGATAGCAAAAATGTGGTACATTTACACCATGGAGTATTACTCAGTGTTTAAAATAAAACAATGGAATCTTGAAATTCACAGACGAATGGATGGAACTAGAAGAAATCATGCTGAGATCATGCTGAGTGAGGTAACCCAGTCACAAATAGACAAACATGGTTTGTACTCACTCATATATGGATTTTAGGCATAGAATAAAGGATTATCAGCCTACAATTCATACTGCCAGAGAAGCTAGGAAACAAGGAGGACCCTAAGAAAGTCATACATGGTCCCCTAGAGAAGGGGAAAGGGACAAGATCTCCTGAGCAAATTGGGATCATGAGGACAGAGGAGAGGGAGTTAGGAGAAACAGAAGGGGAGAAGAGGAGGGGAGAGGAGAACATGAGGGATAAGAAAGGTTGAGTTGATGGAAGAGTAGAGGAGAGCAAGAAAAGAGATACCATAATAGAGGAAGCCATTATAGGTTTAAAGAGAAATCTGGCACTAGGGAAATGCCTAGAGATCTATAAGGATGCCATCAAATAACAATCTAAGCAATAGTGCAGAGACTGCCTTAAATGCCCTTCTCGGATAATGAGATTGATGACTACCTTATATTTCATCCTAGAGCCTTCATTCAGTAGCTGATGGAAGCATAAGCAGACACCCCAGGTAAACACTGAACTGAAAGCCTGGAATCCAGTTGAAGAGAGGGAGGAATGATGAGCAAAGAGTTCAAGACCAGGCTGGTGAAAACTACAGAAACAGTTGACCTGAACAAGGAGGAGCTCATGGACCCCAGACTGACAGCTGGGAAACCTGCATAGACTGTTCCAGATACCCTGAACTTGGGTGTCAGCTAGGAGGCATAGGCAATCTTTGGGGCCTCTGGCAGTTGATCAGTGTTTATCTCTAGTATATTAATGGACTTTAGGATTCCATTCCACATAGAGGGACACTCTCTCAGCCTGGATACATGGGGAAGGGCCTATGTCCTGCTCCAAATGATATGACGGACTTTGAAGATCCCCTATGGAAGGCCTCACCATGCCTTGGGAGCAGAAAGGGGATGGGATAGGGGGCTGATGGAGGACAAGGGATAAGGGGTGGGGGAGGGAACTAGGACTGACATATAAAACAAGCTTGTTACTAATTTAAATTTAAAAAAATCTCTCCAGTGTCCATCCACCCTCACTCCCTCTCATGACTTCTTTCCCTTTGATTATTACTTTTACATATGTATGCATAAAATACAAATATAACAGGAAAACCATTTAGTTTTGCTTGTATGCACATGATTTCAGGGATAACTGCTTTGTATGTGACTAATTAGGGTATTTATCTATGTAAAAGGTTGCTCCTGACTCTCTGGGCATGATTTAACCACATGTAGTTCTTTGTCTAGAAGTGAGGCCCTTGAAGTTTTAGGTCTTGTTTTAGCAGCCATATTGCTATGTTATCATGGGTATATCTTCCATTTCTATTCTAGGACACAAAATCTCACAATAGACTTCCCAATCCTCTTCATCCTACAGTATCTCCAACAATTACTTCTGCAATATTAGGAAGTATTAATTAAAAATATTAATATTCTGCAAAGATGTTTTCTATGTAACTGTGGCAACCTGAGTTCAGTCCTAGAACACTTGAAAAGTGGATGGAGAGAATCAACTCCACAAAGTTGGTCTAATTCCCATAACATACCAGGACTCACATGTATACACACATCATGTCTTTATTTTTTTATTATTTTAATTTTAAATAGCTTGTTTTACATGTCAATCCTAGTTCCCTCTCCCTCCCCTCCTCCCGCACCCCCCATCCCCCCCATCCTCCCACCCTATCGCCATTTCCTTTCACATAGGGGATATCTAGAGTCTGTCATTTCGCTCAGGGCAGGGTCCAGGAACTCCCCTAAGAGTCCAGGCTGAGAGAGCATCCCTCTTTGTGTTATGGACACACGATGTCTGTTTGTATGCCAGGGATAAACACTGACCCACTTCCCAGGGTCCCATAGGTTGCCCAGGCCTCCTCACTGAATCTCACATTCAGGGGGTCTGAATCAGTCCCATGCTGGCCTCCCAGCTGTTGGTCTGGGGTCCAAGAGCTCTCTTCTGTTCAGATCAGCTGTCTCTGCTGGTTTTGCCAGCCCATTCTTTGCCAATTTGCTCATTGCTCCTCTCTCTCCGTCACTGGTTCCATGGGTTCAGTTCAGTGTTTAACTGTGGGTGTTTGCCTCTGCTTCCATCAGTCCCTGGATGAAGGCTCCAGGATGGACATCAAGTTCATTATCAGGAATGGGCATTCGAGATGGCTTCTCCACTGTTGCATAGCTTGCCATTTGGTGTCATCCCCTTGGAACACTAGAGGTCACACTGGTGCCTGATTTGTCTTCTAACTTATGATTCCCTCTTCCCCCTATTCAACCCCCCCCGCTCAACCTTCCTGTTCCCCCATGACTTACTCTCTCTTCCTCTTCTCCCCCTCTCTTCTTCCCAGCTCCCACTCCCCCCCCCCCGCTTGTTCCCCGTCTTTTCAGAGGATCTTGCCTCATTCCTCTTCTCTGGGGTACCATGCATATCTCTTAGGTTCTTTCCAATTTCCCAGACTCTCTGTGAGTGGAAGTGCAGACTGGCACTATCCTGATCCATGTCTAAAATCCATATATGAGTGAGTATATACCATGTTTGTCTTTTTGTGACTGGATTACCTCACTCAGGTTTCTTCTAGTGCCATCCATTTACCTGTGAATTTCAAGATTCAATTGTCTTTTTCTCCTAAGTAATACTCCATTGTGTAAATGTACCGCATTTTCTCTATCCCCTCTTCAGGTGAGGGGCATCTAGGTTGCTTCCAGGTTCTGGCTATTACAAATAATGCTACTATGAACATAGTGGAGCAAATGCCCTGCTGTATGAATTTGCCTCTTTTGGATATATGACTAAGACTAGAATTGCTGGGTCTTGTCATAATGTCTTTAAAATAATAAAAATTATTTAACTAATTGTGCCTTAATAATGGTACTCAATTCTTTTTTAAATTTTTTAATTTAAATTAAATAAGCTTGCTTCACATGTCAATACCAGCTCCCTCACTCTCCCCTCCTCCCCTGACCTCCCGCAGGGAGGGTGAGGCCCTCCATGGGGGAATCTCCAAAGTCAGTCATATCATCTGCGGCAGGGCCTGTTCACTCCCCCATGTGTCCAGGCTGAGAGAGTGTCCCTCCACGTGGAATGGGCTCCCCAAGTTCATTTGTAAGCTAGGGATAAATACAGATCTACTACCCCGGATCCCATAGATTACTGAGACCGCCTCACTGACACCCAAAATTTAGGGGGTCTGGATCAGTCCCATGTTGCCCTACCAGCCATCAGTTTGGTGTCCATGAGCTCCCCCTTGTTCAGGTCAGCAGTTTCTGTGGATTACACCAGCTTGGTCTTGACCCCTTTGCTCATGACTCCAATACTCAATTCTTATCTGCAGCTGTCATATAGAGCAGCATATCAGACCAAGTGACCAAAATTGACTGCTGATTTGACACCAGCTTATCATGCACTAGGGAACTGCATTCATTGCATGACTTTCATTCTGGTCATATCTCACATTGTCCAGCACATTGGCCTCTTGTAGCTACAAAACATCACTTGGATGACATAGATATAGTAACATATCAGGACAACTGAAAACTTCTCACTGCTTCATATTGGTAAAGTGAGTAATTTTGAAAAAATGGACTATATTATTGATTACTGGATCACTAATAAGAATGCCTCTGTATTTTCACAGATAAGTAGAACTTGGTATTGTTCTTGGCAGAGAAATCCCCGAGAGACATCCAAGGTAATTATTTTCAGGATTCTCATTTTGTTCAGAAAATAGAACAAGTCAATTCACTCATGGGACAACTTCAGCAAGAAAATATAAGTCAGGCTTAGAAGATGTGTTTCAAAATATTGCATCTTCAAGAAATTGATGTCTTTACAAGCACACATTCGATGGAAGAAAATATAATCTAGGAGGAAAATGTGAGTTTGGTAAATCATCTCATTTCCCTGACATTCTACTTTAAGATAATTCTTGAAATATTCCTAGGTATCCCTTCTAGCAATTTCATTATATATGGACCTGAACATTTTTTTATCTTCTGTCATTTTTAGAAGCCAATTAAATGATTTTTCTATCTTTTAAGCCACCAGAATTTTCCATGGATTAACATCTGTGCATCTGTCACCAAAAGGCATATACCTTCAGCGTGTAGTTTCTGGGTCAGAAGATCATAATTTCTTATCCAGTGATAAGTATTAGCAGCATCAAGCTACCATTATACAAGAATTTCATGTCTTAATTAGGAATAACATTGTTTAATCTTAGATTTCACAGTAGATAAGATCATTTTCAGCTCAGAAACAAACAGGAGTAAATAGGAGAAATAGGAGTAAATAGTCAAGTGAGGGGAGCATAAAACTTGCTAACTTCAGAAATCAGATCAAACAATATGCCAGAAAACAAAACATTAGGAGCAACTACAGTACAATTCTAAGTCATCAGGATCTAGGACATAGTATCTATTAAAGCGATTAATTTTGACTATGTCCACAAATGCTTACAAAAATGCAAATATTAACACTATTAAAGAGTTTAGAACTTTGATACAGAACTACATACATGGAAAAAAATCTTCAGACAGCGAAAAGAGTAAATAATTGGTTTAAATGCTTCTCTGTTGATTTTTCAACATTATTCATCTAAAAGTTAAAGTTAGTAATTTCTATGAGAATAACCACCAAGTTATTCCTCTAAAATACTTAGAGCAATTCTGAGAAATGGAAACATGAAATGTTTGTTTTTTTTTTCTAGAAAACATGCAACATGACTAATGTGTCCTTTGCATCTGCATATTTCACTGAGTTGGTGTATGTCAATTTAAAGGAAATGTAAGTATCAAGTATTTTGAAGAAAAATTATATGGCTACCACAACCTTGAAATGTTTATCACATGGGTAAGCAAAAACTACATAATGACCATACAAGTTGCAAGTTAATGTGGATGGAGGAAATTTGATGGGCTTGTATGTCCATGTGAAAAGCCACAATCTACAACTGCTGGGAGAGGGAGAATCAAAGAGAATTAAAGGCCCTGATAGGTTCCCCAGTCCCAAGTGGTCAATCCTGAACACATGCCAAGATGGGCAACACTAAATGGACTCAATAATACGTGTATGTGTGTGCATATAACAATAGTTAAAGAAAAAGAGGTCATACCTTTGAGAGATAGCTGGTGGGAGCCATGATGGTAGGAGTTGTAAGTGGGAAGTGGGTGGGGAAGAAAAATGTAAACACAGTACTCATACATGAGATCAAAACAATTCTAATTTTGTAATTTGAAAATGTCTTAATTATATTTCCAATTTTGTCACTCAGATACTTTACCCTTCAAACCAGAAAAAATAGTATCAATAACTTTGTGCAGTGCTTAATCTTTATTGAATAATAAAGTAATGAGACTAAAAAAAGTTATATATATTTATACATGCACAATCTTAAAATGTTCCACTGAACAATAAAATCATTTCCTAAAATAATACAAACAATATTGTTTTAAGATGTATATGAAGGTATGCAGGAGACAATTCCTGTGGGTCATTTTACTACAAATACTAGAAAAATCTTCTTTATTTCTCTTTGTGTGTTGTTTTGCACCTTCCCAATACAGTACTGACTTAAGTATGCTAATTTTGTAGGTAAAGAATAGGAACATACTTCTAAGGCAATTGCATACATATTGTTAATCATTAAATAGATAAAAATCAGATCTTATTTAAAATCAATGCCTAATCTAGTAACTGCACCAAACATTGGTTAATATTAACAAATGAAAATGATCATTCCTCCATAATTCTGAATAATAATAAAATAAAACTTAATTTTAAACGGTTACATTTTTAATGGCCAATTGTTTCCTAAGAATGTGTGTGTTCATCTTGGAGGAAATTTCTATCTTAAACACCTGAAATATTAATTTATATCATGTAAGTAAGTTGTTCTAGTTGTGAAAGCTATCCTGGTAATTTTTCCAGATGATAAGAAGCTAATTTAGAGGTAGAATTCAGATTATCAAAATTTTCAAGGTTCACAGACCTGTTAGGTATAATAGTGCATTTTCCTTAGACAATCTGGTAGTCTTTAAAAGTGCATGTATTTATTCCTAGCATGCAAGACTCTTAGCTACTACTGTGCTTCTATAGTAGTTACCTGATGTCTTTAGAATGTTCTTTTCATCCTTACCTATTGGAGTCCTCAATAAAAGAGAAGGTGAATTTAACTCTGATGATAACTACAGAAATGTCATTGTTCACCTGTTCTGTTTCTTCACAATAGCTATCTCGTAGAATAAAAGAATATGACCAAAAAATTGAAAGTCACCAAGAGAATTGCTGAAGGTGGAAGAATATGGGCAATGATGTCCCACCATCCAGCTGAGTGGTTTACCTTACAGAGCAGCATCAGCACTCCACCTGTGCTGTGGGGTGAATAACTACTGTTCACTGAAATTTCAACTTCACATTCATCCAAAGTGAACAAAGTCTTCCTTTGCTTACATGTTTATGTAACTGATTTTCGTCTCAAACAATATAGATGACCAATAGGTAAGTGACATAACGAGAAAGCAGATGATAGATTATATATTGTTCATGTCAGGAAACTATAGTATTTCAGTCTAAAGACTCTAAAAATTAGTTGACAGAATCCAAGATCAATATTTTCAACAGCTAAAACTGAACTAAATGTAACTTTCAGAATTCAGGTTTGAAATTGAGTGTTCTTTGATTACCACTTATACATGTATTTAAAATGGTAGCCCAATAAACAGTTTAGCTGGATAAGTAAATCCTATGATAAAATTTTCTTAGCAAAATATTGTGATTCTGTTTTTTACATCTCAGCCTCAAACCATGTGTTTTTATATGGTATTCTGTACAGCTTACCTCTGATGAGGTTGGAACATCTAATTTATAGCTTTAAACAAATATTTTAAATCAGTGATGTCACAGGAGATCAACTGATTCATTATCCATGTCACAATTCAATAGAATTAAAAAGAACCTTTGTACTGAGGTTCAACGTAATTTCTATCATGTTCAAAGTATAAACCTCATTTCTATTATGAAGTGCTATGTTTACCAGTGACTTATTTAAACCAATGTTATTTTACTAATGAACAGAAGTTCCTGCCCAGAAACCACACACATTTTTTAGGTTTCAAATTGCTGTCCTACTTCCTCCCTGCTCTCTGTATAGGAATTTCCTGATAGAACTTGTGTATAACAGTTACACCTGATGCTTCTCTTCATGGGGAGTTGGACTTGGCTCATTAGCTTTCACTTGGGCAGCAATGCTTCTCAAAGTAAGCAAATGTTTTTATATTTAGCTTTTCTGTTTCAGGTATAGATGTTAACTTTCTTTCCCTCTTTTTTTTTTGCTTTTTGAGACAGAGTTTCTCTGTGTAACAACTCTGGCTGGTCTAGAACTTGCTCTGTAGACCAGGCTGGCCTGGAACTCACACAGCTTTGCCTGCCTTTGCCTGTGGAGTGCTGGGATTAAAGGTGCACATGACAACCAACCAGCAGATGTTAACTTTCAATGGGAAGGTCAGACTCAACTAGCTAAATAATTTTCTGCATCCCTCCAATTTATCTTTCTTACCCCCACAGGTTGTTTCTGAAGTCACATGAGTAAAATGGATGGGAACAATCAGTCTGCAGTATCAGAATTTATACTTTATGGGCTTGCCCACTCAAAGAATCTTCAGGTCTTACTCTTTGTGATATTTTTGATATTTTATCTGCTTATTGTGTCTGGAAATATTGTCATCATGGTGTTAATCACGACTGACCCCCACCTCCATTCTCCCATGTACTTCTTGTTGGCCAACCTGTCCTTTGTTGATATGTGGCTTTCCTCTGTTACTACTCCTAAGATGATTGCAGACTTTCTCAGGAAAAACAAGACCATTTCCTTTGCAGGCTGCATGTCCCAGGTCTTCTTTGCCCATTGCATTGCAGCAGGAGAGATGGTACTGTTGGTGGTAATGGCTTATGACCGCTATGTGGCCATCTGCAAACCACTCCACTACTTCACCATTATGAACCTGAAAAGATGCACGGGGCTCGTCTTGACTTCCTGGACTATTGGCTTTGTGCATGCCGTGAGCCACCTTGTAGTGATTGTGGAGTTGCCTTTTTGTGGACCCAAGGAAATAGATAGTTTTTTCTGTGACATGCCATTGATAATCAAGCTAGCCTGCATGGATTCCCATGAACTAGACATTTTAATGAATGCTGAATGTGGGGTTGTGGGTGTAACTTGCTTCATTCTGTTGCTCATTTCCTACACATACATCCTTATCACTGTTCGCCAGAGCTCTAAATCTGGTGCATCTAAGGCTCTGTCCACATGCAGTGCCCACATCACAGTGGTGATGATACTTTTTGTTCCCTGCATCTTCATCTATGTGTGGCCCCTCAGTATTACCTGGTTGGACAAATTTCTTGCTGTATTTTACTCTGTTTTTACACCTCTCCTAAACCCAGCCATTTATACATTGAGAAATAAAGAGATGAAAAATGCTATGACACGATTTATAAACAACTATATAGATTCCAAAGGAAATTAGTAATAGTCAAAAACCTGCACCAAATACTTCAAGTAATAGAGACTGATCTCACAAAGTAAGTTTAAAATAAGGAAATTTACTTATAGTCAATAGTTTTGCCAGTTTCCCAATCCAGGTATGGGTTTAATATACTTGAAAACATAATTCTTACTAATCAGCCAGCATAACATTGTGAATTATTCACCTGTGAATCCATATATGAATGATCCTTCTTAGAGAAATGTTATTCGACCCATTCTGCATCCTCCTATGTCTTCCATAAAGTAGAACATTTGTTTACCAAACTTACATGCTTTCTTAGTAATAACTTGATAAGCTTCATTTGAATATACTTCTGTATATTACCACATCCCCCAAACTTTTAACTTAACCCCTGCCAAATGGCAACATCATCAACTTTTCTTAGCACAGATATATACTGAAATGCTAATGGAGATAGGAAGAAGAAATAAGAAAAAATGAGATAAAAGTAATAAACTGCACATGGAGTGGCAACAGACTTTACAATGTAATCTTTTTTAACTCAATAAGCATAATATCAAAATAAAAGTTTATTAATGAAGACTGGTGATACTTTCTAAGTTGTCTCAGTCTTGAGGACTGAAATTTTGCCAGGTGATTAATAATATTTATACAAAAATTTTAAATACAATCATCACTTTTTCATTGAATTGAGTCCTTTCCATGGAAGGAATCTATGGCTGAACTCGTAAGACTGACTAACATCCTTTAGCTGGGAGAGTGAAATGCAAATTCCTAAAGGGTGAATGTATTACTATTAGTTTGCAAAATGGTCCTATTGTTGAATACCCTTTAAATAGCCAAGTTTGTAACCATAGATCTGTACTATTATCAACCTTAGTGAGAGATACTTTTGAAGTGGGTTGTGATTAATGTGGAGACACAATAATATTCAAAGTACTCAGAAACCAATTGAACCTTAGTAAGTTTGATTATATGCATTACTTTCTGATGTTTATAAGTGTGACTCTGCAATAAGAAATGTGTGAGTGAATGTTCTCTTCCT
Source organism: Mesocricetus auratus (assembly GCF_017639785.1). NCBI lineage: Eukaryota > Metazoa > Chordata > Mammalia > Rodentia > Cricetidae > Mesocricetus > Mesocricetus auratus. The sequence continues at coordinate 78,595,835 of NW_024429189.1, forward strand.
ACACATTCCCGCTTACTTGCAGCTATTTGGGAATTACCCAGGCTCCCATAAGTAACCCCTCAGCTTTGCTATGTAATAAACCTCTATAAACTCTGCTATAGACCACAGAACAATGCAGTGAGAGTTCATCAAATACTTCAGGGTCAATGCATCAGAGACTGCTTATCTCTTTAAGGACATTCCTCATTTAGCAAGGCTGTGAGAAATATTGTCACCAGAGATGAATATCTTGGACGGATCTGCAAGACCATAAGGAACATTGCCTTCTTAATGTGTCAGCTGTCCCCATTGCAGATTCTTGTGTGAAGAGCTCTTTCCCTCACATTAAAATTTGGGGATTCTTCACTCAGCACTACAGTGTATTAATCAATTACGAGGCACATTTTCTCCTATGCACTATAGGTATGTTGGATGACTTCACGAAGTAATTCATGATACAGTAAGAAAGTAATCACAGTCAATACCTTTGCTTGCTCAATTAGGTCTTCGTATGAATTTAGAAGTCTGTCCCTCTGCAATTATCATCCTTGGCAGACAGTTGATCAGCATTAGCGTCCAGGCAAAGAGACCTCAATTGAGACATTCACAGATGCCCAATGACAAGAATTATGTGTCTGAAGTTGTTGAGCTGTAGCTCTCAGAGAGATAGAGAACAGGAGTGTCCAGGATTCTGTCTGCCAGCAGATAAGGAAGTTTGTCCCAAGCTAATCCTGAGTTAACCTTTGGCTTATTTACCTAGTCACATTTAAGAAAAAAGCAAAGCACACATATTCTTTTAGAGTTCTTTAATAATGTAATCTCTCTCTCCCTTAATTAACCTTCTTTCCTTTTAAGAAGTTCCTGGAGACTTCAGCCACCCCAACCTTGAGCCATAGAACAGACTGACAGTTACCACTTTGTGTAAAACTTTCATCTGTTCCTATGACCCTGATGACTCTTATGATTCTATGACTCTTATCTCTGGCTTTGCACCTAGCTAGAGCTGGAGAATTGTAAGTGTGTATAGCTGGAAACTCTTACAGCACAGCAGAACAATAAAGAATACATGAATTAAAGAGCATTAGCCTGTCCTTGTGATGTTACTATAGAAATCCTTTACATCCCTTCACTTCTGAGAAGCATTTCACCTTTGGGACCAAAAGTAGGGATGGAGCAGGTCTCATAGCCCTTAAAAAACTCACTTATGTCACCATGTTGGACTTTGGTGAAATTGTGCTTTGGATTGACTTTGATGACTTCCGAGATTGTTAAACATTTAATAGTGTCTGGGTAAAGCTAATGAAACAGGAAAAAAACCCTACAACTCAAGTCAAATGAGTTTCAAATAAAAAAATATTACAACCAATACTAAAGGAGAAAAATGGCCTCTGATACATTCTTTGGCAGGTGATTTATTTTTAATTTAATTTTTTTGAGTGAAAGTTATATTTGGGACATACCGAGATAAACTAAAGAAAGGAAACCACACCTGACCTTGATAAGAAATGATACCTAGGGGATCCAGAGTAGGAAGTAAAGGACTCCAGAAAACCTGAAGTAATCATCTAGGACTAAGATTTCTTATATGAAAGGAAGAGTAACTTAAAATGCATTTTACATGTTCATGCTACCAAGGAGCTTTCTTTTGTTAATTATTTGCTGTCACATAATTTCATTTTCAGTTTCAACCATTATACTTTAGATTTATTTTTCTTCAAACAAAAAAGGACAGCTATCTTTAATAAATACTCACCCTTGTTTATGCAGGCATTTTTAGGAGGGACTTCCCAAATTGACTACTTTCATTTTATTTAACAATTACAGTCTAGAGGATGATTTCTACAAAAATGCACAGAAGCAAATATGAAGCATGGGAGCACATAGTGTAATGTGTTGGATTAGAATTGCTGTTATTAATATTATAGTCTCTTGCTTTCTCCCTCTTTCTCCTTATTTTGCATATATAGATGTGTATATGTATGAAGGCATATGTTCTAGAATATAGCAATACATGTGTATATATAAATATATTCATATATATGTACATTTATGAATATTGAAAGTTAACAGCCGGTAGTAAGAGAAAACACATAATTATGCTCCTTGATTCATGAACACACACAGTATCACTATGTTACCAAAAATAGAATCAAGCATGTGTCTAATTAAACATCTGAATCCATCTTCCCTTTGAAAAGCATGCAAAAGTGATTAAAAACGTTAACATTAACTGAATATATAACTGGAAAAATTCAAATTGCAAGGCAAATGACAAAAAAATTTAACAAATAAAGTAAGGGACAGTTTTGGAAGGAAATCTCTATTATACAAGGAGCTAAAGACATGTCAAGTAAAAGAGAAGACTAATATAGTATTTTGGAATGAATATTTGGGCAGTAAAACTATAAAATACAAATAAGCCAATTGTTGCTATCTTAACCAAAACCAATTTTTCTTCCATTTGTTGCTACTGATTGTTAGAACAATTTGCATTTACCTGATGATTAAGAAAAGCCAAATCATTGCTGCTTTTTTCAAGTATGTTTGATAATTTTATTAATGAATACAATGTATTTTGGTCATACACACTCCTAGCCCTCCCCTCCCCCGCAACTCCTCATTGCTCCCTGCAACATGCCCTATTCCAAACTTCATTCATTTTTTTTTGTCCCTGAGTCAAGTTATTGCTGCTTGTATGCGCAAGTTATGTGGGCCATGCGTGGAACATAAGGTCCATAACATGGGCTACATCCCTGAAGAAAAATGACTCTCCCTCTCACAGTGACCATCAACTGTCAATAACTCCTTAGCTAGGTGTGAGGACTCATGTGCCACTCATGTATCAATGCTGAAATGTGACTATCTTTATATCGTGGAGGATTTATGCAGGTAAAAGAAGTGCTGGGAGCCCATGAGTGGTATGGCCCTGTCAGTCTAGAAGACTGATTCACAGCAGTCTCTCCCAACCTCTGGCTCTTACTATATTTCTACCACTTCTTTGACAATGTTTCCTGAGCTGTGGGCAGGGCTGTGGTGATACAGATGTCCATTTAGGGTTGAACACTTCACACTTGCCATACTTTGAACAAACATGAGCTTCTCTATTAACCATTACTGCCTGTTGCTAACAGAAACATCTCTTAACTAATTAGTGAAGACAAAGATGAGTATGTGAAATAGGTGGGATAAGCAAAAGTCACTGAAGAATTTTTTTCAGTAGCTGGAAAATTGTTTCTAGACTTGGAGATTATAGGAATGCTCACTTTATATAAAATCATTTGTCCCATTGTATTTTCTGTATCCTAGTTTTTGGACTCTCAAAAATAAATAAATGAGATAAAATTCAAAGTCTGGTAGAAAACTAGAGACATATAAATCCATCTCATAATCTACCTTGTCTGGAAGCCAAGATTCAACTATTGTTGCCAAAGGCAAATCCCATTAGCGCACTCTCTGTTGACAATGGAGCCCAATAAACAGGAGAAACTTGGCTCTTGTGACTGGAGGCCATAGGCATCTTCAGGGAGTCAGAACAGCAAGCAAAGTTTCTGTCCCTGCATAACAGTCTCCTGTGTAAAGATTGTTATATAGTTCTGCCATAATGAAAGCAGCTAATTAAGAGCATTAATTGTGCTTGGACAGTGACCAAGAGGAACATCAGAGACGAAGTATTGGCTGCCAGGAATCAGTCTGCTATGGGAGTTGCTTTTAGAATCACCCCAGCTCTCCCACAGCAATGAAAGGAAAGGTCCTTAATAGGTCACCAGGGGATGACACTGATTTCTGTGAATTATCATTTCTTTATTCTTCTAAGAATTATTTCACCTATGAAGCTGAATAACAAGCAAATAAGGATTGAATACAAAATAACAAAAGGAAAAAAACTGAAACAGTTTTGGGAGTTGTTTCTGTAGCATATATGTCAAGAACAGGGAAACATAGTCTCAGGAACTCTTAAGTTGAAGATGGAAGTAAAATTTATTGCTTTGGTAATTACTTATTAATTTCTTCATGGAAAATGGAAAAATTAATAGGATAAATAAGGTGAAAGTCACAAAAAATCTAGAGGGAATAAGTATCCATTATCTAGTTGACCATAAACTTTTAATTAGAAATCATATGAAGAATAAACACCAGTGTTTTCATCTCTACAGATTTTGTAAGTGGATTCCAGTCTGAACAGAACCATTCAAAGGTCAACTTACTGTAACAGCAGTTTAATGAGCAATCTTAAATCCTGAAATGTATAAAATGTTCATTGAGACTACAATTATTGAAAAATATATATTAAAATAAATACATATTAAAAGAAAATATCTAATATCCAATCATAAAATTGGAGAATCTGAAAAATCATTTAAATCCACACTTAATAATAAATAAATGTAAATGTTTTCACTGATAATTGGTGGTGATAGACAGTATATTTTCTACTTATTCTTTACCCTAACTCCCAAATTGGTGGATCTTATATTTGAAAACAGGAAACCTGCTCTTGGACACACACATCTAACCAATTCATGCTTGCTCCCTGTGTGTGTTTAATATATATTACATATATTTATATAATATATAATAAAACAAACACAGAGGTCAAGAAATGGAAGATAGGGAAAATATGATTGAACAGTTTGTTATTACTATAAGGTAATTACACAACGGTATAATCAATAGGATTTTAAAATCATCTACATCAAGTAAAAAATAGAGATCTAGAAACTAAACATGTTCACTTGATATATTCTCCATTGCAGTCTCAAGTCAGTACTCTCAAAATAAAGTTTAATTCAGCAAATGTTTCCTGAGTGGCTATATGGTATCAGAAACTACAGTTGACAATCAAAGCCAACTAAGGAATCTCTCTACTTTATCCCTGCCATTTTATTGTCTCCTGTGAGAGATAGCAAGTGAAGAGAGAAATGATTGTGGGGATCACAATCTAGTATGAAAAATGGAACAGATAGATGGTGAAGATAATACAAGGTAAGAGAAGAGAGTATTTAAGAATGTTTCCAAGAGAAAAGGAGGAAATAATGGAGGGAAATTTGAACGTAAGTAAATATCAAACATTAACCACACATGTGTGTATTTGTGCATTTTCTAAACAAAAATATGGACACATGCAGTGTACTGAGAAACAAAGAGTTATTTAGGAGTATTACTTCCAGATAATAGATTAAAGAATATTAACAGCACGAGCTATTGGGAATATGTCTAACTCATGAAAATTTCTGATTACATAAAGTTTGAAAAACAAGGGAGAATGCGGTTGTTTCAACAAAGAAGATGCTTTAACTTTTTCAAGTGGCAAGGATATTGCCACATATTGAGCCACACAACTGTGTCACTGTTCCATCTCCAAGAGAATGGTTAGTCATATCCTGGAACACAGGAGATTTTAGCACCGCACAACCCCAGCACAGTGTTCAGTGCCTGGCTGGCCTATTCCAAATCCTCAGGAGGTTGGAAAATACGGTCCACCCCCCAACTCTGAGAGGGATAGCCCTGTGCTATCTTCTTCCATACAGTAGGAAAGGAAATCATGTTGCAGACTCAGTAACTCATAACACAGGGCCTGTACTCCACCTTCATGTAATATTGCAGTCTCTGATCCCCATTGTGGCCATGCTTCCCTTTACCAGTACAGAGTCCAGACACTCTAGAAAAAGCTCTTGTGCTTTACCATTAGGAATTTGAGATGGTTGTTGGCAGTAAGGCAAGAGTTGTCAAAGCAGGCTAAACAACTTGGTGGAGGTTAAGAGACATCATCACTTATATCAGCCTTCTGGTCTCTCACTGACTATTTAGGACAAAGCATCCATGTGCCTTCTCTACTGCTACACACTCTTGCTCTCACTCAAAGGCATGCACAACTCATTGATGCTGAGCTGTCAATTATATAGCCACAAGCTTCTAGGGGCTGTTGGATCATGTACAGGAGAGAGATGGTATAGAAAAATTCAAAGTTCCATGTGACACTGAAATCAGTCCCACACCACAGCACCAATCTGGAGGTGGCGCAATCAAGTAGTCAAACACAGAGCCCTCTAGCATTCGACATGAACTGGAAGATGATAATGCAAGCTATTAGAAGAGAAGATTCCAGAAACACTGAATTCTGTTGTCATTGTTTTGTTGTTGCTGTTGTTTTTGTTTGTTAGTTAGTTAGTTAGTTAGTTTGTTTGTTTACTTCATAATGGGTAGTGGCACTGGGATGAGGTGAAAGACTCTCACAGGGACTGCATTTCTGTGATAACTAAAGATATTGAATTTCCCCTACATTTATTGGTCATTTGTACTGCACTTTAGAAATGTCTCCTCAAACCATTGCCTTTTCATGGGTCAAATTCATTGCTTTTGTTTTTAACATATTTAATGACTCTGTCACATGAGTGGCTACCACTCGTATCCTATTCGGTAGTCTCTCTCTTCAGTCTATCTATCATTTGTTACCTTGGCTGTACAGGCTTCCTGATTTGATATAGCCTCATGTATAAGTGTTCTTATTTATTGGGATAATGAAGTTCTGTTTAGAAAGTCATTGCCTAATGCCTATATTTTCAAGTGTTTCTCCTCTACGATTTCCTCCAAAAAACTTCAAAATGTCAAGTCTTACTTTATGGTGTTAAATCAAATTTGAGTCGATTCCTTAAAGAAACTCCACAAAATCAACTAACATGGACTCTTAAGGACTCACAGAGACTAAATCAACAACCAGTGATCATGCATGTAACTGATCTAGGCACTCTGTATGCATGTGACAATTGTTTAGCTCAAACTTCTTGGGGAACTACTAACAGTGGAAGAAGAAGCTGTCTCTGATTCTTTTACTGGCTTTTGGGATTCTAATCCTCACTATGGGTTGCTTTACCCAGAAAACTAAAATTTATATAAAAAACTAGATTTTTCTCTCATATAATATATCCTGACCACAGTTTCCCCTCCTTCCATTCCACCTAGCTCCTCCACACCTCTCCTCTTCACCAGATCCACTCCCCCTCTGTTTACCTTCATGCAAGATATAACAGCCAAACACTACAAAATAAGATAAAATAACACAAAGCAAAAGCCTTCTCATATCCAGACTAGATAAGCAACTCAATAGGAGGAAAAGAATCCTAAGAGCAAGTAAAAGAGTCAAGAGTCAAAGGCATACCCACTCCCACTGTTAGGAGTCCCACAAGAACACCAAGCTAACAGCCATAACATATGCAGAGGACTTCATACTGACCCATGCAGACTCCCTGTTTACTATTTAAGTCTCTGTTGTCTCATATGAACCCTGCTTAGTTGACTCAGTGGACCATTGTTCTCCTGGTTTCCTCCATCTCCTTTGATTTCTACAATCTTTCCTCCCCCTCTTCCATGGGGTTTCCTGATCTTCAAGGGTAAGGACCCAATGGAGACCTCTAATTTAGACTCTCTACTCTCTCTCTCTCTCTCTCTCTCTCTCTCTCTCTCTCTCTCTCTCTCTCTCTCTCTCTCTGTGTGTGTGTGTGTGTGTGTCTTTCTGCATAATATCAATGGTTCTCTGCACCCACTCCCCATCTACTGCAGGAGGAAGTGTCTCTGATGATGACTGGATAAGACACTGATCTATGAGTACAGCAGAATACCATTAGAAATTGTTTCACTGAATTTTTTTGTCAGTCGTGTTTGTTTTTACCCTAGGTAAAAATATGAGAAACAGTATCTTATTTAGGTTGACCTCTGTCATATACACACATGCAGTCATACCAATATACAGAAACAATAAATTAATTGATAATACAAATTAACAAATACATAAAATATATACAAGGAAAGAATGAGAAAAGGGAACATGAATCAAAAAGCTTCTTTCCAGGTCATTTAATTTAAAAATCTACCAAGTATGGAGGTTAGATAGTAACTGCTGAGTTCTGCTATAATTCGTCTCTGCAGTAGCTTCTAAATTGGTGCTACAGAATAGGTAGGCTGGACCTTGTCCCCACATTTTTCACCCCACAGTTCTGTTTAAGGTTATATGGTCTGTGGCAGAACATCATCAACCCCAGACTTTCATGCATCCTAAGCTTCAGCTATCCCCAACAATCTCTGTGTCTTGTACCTGAACAGGTGTACACTAATGCACTATAGAGTTGGGGAAGGAATAACTGAATTCTATGATGAAAAGAAACCATAAGACCAACTGTTCTGTGCCCTCAACAGTGGCATTCTCATAATCTGTCAGCCGAGGGAACAGCTGTGGAGTTCATCTCACTGCTCACTTCAAAACACAAGATCAGTAACCATCATGCTCTCCATCATCCAAGACTGTGATGCCTACATTCATCAATGGAGCTGTAAGAGGACATTTTCCTCTCGGTCACTCTATTGTAACCACCTCCTACCAAATCACCAAAGAAAGGTGTCCACAAGGATCCTAAATTCTAATTGTTCTGTGTTTTTCTGGTCTTTTGAGTATCTCAGGCCCAAAGCGTAGGCACATCGTCAAGGTGGCTACTGTTTTGGAATGCCTAGACATGACGAGCAATCAATGTATTTCCTCTCTAATAGTAGCCTGGAATATAACAGAAGCCACTCTGAGGCCAATCACCACACTGGATCCAAACATTGCAAGTTTCTCCTTCATCAACGACTGACACTCTTGTTGCCCTGAGGACTGACCTTATTCAATGCACTTACCTATGCTGTAGCAGCAGGTTATGCTCCACTAAGTGGCTGGGGTTGATTCAATGACTGCTGCTTAGTTTTCTATTAGTTGCTGTTCTTTCTCTACATGCTTTTTAGTTTTGTTGTCATCTATGTCTTTCCACCTGTTCTTTGTCTCGCTCTTCTCAGAATATAGTTTCTCTTGTTTTGTTCTGATTTTCCTCTTTTACAGGATAAACACAAAGAATACTTCTATTTCACCACCTTACCCCACTCCCCACAACACAAACAGATTTTGGAGACAGGTTTTTATAAATATGTGATCTAAATGGCAATGGTCTTTAATGCTAAAACTTAACTTCTCTTTCTACTTGGACTTAGAACTTGATTTTGAGTATCCAACTTGAGCAGCTGATTGAGAAAGAAAAAATACAGTTCTGCATCGCTTGCCTATATAGTTTGTTTACTACCAGGTAGTAAATTACTTATTTTGCTGACTTGTCCATCATACTGGAAGATCTTACTTTCTGAGTATTTAAGTCCCTGGGTTCAGTCACCATGACCAATACAAAAAAGAAGATACCTAGCATCTCTACATCTAAGAAACAAATATTAGTTGTTTTGTTTATCATAACAGAAATATCTCCATATCTAAAGAATATGTTAATCAATTACTAACACTATTTTACTAAGTGTTATTGACATTATCCCATAATTATTTCATTTAGCAGAGCCTCCATAGAGATATTGCTTTCTACACTAAGAAATGCTTATACATTTCTTTTTTCCAATATAGTGATTTATTGGACTATCCATTTCTTAATTTTGGTGACGCCAATATCATTCTACCCAGTTCTTTTCTTTGTATTACAATAATAACAATTAGAAGTCACCACCAGGGGACACTCTACACATATCAAAGTCTCTCCAGCACTTTTTACATCTCTGCCAAAACATAACTTGAGGGAAAAAAAAACACTTTTAAGGAATAAATCACATTAATTCTATGACTCTAACAGAAAATTTAAAAGGATGAACTATACTTCATATCATTCTAAAAGATCGATATCACCCTGATATTAAAACAAAAAAGTAATTTATAAAACAGTACTAACTAAAACTTTAAGAAAGATTCTCTAACAAAATTTAAATAAATTGAAACTTTAATAAGAAAGGGTGAAAAGGTGTGCATGACAAGAATGTATTAGGTACTTGAATGAACTTGTCACAGAATAAATACATTAATTTAAAAATAACCTCTGCATAGACAGAGTCTCAACTGGCTGTCTCTTGTCATCAACGCTTCTAGTATTTGAACTGAGTTACAGTACTGATTTGTTGGCCAAGAAGATCCCATAGAAGTTTCCAAACAACCCAGGTTGTTGCCAAGATAGTGGATTGTTCTCTGAAAACTGACAGCAGGGCAACATTGACAAGGACAACACCCACACAATACGTTGAACATGGAGAGTTAGAGCTGGTCCTACATAGAACTTTCAACCCTATATTCTAGTATTTTTGTATGGCAATGTATTCTGAAGACTCTCACAAAAGGAACATATACACCAAACCAGCCACAGAACCTCTGATTTACAGTGCTATTCTACCTGAAAAATATGCTAGGACAATGATGGCACAAAGTTCAAGGAAGCAACCAACCAATTGGTTCTACAAATTAGAACCTATTCTAGGCAAAACCAGAGACTATACATCCCAGAGACCTAGGTTAGAACCAAATGCTAGTGGACAATAAAAAAGTAATAATAAATAACTCCTAATGATATTCTGCTATACTCATATATCAGAGTCTTATTTAGCCATCATCAGAGATGTTTCTTCATGTAGAAAATGGGAACAAACACAGAGGTTCAAAGGCAGATATTATTCATTCAGACAATGACCTTGGAACACACAGCTCCAAATTGGATATCAACTCCCTCTCCACAAAACTCAGGGGACCCCGCAAAAGAGGAGACAGAAGGAATCAGACAGGATGAAGGACTTGAGAATATTTACAAGGAAGTTATGCATAGAGACAGAGACCTAGGAACACACAACTCCCAATGAGATATCTCCATAAATTCCCTCCCCCCCAGAGCTCAGAGAACCCTATAGTGCAAATTCTAATGTATATTAATAGTAAAAGTCCAAGGACAGATGTGGAGGTAAATGCTGAGAGATCACAGAGACAAAATAGCAAATAACAGCCACAACTTACCTCCTCAACTTCCCAGCTGAAAAGGATCTCCTGTCTCCTTCTCCTACCTTATATTCCTCTCTCTGCCTATCCATATAACTTCCTGTCTGTCTGTACAGACCTCCAGATTTCTATCATAAGCTAGTAACTAGCTCTGCCTTCTGATCTTTAGGAAAGTTTTATTTGTTATAGCACAAACAAAATATCACCACATTTCCCCTTTTTTGTCTAAAATTTAAAAAAGAAATTTGTAACTAATATAAGAAAACTGTAAGTACAATAACTATATACAATATATACAGGCAATAAATATACCAACAAGGACTAATCCACTATCAATTAATAAATTAAAAAAATACTCCATATCTATCTTATCTTGGTGAATCCAAAAGGTTGTACCTAATTCATTTTCTATCCTAACTTGCATTACCAACCCAAAATTTATGTTTTTGTATCTCTCAACCTTATGCATTTTATACCTCTTTCAGTGAATTTCTTTCCTAAATCTAGTAACAAGGAAAACTATAACTATAGATACAACTATAATTATAACTATAACTAAAGTGTTCAACTCCATCAAAGGCTCAAGAAGGAAATAGTATTATCTGAGTAAGCAGGAAGTGCAAGCAAGCAATTTCCAAAGAAAGTGAGAAATGACAGAAACAGCTGGGTGACTGTATAGTCACCCAAGTTTCCTCTGCAATGTTGGAGCATCCATCTTCAGCCTAGAAGCCTAGCTTATCTAACAGACTTTTCTGTGAAGCAGGATATTCTGAAAGACTGTCCTACTTTGTCTTGGCAAAGTTTGGCAGTCCTACCTTTTGTGTGCTGCTTGTCTAATTTGTACAGTATACTGTCAACGGCTGAGGCAAGAGCATTTTCTTTCCCATTATTTTGCCACAAAGAAGTAAACTCCATGGGAGGTTTCTTTGATACACATCATCTTCTCTAAAGTAGATTTGTGTTGCTAGGAGCAGGCATGTCTCATTGTTACAAAAAAGAAAAGGATCTATATTATTAAAACATCTTAAATGCCATATTCTGTAGATCTCTGAAGTGGTTGAAGATGACTTGTCCATCTAAATTATATCTCTGTTTGACCTTGAAAACATATCTAATATGACTACAAGTTTGATTGTAATAGGTGACTAATTGCTATCCTGTATTTATACTTATTTTCCTAAAGAGTTGGTAATAATAACTCTCAAGGGCTAAAATTTTTCATTACATTGTTGTTGAGTGAAGCCTTCCTGCCAGCATGGTTCCATAGCCACATCAGTCCCAAATAAACACACAGGAGGCTATATTAATTATAAAGCTGTTGGCCTTGCTTGTTTCTTACTGGCTAGCTCTGACTTAAGTATTTACCCCATAATTGTTAATCTAAGTATTTCTCTTACCGGAGCAAAGTTCCGGACATCTTATTTCTCTGGCAGGCTACATCGTGACTCCCTGTGTTTCTCCTACCCAGAGTCCTCCTGGACTCCTAGTCCCACCTATCTTGCTTCCCTATTGGCCAACAGTGCTTTATTGACATATACATAGGACTTCCCCAACACATTGTTAAATGAGTTGCATAGGTACAATACCTTGAACAAGATTGGAAATGTGTGTACAGTATGTTCTAACAAAAGTAATCTCAACTTTGTATCAATATACAAAAATATCTAAGCCAATGTAAAATATTTAAATCTAGTAGTTGCTTAATTTTGTTTGTTCAAAAGTAGATTCAATAATCTACCTTCTTATCCTATTTCTATATACTCCTTTTTCTTTTCAGAGTAAACTCATTAATCTACTCGTATATTCTATCATATCTACATTTCCCTTTTTATTTTCAAAACCAGAACTCTGAATCTAATATCCTTTGTTCAACTTTTTGCCTGACCATTACCAATAACAACTTGCAACCAACCCATCTAAACAATGACAAATATCCATAACCCATTGAATGACCAAAAACTACTCATCCCACTTCTTTGGAATGTGGGTATCGTATTCTTAAATTTGCTCCTGATGCCTGGGGGTGATGACATCTTTAGGAGATTCTAAAAACAAAAATTTGAGTTAATTGTCAAGTCCTGGAAGAGGTAACTATATCATTTGTTATTCAGTCTCTGCATAATAGAAAAGTGCAGGTCCTGTATCAACTCCTGGGTAGAATAGTTAGTGAGACTTGGGTTATCTCATCTAGCCACCTTAAGATTGTCAGGAGCAGTGTGCAGCCCAAGGCTAATCTTTAGGTGGTGTTTTTTCCAGCTTAGTGGTGTTGTCATAGTCCTGGTGGAATCATCATTGTGGGAACTCAGAATTCTTTTGGAGACTTCAAAGGATGCTGTTAGTCATGGTCATGGTTCACTGCAGAAAACTTAAAACATTTTAAATGTTATATGCAGCACAGCTCAGAGGTTAAAAGACCTTACTTGATTATGTACATCCAAAGCATAAAAACTTAATTCCAAATCATGCACAGGATGCTAGATGAAGCCTTTTTCTAGAATTAGTAATCTATATAACTATGAATATCATGCCAAAACTTTGAAATACACACACACACACATATATATATATATATATTAATCTTATACATTTTAAGATAATATTTATACTTTAAGAAAAGCTTACCATTTTCCATAAATGGATGCTCTCTCAGACTAGACATACAGGGGAAGGCCTAGTCCCTTCCCCAAATTATGTGACAGACTTTGATGATTCCCCCATGGAAGACCTTGCCATTTCTATAGGCAGAAGAGGTGTGGAATGGAGGTGAGTGGGGGGAGTGGGAGGATGGGAGGGAGAGGAAACTGGGATTGATATATAAAATAAAATTGTTTCTAAATTACATTATATATATATATGAAAAGCTTCAAATATTCAAAATGAAACCTCAGGATCATGAAATTAGTGACAATAAAATAGTCCCTTAATTTTTGTTTTTCTTCTGTCCCATATCAGGTGGCTCCTCTGACATGAGACAGAGATTTTGGATTGTACAAGCAGGCTTGGGTTTAGAGAAGGAGAGACCCTCACTCCAACTCCCAAGACATCTTTAATTTTTAATTGGAGTGGTACTACAAAAAGATCATTTGCATTATGTGACTATAGAGAAAAGGAGAAACAAACATTTAGGAAAATTTATGTAATGTTATCCTGTTGGATATATGATATGCTAATAAGCCAATTTATTCTTTTTCTTGTGACATTTTTTTTCTGGATTTGTCCTTTTTCTTCAGATGTCTCATTTGTCCAGTGGTCTTCAGATTCCTTAGCTGGATGCTTTCATTCTCCTGAAAAGACAAAAACAAAAACCCAATCCTAATTTTTGGAGGTTCTCCTATGGCAAGTTATATTTGATAAAATTAAAAGCATTAGTTAGTTTTAAAGTTAGTTTAGATTGAATGGCCATGCTGTTTGATTAATTATAACCTCTTCTAATCAAGAGGTATCTCTTGTTCAAATATAACCTTTATTAATTTTTATGATGTCCATAGCTTTTCTTCTCCTGTGGAAACAAAAGCAAAACCCCTTCCCCAACACAATATGTATCCTGGTTTCCATTCTGAAGTCATCACATCTTTAAAGTGTATAAAGTTGATTTAGTTTCATAGTTTTTTTCTATTATCCAATGTCTCTAAGGTATACCTATAACACGCTTTCTATTGTAATAAACAAAAAAGTGTTTCATTTTACTGCAGACATATGCTAGAGCATTGAGCATTATCAGTCTTAATTTCTACAGGTATTCCCATGATGGCCATAACTTCTAACAAAAGTGTGTTTGCAGAATCAGCCTTTTCAGAACTCAAAGTAGTTACACATTGAAATCCTGAGTAGGTATCAACGGTGTTGTGTACATATAGTAATTTTCCAAATTCTACAAAATGGAACACATCCATCTGCCAGATTTCATTCCTTTGAGTATCCTTTGGGTTACTTCCTGCTGGTAGTGGAGTTTGGTTGTATAAAGAACAAGTAGGACATTTCCTTATAATTTCCTTGTTTTGTTGCCAAGTGATGGGAAAAAAATCTTTTTCCAAACTATTTCTATGGACATGATATTTTTATGAAATTCTGAGGTGGCCAGTATATTTCCTATGAATAGTTGATCAATTTCATCATTACCTTGTTCTAGAGGGCCTGGAATCATATGTATTATGATTCCTAGTCTTATTTTTTCTTGTAACTAAATACACAATAAAGTCAATTCTGTATCTCCTGGTATGAATTCAGCAGTTTCAATACACAAAACAACTTTCTGCATATGGCAAATCAGTAACTATGTTGAGAGGCTCCAAAAAATCCATTAATACCATGAGAATAGCTTATAATACTACTTTTAGACAGAATCATAAGGGCTTTGAGCCACTCTACTTAAGTTTTCTGATTTGTAACCTACCTTTCCTGATTTATTTTCATGAGTATAGACTGTAGGGGTTCCAAATATATTTTCCATAGAATGTGAAGAAGGATCCAGTAAGTTCTCTTTATAAATTGAATTCTCTTGCTTTTTGGATATTTGTGTTTAATCTTTACCAAAAATAATGTTGCAAGCTCTTTTCTAAGTTACATTTTCTGCCCATAATTTGTCAATTTCATCATTAGTAAAAGGTAATACAATTTCTGCTGGATCTGTTCCTGTTACTTGACAAAGTCTCAATTTTCCTTTTATAATCAACTCAGAGACCTTTTCCACATACGTTTTTTAATTCTTTTACAGAGAGGATGAAGGATATGAGGATATCCATAAGGATATTATGCATAGAGACAGACCTGGGAACACACACCTCCCAATGAGATATCTCCATCAACTCCCTCCCATATATTTCAAGGATATCCCATGGAAGAGGAGATTAAAAGAGTTGGAAAGACAGAGGGGATGCAGTTTTGATTTGTTTTTCCTAATGACCAATAATATTGAATGTCTTTTCATGTATTTGTTAGCCATTTGTATTACTATTTCAAAGTATCTGTTCTGTTCTTTCCTCACTAATAGTATGGAATATGTATTATTCCTGTGTTTAAGATTTTTGCAATTTCTTTATATATTCTGGCTATTGGTCTTATTTCTTCACAAGTGTCAAAGCTTTCAATATAGTGATGATTTCCTTTGTTGTGCAGAAGTTTGTTAGATTGGTGCAATCCCTTTTGTCCATTCTTGCTATTATTTCCCAAGTTAGTAGAGTCCTGCTCAGAAACTCATTGCTTGTGCTCATACCTTAAATTGTTCTCTCCATGATTTCTCTAACAGTCTCAAAGTTTCTGAAATTATGCAAATTATACTTTATGATCAGTTATGAGTTGATTTTTATACAGAGTAGGAGAAACAGACACAAGAATCAAGTTATGGATGCCAACATGTAAATACCCCTCTCTCCCAGAAATATCTATTAAAGAAACTTTTCTTTTCTCCTGTGCATGCTTTGGAGCCTTGGTCAAGAACTTGACAACTATATCTTCTGTGTCATCTATTTTATCCCATCGTTGTACGCCTCTGTTTGATGAGAGAAACTGTTGTTTTCTACTTCATATGTATCTGTCATGTTTAAACATATATATCACTGAGGCATGGATGAATGTTAAAAATGTAGAATCTTATCAAAAGCTGAAAAGTTTTAGTCAGACTAGTGGAATCTGCTCTAGTAATCTACCACACTGCATAGCAGCCACAGATAGTGAGCTGTATATTTCAAAACTGCTATACAAATTAGATTTTAAGTTTATTTATTTACTATTACTATTATTATTGCAGTTGAGTATATGACATAACACATGTGCAAAGGACAGAAGACAAACTTCAGAAGTTAATTCTTTCCCTCTGTCATTGAATGGATTTTGGAGATCAAACCGAGGTTCTGACTCAGAAAGTGCCTTACCCCCTGTCTTAGTACCTGTTCTATTGTTGCGAAGAGAAACTATGACCGAGGAAACTATTATTAAAGAAATCATTGAACTGGGAGCTTACTTATAGTTTCAGAGGCTTAGTTCATTTTTGTCATAACAGTGAGTGTGGCAGCCTGCATGGCACTGGAACAGTACCTGAGAGCTACATCCTGACTCCCTTGCCAAGAGAGAGACTTAGAGAGCCTGGACCTAGTTTGGGATTTTAAAATCTCCAAGCCTATCCCCAGTGACACATTTCCTCCAACAAGGCCATACCCTAATCCTTCTAATCCTATCAAATAATTCCACTCCCTGGTGACTAAGCATTCAACTATATGAGCCTATGGGGTTATTCTTATTTAAACCACTATACCAACTGAGCTATCCCTGCCCCCCAATTTGGATTTTCAGTGTTCCCACCAAATGGAAACAAATTCTAGCCAGACTGTCTCTACCTCACAGCAAGACATTTAGCTGTCCTGAACACCAGACTATTATGAAACAAAGGCATCCTTTCCATTACTAACAGTATTTTGTGAGATGAGAAAAGCATAGATATAAGCAAGACAGAGTACATATGAACATATAACATAACTAGAGTCTAGCTTTGCCAGCGCTGTGCTTTATCTGAACCTGTAGTCATCACTACTGCTTTAACACCCCAAACCCAGGCATTCATGAATTATTTTTAACACTTAAAAGTCATATTATGTAGGATCTTGGTAGTCAGAGCATAGTAAATCAATTTAAGTGTAGCCCTCCATAGCCATCCTTTAGGCTGGAAGTTATTCCTATTAACTCACTTTACTCATCAAGCTGGATTTGTACACATCAATTCTGGACTGTCTCTACCTGTAACAATTACTTTTCTATTATTGTGATAAAATACCATGTTCAGAAGCAACTTAAGCAACAAAGAGTTCCTTAAGTGATGGTCCCAGAGGACTAGAGTCCATGATGTGGGGAAAGTTACCATGTCAACAGAAACAAGAAATTGAAGGATCACATATTTGGCTTCAAAGGAAGCATGGAAAACAATCAGCAAATTAGACAGAGCTATAAACTCCCAAATCTGCCACAAGTGGTGAACCTCAATAAGGTGTGCTGGAATTTTGGCTGGCTTGGTCTTGTGCAGGTCTTATGACTAACCTCAGATGCTGGGAGTTCAAAAGTGCAATAGTCATACAAAACCAGAAAACAACATTTTACAGAGCTTCTGTAGATCTTACAGCTCTTATGTTATTTCTACCTCTTCTTCTACTGTATTCTCTGAGCCTTGGTGGTGGTAGAGTTAAAATACAGATTTTCTATTTACAGCTGGGCACCAAAGTCTTGTTCTCAATGTTATCAGATATGTATCTCTTCATTTTAAGTATTATGATGTGAGAATCTTCAACTGTTAAAATATTCTGGAAACATTATATTACTGTTTGCCGTAGCAGAAAATCGAGTAAATTCGCATGCAATGTCACATTAAGAACCAAACCTGAGCCAGGCATTGGTAGCACATGCCTGTAATCCCACCACTTGGGAGGCAAAGGCAGGCAGATCTCTGTGATTTCGAGGTCAGCCTGGTCTGGTCTACAGAGTGAGTTCTAGGACAACCTCCAAAACAATACAGAGAAACCCTGTCTCGTAAAACCAAAAAAAAAAAAAAAAAAAAAGAAGAAGAAGCAGACCAGATGTGTGGTGCTGTACAAATAAACTAGGGAATCTGGTTTCCATGGTCATTTATTTCTAAATATCTTCACACCCTTTTTTCTTCTAAGATTTCCTTTTCCTATTACATGACTAGAAAGATGAACATAGTATTTGCAATTAATTTTATCTCCTTTCACTGTGCACTCCTTTAGGGAGATATACTATTTCCTGTCTTTGGGGAACTGCACCAAGAAAAAGGAAAAAGAAAAAATTATGTGAAATTCCTTCTTCAGATCACACATCCACAACTCATTACTTGTGTCACCTCAGTGTCTTAGTTGTTTGTTCTACCTTGGAATGAAAACTGACCAATGATAAGGCAAGAAGCAAAAATAGAAGAGTACAAAATACTTCTCCAAGAAGTTTTTTTATTGGAATTAGAAATATGCATGCTTCAAATGTCAATCCCAGCTCCCCCCTTCTCCCTCCCAGGCCCACCCCCATTCCCCCATCCCCAGCCCAATCCCCACATCTTTCCCCAGGGAGGGTGAGGCCCTCCTTGGGGGGATCTTCAGAGTCTGTCATTTCATCCAGGGCAGGACCTAGGCCCTTCCCCATGTGTCCAGGTTGAGAGAACATCCCTCTATTTGGAATAGCCTCCCAAAGTTCATTTGTACCCCATGATAATCACTGATCTACTACCCAAGGCCCCAGTGATTTCTGTGGCTTCTTCACTGACACTACATTCATGGAGTTTGGATAGGTCTCCTGTTGGCCTCTTAGCCATCAGTCTGGGATTCAAAACGCTCCCTCTTGTCCAGTCAGCTGTCTTTGTGGGCTTCACCAGCACGGTCTTGACCCCTTTGCTCATCACTCCTCCATCTCTGTCACTGGGTTCCTGCGGGTCAGTTCGGTGTTTAGCTGTGAGTATCTGTCTCTGCTTCCATCAGTCACTGTATGAAGGTTCTAGGATGTCATATAAGAAAGTCATGAACCTTATCATTAGGTAGGGGCTATTAATGTAGTCTCTCCGCTATGACTTAATTTTCCAGTTGTTGTTATCTTTGTAGATCTCTGGAAATCTCACTGGTGTCAGATCTCTCCTCAAAGCTATAATGACTCCAACTATTATGGTATCTCTCATCCTTTTCTCCTCTATTCTTACCCCAACTCAACCTTCCTGTTCCCCCATGTCTTCTTCTACACTCCTCTGAAGACAACTTTTCCCAGTGCTCTGACTAGTGTTTTTGGTTTTTTTTATTTTGTTTTCTTTTCTTTTTTACTTTTTTATGGTGTGTTTTCTGTCTTATGACAGAAATGACTGCTTATCACTTGCAATCTGTTGTTATGGAAAAGCTATAGAAAAAGAAAGAATAATTAAAATTCCCATATATTAGTACACTGATTCTTAACTTTCACTTCCTCAATATACCAATCTAGCATCTCTTTGCCTTTGTTTTTCTTGCCATAAGGTTGCTGATTTTGCATTTTCTAGAATATGAGAACTGTCTTGACTTTGTTACATTTTGGTCATCACTGAAAATTACTGGGCTAAAAATGGGTATGACAAAACATGTGTAAGTTCTCTTTATTGTTTCTATCTCCTTGTTGAATTCTTTTCTCAAGTCATGGATTGTTTTCAGCATTTCCATCAAACTTATGTTCATGTTTTCTTGGCTGTAACTTGAGCATTCATTCTTCTTAAGCTCTTCCTCCATAATTTCATTATCTGTTTCTTTGCATTTTCTGTAAACCCTTGTATTCTTTGTTGAAGTTTGTGGCTATTCTCTTAAAATCTGTGACCTGGAGTTCATCTATGTAGTTTTCATTGGCAAATATTTCTATAGAACTGGTAAGTTTTAGGAGGAGATACTCTCTCAACATTTTATATTTTTTTGTATTTTTGCAATGTGAATTAGGCATGTGAAGTTCTTTTGTTAGTTGTGTGCCTGACATGGACAGAGGCTGAGGCAAAATAGAGGATATGTGGGTGGTCTAGGTCTTGAGGGTGGCAGTGGCTATGGTTGAATGGAAGTCAGGTAGATAGATGGGACCAGGATAGTGTCCAGGGTGTGCATCCTGACCCAAACCTGGGTGTGAAGGTAGATATGACTGGAAGGAGGCTTAGATTTGGCATCACATGGGCTGTGGGTTCGGACACAGGTGGAGTTGGTCTTGGCCAAAGCTTAGAGTTTGACTTCAGAACAGGTGGCTAGAATAGGCCAGGGCACTTGATGTAAGACCTTGGGTATATCTGGAAAGTAGAAGAGATCAGGAAGGGAGTATTGAGACTCACTGAACTAGATCTTGGAAAAGAATACATAGGGTATAACTGGGTGAGGAAGTTGGACATGATGTGTCTACCTAGAAATGTTAAAATGAAAGATGATGACTTATAATATGCATTTGAAAAAAACTTTGATGAGACATGGAATTTTTTAAAGATAAAATGAAAAAAACTACCCATCATTATTAGAAGTAAGTAGTTCCAATGTCAGGTGATAATTATCATCTTAGTGAGTATATAAATAGCTTGGAAAAAGCAATAAACTGATAATCTTGAAATAAAAGTAAAAAACTTGAGCTGTAAATGTAGTATAATTGCTACATATTTGTACACACTATCTGAATTAATATAGCTTTATTTTATTGAATCTTTCTTCTTTGAATGTATAAGAGCATTTTATGAGCATAATAACACTTATTAATTATGCACACCAGTGATGCCATTTCAAAAATATCTCATGCAGGGCAATTATTATTTAAATAAAGATATCTTTATGTTATTTATGAAATATTTCTAAAAGTTAATAATGTTTTGAAAACTCTCTTTATTGCTGCCTTCATTTCTTTATTCCTGAATGTGTAGATGACTGGATTTAGAAAAGGAGTAAAAACTGCATCAAAAAGAGCAAGAAATTTGTCTATTTGGGAGTCAGGGTGTGGCCATGTATAAACAAACAGTGTGGGACCAAAGAATAAAAACACAACAGTGATGTGAGCTGAGAGAGTGGAGAGTGCTTTGGATGAACCACCTGAAGAATGTTTGCAGACTCTGAACAGGATGAAGATATAAGAAATGAGAAGCAACAAGAAAGAGCCAACACATATGAACCCACTGTTGACAGTGACCATGAACTGCAGTTTGTAAGTGTCTGTACAGGCCAATCTGAGAAGTCTAGGAAGGTCACAGTAAAAGCTGTCAAATACATTAGGGCCACAAAAAGGTAAGTCAGCAATAAAAGCCAGCTGGAACAATGATTGGCTAATGCCAAGACCCCAAGATGCAGCCAGGAACAAGGCACACATTCGTGGGCTCATGATGCTATGGTAGTGCAGAGGCTTACATATGGCCACAAATCTGTCAAATGCCATAGCCACAAGCAGCACCATCTCCACACCACCAACAACATGAATAAAGAAGATCTGAGTGATACAGCCTCCAAAGGAGATGACTTTGTGCTTTCTAAACAAATCATAAACCATCTTGGGGGAAGTAACAGAACAGGCTGCCAAGTCAATGAAGGAGAGACATGCCAGAAGGAAGTACATGGGGGAGTGTAAATGAGGGTCAATGGCCACTGAGAATACAATGAGGGTGTTTCCGGTCATGCTTAGCACATAGAGAATAGAGGCAAGCACAAGGAGGAAGAGCTGAATCTCCCATGAGTGGGTGAGTCCCAGAAACACAAACTCAGACACCACTGAGTAGTTCCCTCCATCCATTGATTCAGTCAGCTGATCTGCAGATGCACTTGAGAACTAAGAAAATGGGTAATAAAGTAGAATTATTAGGGGTTATAGTAATTTAATTATTCATTTGTATTATAAGCAGAACTACTTAATAAAATTCATCACATGGACTGAATAATAATGACACTAATGATGATGAGGATACTGCAATAATAACAGCATAATTCAAGCTTCATTAAATAAACTACTAGCAAAGCATCTAAGCCTAAAATAAATGAAGAACTTAAAACTAAAATTTTCACAGATGTCTATACGAATAAATGGATTATGCAAGCAGGAAATTACACTTGTTTACAAATACAAAAGAATGCATAGGAAATTTACTTTTTTCCAAAGGTACATAAGGCCACAGTGTTACATTTGGCCATGCCATACCACCTCATTTTTTACTTCATTCCGGTTTTCATATTTTACACAAAGAGACTGATTAAAGGGAAACATTAACTTAAAAATTAATCTCTATCCAGAAGTGAGAACTATATAATACTTAAGCTGGAATTGAATTCAAAAGTAATAGGCTAATTCATAAGATTTAGTTTGAGACTAAATAAATGAAATTTATATAATATACAAAGAGGAATGACTTTATCGAAGGTAGAATGTACATTCTTTGTCATGTTGACCAGGCTCTTTCTTCTTCTAAATCATCTCTTTTTTTTAACGTGGTTTTAAAAATAGGACGATCCTGACCACTTGAAATATACAGTTTAGTGATATCAAATATCTCATTTTATTACAAAATAGATATTCCAAACTTCATCATACAACTTTGAAATGTTATATCTATGAAACAACTCTACAGCATAACTCTTAAGACCCTTCTCTGGTTTCTGGTAACCATTCTATTTTCTGTGCCTGTCAATTTGACAACTTCATACGTATTGTACATTTGGAATCACATGGGACTTTTCTTTCTGTCGCTGGTTTGTCAATCTTAGTATAATCTACTTTAGTCTAGTCCATCAAGTCTTTTTCCATCTGTTTCCAAGTTCCATCAAGATTATACAGTGCCTCTACTGATCATAACACCTCATGGATTATTCTGGAGCCTATGCCTCATCCTGCAAGATTTTCTCTAGGCCTAAGAAATACACAAATATTTAAAATTTCACACTATCTTCTGTTAATATATATGACTATGTGGCTACCTGGTGGCGCACGCCTTTAATCCCAGCACTCGGGAGGCAGAGGCAGGCAGATTGCTGTGAGTTAGAGACCAGCCTGGACTACCAAGCGAGTTCCAGGACAGCCTCCAAAGCCACAGAGAAACCCTGTCTCGAAAAACCAAAAAAAAAAAAAAACAAAAAACAAAAAAAAAGCAAAATACATCTGAAAACCCATTCAGTTTGTATACATTTCCTAACACATTGGTAGCTAGTGCTTGTAAAGGAGGACTTGTGAAGTTTTATTATTTAACCATTCCTTTTTATCTGCTCAGTATTATCTTCCTTTAAAACATTTATACTTTTCTTTATTAAATCCTGATCTTGTATTTTATAACATCATCTTTATAATGTCTGACAGGTATCTTCTATGTGCAAAGCTTAAACTTTTTAACTCATTTTTTGATTTAACAAATGCAGATTATTAAGGAATTTAGGAAAGAACCAAAGCCTCTTTTCTTAGCACTGATCATACATACCTAAAGCTGATGCTGAAGGATTTGCACCTTTTAATTTTTACTATATATGAATTTGAGAGGAGAAAAAAATAATGTGATGAAAGTTAGTTCATGTATTTGTCCAATTAAATTCATAACTTATTAACAGTAGTGTTGATTCTTAAAAAGTTTGCCTTAAAAGACACTGCGATGGAGAATAGATTTTTCTGACACCTTTCAATTCTTGACACAGCTTCAGAAAGTGATGACATCATCTTAATTTACCTCATTGCCTCAAGCATTCCAGAAGCTCTCATCATTTCTTGATGACAATTTTAAATTATGATCTCTCAACCAAGTCTTTACATAGTCAATTAAGGCACATAGTTTTGCTCTCACCTCCTGAACCCACAGTCCACATTCTGCAAAACCATATATTCTGCTTTCAAATTCTCAGAAATATGAGAGCCCATGCTGGGAGAAGGGATTTCACGAGCTGACCTGTGTGGCAAGAACAAAATGACCAGCCTGGAAAGAAGGAAATATGGATAAACAACTGATGCACTGATAAGAGGACTAGGAATGTTCTACTGATAAAAGGAAACCAAGGCTTTGTGTGGGAAAATAAAGGCACTGAGTAGACACCTAGGGTTATTTCACTATGGCCTTACCATTATTCGCTTGAAAAATTCTGAGACTTGAAATTAAAAACTGAATTTCTCATATTCACACTATTACCAGAACTAGGAACTGGAAACCAGGACCCTGGGTTCTTGATCTACAGACTGCATATCCTGTAGAAAGAAGAACCAAACTCAAAATTTAAATGTAATTTAAGGATCAAAACTAACAACTCACATATTGACCCAAATTTTCTGTTATGTGCACTGACATTGTTTGCTTAATATTATGATTAATTTAAATAATAACTATGACTAATAAATGTGAATAAATTCTAATAATGAATGAAACTATTTGTTACTGCCATACATCATTTTTATTCATTACTTTAGTGCCCATTCCAAAAAAAATCACAATAGTAAAAAAAATACTTAAAGGCATATTTGTTATTGGAATGTCTTTTCTGCCTCCACATTTTTATTCTTCTCAAAAGTACTTTAAATTTTTATCTCACCACAATCAACATAGCTGTCATGGGGAAGACAAACAAAATAAATGCTGACTGAAATGCATGGGGAAAGGAACCCTTAGTCACTAGTGTGAAAAAGGAAAACACTCCATATACTACACAAATAAGTATGCAAGCTCCTCACAAAGTTAAAACTATGACTTCTATATATTCTGGTTTATACCTACAGAGAAAAATAATGCCATACTAAAAAGAAACTTGAATACCTATGGGTATTGGGTCACTATTTATAATAAGCAAATGGAATATATTAAGTATACATAATTGACTTTTACTGGGGGATAAATAAGGAAAATTGATGAAACTGGGCTCATTTTGACAAACAAAAACAGACACACAAGGATAAATACTGTCTATTACATATATGAGCTAGGACATAGAGCTAAAATAAGAAATAATTAAGGGCACAGGAGAAGATTATAAAAGGAATATAGGAAGTTCCTAATAAAGAGTACTAGATACTGAAGAGAAATGTAAATAAATCCTCAAGCTTCATTTGAAAAAAGTTTCATGAAAAAGACAAGCTTGGATTTGTCCAAGAAACATTATGCTTTCCCTGCCCCTGTGTTTTTCTGTGTCCAGACGCACAGACCTAGACTCCTCGTTCCTCTTTTGTGAGCAATAGCATCTCATCCTATTTGCAGCTTTAATACCAGCTGTCTCCTCTAGCAAGCTTGAAACTATGCTGACTTTTTGTCACCTGGCCTTCAAACATGTGATGGAAACATCTGTGCCATGCCACTTTTTCCACCCTGTGTAGCATCAAAACTCTGCATAATAAACTCTTCTCTTCTTTGGAAACTCTAAAAGAAACCAAAGAGTACTAGAAAGGGTAAATATAGTTAACATACTTTATAAGAATCAATAGAAATTTCATAATGGAACATTTTGTAAAATTAATAAATGATAACAAAATATCAATGAAAATTCACATTGCTTTTCTTAACCATACCATCTCAGAACAGTCAGTATTTTGCCTACCATCTGTAGGTGCGTAACTCAGTAAACCAGATGGAAAAGCATAAATTGCACATATAGCAACTGTAATGCATAGTAGTAGACAACATATGATACACAGGGACAACATATGATACACAGAAAGTAGAGGAAATTACATTTTATATGTACAAAAATAAGCATGAAATAACTTAGGTTATCTATAAGATACAATGGATTTAGGGGGAAAGTGGTCTATGACGAAATATGAGTGATAAATAATAAAATAAAAAGCACTTGATCTACAATATAATCTTTACTCTGATGCTCTTCATATTTCATTTCTGACACTCCCAGTACACAATGGGCATGAAAGTCAGTAAATAGAGTAAAATAGTATTAATAACACCTTCTCTTCTCTCTTCCATGTCTTCTAATAGTTTTATAAATAGAAATTTTTCTCCTCTCAAGATTGCTACTAATCACAACTAGTAGTCTACTCAGAAGGATTTGGTTCTATACAAAACAACAAAACATATCTTGCATAGGCATAGGAGAAATATTTCTTATGTAAATACACAGTGTTTAAGCAACAATCTGAGAAGTGAGAAGTAATGAGGAAAAGGTAGAAAGTGGAGGGGAAAAGTGATAATGAGAGAGAGACAGAGACAGAGATTCAATGGTAAAGCCAGAATTTCAATTAACAGTGAGTATTATCATAAGTAAATAGGAAGATCTGATTACAACTTCCAATCAAACTATCTGGAACTACTCCTATCTCTGAGGTTAGGGAATAAAGGCATTGTTCTTTCCAGTACCTGGATTTCCAGTACTCACAATTTGTCTAATTACCAACATCATGAGTATAAAAATTGCTCCTTTCATGCTGAACTATAGCTCTTCACAGTTGATGGCTTCTAGAGAGGGGGTAGGGAAGGACTCTGTTTGCTTTAAGGGGCTAGTCACTGGGAGTCTGACCATGCTTCAAAGAGTATATGAGCATATGGGCAACACAAATTGCCTTGGTGGTTTTTAATTTTCCTTTTATTTTATTTCTTTCTTTTATTACTGGGGTTGGCGAGGACACAGGTATGGGAGGATGGACCTGGGAAGAATGGGAAGCAAGTGTGATCCTAGTGCACTGTACGAACTTTCCAAATAGATAATAAACATATTATGTTGGGAAAAATTACTCCTTCATAGTTAACAGATATGTAAATTGCCCAATTGTCATGTGTATTTAAAAAGCCCAGTGTGTAGTTAACAGAAGACTCTGTAATAGTATAACAGACAAGTTCACTTAATATATGCAAAATTTGACTATCCAGACACCCCTCATAAATTTCTACTTCTCTTCTCAAATACATCCAACAAAAGAAACTTTAGGGTAGTTGTTTTTTATTAAAATACAGTAATGAGTGTCATGAATTTTTAACTCTCCCCAGATTTTCAATTTTTCTCCACTTGCTCTCTAAGCATGACAAATTATTTATGGGATTTTTGAAAAATACATACAGGACACATTATATCACATCCAACTATCACTTACTATTTTTACACATAGCCACAGACAAATGGAAAGCACACATACAATTTATACAAATGTAGCAACTAATAAAGGATGCAGAGGCCAAAACAAAGCAAATGTGAACTTATTTCTTTTTATTCTTATTCCAGAGCATCGTTTTATTAGATTATTTTATTGTTAAGGTGTATTTGCTGAAGGCACCCTCTTTATTAAGTGCTTTAAAAAGTTTCTATTAACTTGTATGTGAACAGGGATAGCACAGTAAATGTTGCGGATGCACCATAGACTCCATAATGCCTAAGTAAAGCACAAGGACACACCTGCAGCTGGATGATCAGAGATCAGAATTTCGAAAATGTGGTGTTGAACAACACTTTAAAGTTGAAAAATATGAAAATATTTAAGATAAAGCTTGAGAAATCTTCTCAAGAGGATGACACATATCAAAAATGACAGTCCACTTCAAGACACTCTGGGATAATGATGAGAATGTAGGTTGAAGTAAGCCTAGAATTATTTAGAACACTGGAAAACAAATGTACAAACAGCTGAATAGTGTTGCCTGGGCTTAGACTTTAAGATGACTGAGCACTGCTAATGAATATATTCAAGACAGTGAACACAGACTTTTGAGAAAGGAACTAATGAGATCAGTGTCCAAGGGGGATGATCTGCTTATCAATATGGTACATAAACTCTAAGGACACACAAAAAAATGGTTATCACTTGATCTGCTTATCAATACAGTACATAAACTCTAAGGACAAAATAAAAGGTAGTTACACCAGTTTCACAGGAATAAAGTGATTACATGAACAGAAAATCTTCATTACACAACCAATACTATCTCCATCCCTAAAGCATAGAAACTTCTATTCTCTACTATTGCTGCTATTCTTGCCTTACCTACCTTTTTTTATAAAGAAACAAAAACAACAGTGTCATTACAAACCGAGGTTCCATCTGTCCAAAAATATCAACCAGGCTCTTTGAAGAATATTGTAGACAAAAATACATTTGTTAGTATGGAAGCTAACTGTAGATCTAGAAGGAAGTGACCAAGTAGTGCTGCAGAGATCTGGGATTGTCTGAGATACTGAAATCACATGGCCTGGAGAACTATCCCACAGGAACATTTGTATTTTCCCATGGTAGCCAAGTAGAGAAGCTGTTAATAGGGGAAAGAGATTTGTAAATCCCTATGAGGAGACATGTCGCTATTTAGAAATATTTTTTCTTTTTTTTTAATTTTATATTCCAGTTTAAATTTAGATAAGAAACAAGGCTGCTTCACAAGTCAGTTCCAGGTCCCTCTCCCATTCCCTCCCTTCCTTCCGTGCCCTCCCCCCCCCCGTTATCCCCTCATTTCTCCAGGGAGGGTGAGGCCCTCCATGGGGGTATGCATAGTGTGTCATTTCATATAGGGCAGGGCCTAGACCCTTCCCCAAGAGTTCAGGGTGAGAGTGCACCTCACATTGTTCTATGGGAGTCCAAAGTCCATGTGTATACTTGGGATGGGTACTGATCTGCTGCCCAATGCTCAATAGATTACCTAGGCCTCTTCAGTGACACCCAGATTCAGGGGGTCTTGATCAGTCCCATGCTGGCTTCCCAGGCTAATGCCTGGGATTCAAGAGTTAACCTTTGTCTGGTCAGCTGTTTCTGGGGGTTAAACCAGCCCAGTCTTAATCCCTTTGATCATCAGTCCTCCCTCTCTGTTACTGGCTTTCTTGAGTTCAGCTCAGTACTTAACCGAGGGAGTCTGCCTCTTCTTCGATCAGCCACTAAATAAAGTTTCTTTTTCCCAGACTCTCTGGCCATAGGATTGTAGGCTGGCACTCCCCAGATCTATGTCTAAAATCCATATATGAGAGAGTACATGCCATGTTTCTCTTTTTGTGACTGGGTTACCTCACTCAGGATGGTTTCTTCTAGTGTCATCCATTTGCCTGCGAATCTCATGATTCCATTATTTTTTTCTGCTGAATAGTACTCCATTGTGTAGATGTACCACATTTTCTCTATCCACTCTTCAGGTGAGGGACATCTAGGTTGCTTCCAAGTTCTGGCAATTACAAATAAAGCTGCTATGAACATAGTGGAACAGACATCTTTGTTGTATGAATGGGCATCTTTTGGATATATGCCTAAGAGTGGAGTTATTTCTTCACTTGTTAGTAGTTTTCTTTTTTTACTCTTGGGGATTTTCATATATATCTACCATGTAATGTATTCAGCCACATTTAAAACTTTCAATTCCTTCAAGGTTCACTTCAACACATGCCTCTCCAAAATTTATGTTATTTTCTTTTTTAAATTAACCATTGAATCCACCTAATGTTTCCCATATGTTCCAGTATTATGCAGTGGAGGTGATCACAGTCTCAAAGAAGAATTCTCCCTTACCTAGCAGCTATCAACTATCCATAACTCCCTTGTTAGTGGTAGAGAGTTGTGAGTATCTCTTACTTTCAGGCTAGAATTTTGACTGACTTGATCTTATGTAGATTTGGTGAAGGTAATCACAGACTCTAGAGTTCATTAATGTAGCAGCTATGTCAAGTCCACAGCATTCCTCCCTATCCTCTATCTCTTACATTCTTTCTGCTCTCACTTTCATGATATTTTGTGAGCCTCAGCTACAGAAGCACCCGCTACATGGCAACACACAGACACTATACTTTCCTAAGATCCAGAGAGAGCAACTGAATCAAGGGATAGAATACTCACCCAACCAAGAAAAGAACAGATATCAATACCTATAATTTCAAACCCAGATGCTAGAATCCAAAGCAAAAACCAGTATCATTAACACACAAGACAATATGTTTTTTTACTAGAACTCAGAAGCCCTGCTATCGTAGGCTCTGAGAAATGCAATATAGCTGAAGCACAAAACAAGAACTTCAAAAAAGCTATTATGAACATGTTCATGGACTTCTAAAGGGATATAAATAAATCCATTAATAAAGCCTGTGAATATACAAATAAAGTTAAATAAAATGATGAATAAAAGTGGGAATAGAATCAATAAAGATAACCAAAGCTGAAAGAAAACTGAAAATGAAAATTCTATGAAGTCAAACAAAAACCTCAGAGGTAAGGCTCATCACAGAGTACAAGAGATGGAAGACAGAATCTCAGGCATTGAAGACAGGATGCAAGAAATTGATATATAAATCAAAGAAAATATTAAATCTTAAAAAAGGAGCAAGACATGCAGAAAATATGAGACCCTGTAAATAGGCCAACTATAGTAATAATAGGAATTGGTAAAGGAGAAGAAACCAGGTCATATACACAAAAAATATTTTCAACAAAATCATGAAATAAAAGTTTCCTGAACCTAAAGAAAAAGATACTTTTCAACGTATAAGAAGCATATGGAAAACCAAATAGACTAGAATAGAAAAGAAAGTCCCTTTGACATTTAATAATCAAAACACTAAATATACAGAAGAAAGAAAGATTATTAAAAACAGCAAGATGGAAAGACCAAGTAAGACAAAACAGCAGCCCACAGAATGGCAAAAGACGTTCACCAACTCCACATCTGACAGAGGATTTACCTCCAAAACTTACAAAGATCTCAAGAAGCAAGTCTCCAAAACACCAAAGGATCCAATTAAAAAGTGGGGTACAGAACTACACAGAGATTCTCAATAGAAGAGTTTAAATGGCTGATAGACATTTAAGAAAGTGCTCAACATCCTTAGCCATCAGGCAAATGCAAACCAAAACAATTCTGAGATACCATTTTACACTGACCTGCCCTAGATTAAATGACTATGGATTCCCCCTGTGGAAGGCCTCACCCTTGCTGGGGAAAGAGGTAGGTACTTGGGGAGGGGCATGAGGGGTTGGTGGGAGAGTGTGGGAGGAAGGGAGGGAGAGGGAGAGGTAGCTGGGAATGACATGTGAAGCAACCTTGTTTTTAATTTAAATTTACAAATAAAATAATTAAAAAAACACCAGTGACAGTTTGTGCTGGAGAGGATGTGGAGAAAGAGGAACACTCCTCCACTGCTGGTGGGAGTGCCAACTCATACAGTCATTTTGGAAATCAGTATGGAGATTCCATGGGAATCAGTCTACCACAAGATCCAGTAATTCCACTCTTAGGCATATATCCAAAAGATGTGCATTCATACAACAAGGATGTCTGTTCCACTATGTTCATAGCAGCATTATTTGTTATAGTCTGAACCTGGAAGCAACCTAGATGCCCTTCAACTGAAGAGTGGATAGATAAAATGTGGTACATTTAAATAATGGATTACTACTCAGTGGAAAAAAAAAAACAATGGAATCTTGAAATTTGCAGGCAAATGAATGGCACTAGATGAAACCATCCTGAGTGAGGTAACCAGTCACAAAAAGACAGACATGGTATGTACTCATTCATATATGGATTTTATACCTGGAACAGGGGAATGTCAATGTACAACCCCACTGACAGAGAGTCTGGGAAACAAGAGGACCTTAAGAGAGATATGCATTGTTCCCCTGGATAAGGGGAATGGGTACATGGTCTCCTGAGAGGATTGCAAGCATGGGGGCAGGGGAGAGGGTTCTTGGAGAAAGACAGTGGAAGAAGAGGAGAGAGGACGACATGGGGGATCAGGAAATTTGAGTCAGTGGAAGACTATTCAGAGGAGAGAAGGATGAGATACCATAATAGAGGGAGCCATTATAGGTTTGAAGAGAGATCGGGCACTAGTGAGATTTTCAGAGATCTACAAGGATGACACCAACTGGCAAACTAAGCAATAGTGGGAAGGCTACCTTAAATGCCCTTTCCTGATAATGAGTTTGACGACTACCTTATATGCCATCCTAGAGCCTTCATCCAGTGGCTGATGGAAGCAGAGGCAGACACCCACAGCTAAACACTGGACTGAACTCCTGGAACCCAGTTGCAGAGAGGGAGGAGTGATGAGCAAAGGGGTCAAGACTGGGCTGGTGAAACCCTCAGAAACAGCTGACCTGAACGAGGGGGGAGCTCATGGACCCCAGACTGATGGCTGAGAGGCCAGCATGGGACTGATCCAGACCCCCTGAATTTGGGTGTCAGTGAGGAGGCCTTTGCAATCTATGGGGCCTCAGGTAGTACATCAGTATTTATCCCTGGCACAGGACTGAACTTTGGGAGCCCATTCCACATGGAGGGATGCTCTCTCAGCCTGGACACATTAGGGCCTAGGCCTAGGCCCTGCCCTGGATGATATGACAGACTTTTAATATTCCCCATGGAGGGACTCACCCTCCCTGGAGAGCTTAGTGGGAACTGGATGGGTTGCTGGAGGGGGAGGAGGTGAGGGAGCAGGAGTTGGGATTGACATGTGGACCAAGCTTGTTTCTAATTTAAATAAAAAACAAAAAAATTTAAAAAGACACAGACTGGATTAGAAAACAGGATCCCTCCTTCTGCTATGCCCTGACCCACAGGGACAAGTCATCCTGTGCTATCCGGGGGGGCGGGGGGAGACAAATAAGGGACGGGAGACACAAGAAATGGGAGCAAGATAAACTGGCTGATTAAGCTCTGTTTATAAGGATTTCGTACAAGCTTATATAGTGCAAGGTGGCATGGGAAGAGGGAAAAGAATCCAAGAGGTTGTTAGACAGGAGGCACTGAGGGAATGGGGCAGGGACTGTCAGAAGCAGGAAACATTTTATAAGTGATGAGCAGGAGATTTCACCAGGGAGTGCAGGTGTTAAGGATGCATTGTTAAGCTATGGGTTATCTCTATCAAGCCAGGCTCATCTATTGGAAGGTGCCTGAGTTCTGGGAAGTGGCCTTGGGCTGAGAAATAGAGATTTACTGAGACCTGACTGCTATATCCAGAACCATTCCTCACCACCAAGGATACCAAGGATAGAGATTATCTGAAGTTAATAGGAAGGAAAAAGATATTTCAAGAAAATGGACCCAAGAAACAAGATGTAACCATTTTAATACGTGACAAAATAGATTTCAAGGAAAAACTAATCAAAAGAGATAGGGAAATACACAATATAGTCATCAAAAGAAACTCCAACAATAATATTGTAATTCTAAACATTTATTCACCAAATACAAGAGCACCCTTGTTTGTGAAAGAAGCATTGGTACCGCTAAGGTGACATATTGACCCTCACATATGGATAATGGGGGTTTTCAATACCCCACTCTTGCCAAAGGATAGGTCATCCAAACAGAAACTAAACAAAGACATGCTGGAGCTAGATGACTTCATGAATGAAATGGATCTAACATATTTAGAGAATGTTTTCTAAAACACAGAAGAAAACACTTCTGCTCAGAGGCTCTTAGAACTTTCTCCAAAATTGACTACATATTTGGATATAAATCAAGATGGCAGATACAACAAAATTGGAAAAGCACCCTGCAGATTATCTGACCACAGATTAAGCTGGATATCAAGAACAAGAGAAAGTATACAAACTCCTAGAATCTAATCTACTTATTACTGAATGAAAAGTAATTCAAGACAGAAGTTAAGGAAATTAAAAAGTTTATAATTGATTGAAAATTAAAACACAACATACCCAAACCTTTGGGAAACATTGAAGGTGGTTCTAAAAGGCAAGTTAAGAGCACTAAGTACCTGCAGTAAGTAATGGAGGGGATCATGTGGGAGTGGGAGTGGAGATGGCGTTGAGGGAAGGAATAGAGGGAGACAATTAGAACTGAGGGTCATTTGAGAGGCGGTATGGAAATCTAGTGCAGATCAGTACCCATCCCAAGTATACACACGGACTTTGGACTCCAATAGAACAATGTGAGGTGCACTCTCACCCAGAACTCTTGGGAAAGGGTCTAGGCCCTGCCCTATATGAAATGACACACTATGGACACCCCCATGGAGGGCCTCACCCTCCCTGGAGAAATGAGAGGATAACGGGGGGGGAGGGCACGGGAGGAAGGGAGGGAATGGGAGAGGGACCTGGAACTGACTTGTGAAGCAACCTTGATTCTTATCTAAATTTAAGCTGGAAAATAAAATTTAAAAAAAAGTTGCATATGGACATGGGGGGAGATAAGTATTAAAGTCTCTCCATGAAATATATTTTCTCAGACAGCAAAACTGCTTATCTAAGATGCAAAGATCACACAACTATGAACAGTTGACTTTTTATATAGAAAGAAGTCATTTTATATTGATTTTTATTTAAATTGAAAATGTTATTCTACATACCAATCCCTGTTCTGTCTCTCTCATGTCCTCCCACTCTCCCCTACATCTCCCCATCCCACCACGGCCACACATTCCTCAAAAAAGTGAGGTCTTTCATGGGGATCATCACATTATTTGGGACAGCATCGAGGAACAGATAATTATGGGTGAATGGGATAGGGGATTAAATTGGAAGAACCGAGTTAGGAGGAGGAGATAACAAGAAGATGAGGGAAGGAATATGGGAGAGAGAGTTAAAGCTAAGATCCATTTGAAGGGTATTGCGAAAACCTACTACAGTAGAAACTTTGTAAAATATATGCATACATGAAGGGAACCTAAATGAAATTGCCAAAAATGGGGAGGCATATATCCAAATGGACAACTTTTGTCATTAGATGAAGCTTCCAGTACCAAGATTGGGTTACATCTAATTGAGTGGTTGGTCAAAAGTGTAGGGTGGGAAACTTCCGTTCAACCCAGGCTGTTGTCAATACTATAGGTTGCTCTCCACAAACTGATGGCAAGCCCAATAGCTGAAGGAAACACATACACACTCACTGAACATAGAGAAGTCCAGAATGTACCTACAAAGAGTTTTTACCCTTATATGCTGACATTCTTGGTAGAGGAAGTTACGCTACACACTACCAAAACAAGAACATAAACACTAATACATCCACAACCCCATTAATCTATGGTGGTGTCCTGCCTGCAAGATATGATGCTGCGTAGTTGCCATAAACCTTGTGGGACCAACCAATATCTGATTTGACTTACAGCACATTCTATGAGATTTACCACATACATGACACTACTTGCCAAGAACCTGAGACTAGACAGACTAAGGAACCATGGTAAAATCAAATACTGCTGTTAATAACAAAGCAAATAAACAAATGAAAATAAAAAAAAGAAATGTGAAAAATATGAAGAGCATTCTAAAGGCGTCTCTAAATAGTGGGGGAGGTGGAATCTCAACTGGCCATCTCTTGCCACCAAACAAAGTTTCCAGTGCTAGAACTGAGTTACGTACAATTGAATTGCTGACCAAAGGGGTCCCATGGAAATCCTCAAGCTACTCAGGTAGTCTCCAAGATAATAGATTGCTCTGTACAAGCTGACAGCAAGGTCCCATTGCTGAAGTCAGCACCCAGACAACTCATTGAACATGGAAAGGTAGAGCTGATGCCCCCATGGAACCCTTATCCCTATATTCTAGTGTCTTTGATATGGGAGGTACTTTACAGGCTACCAAAAGAGAAACATATACACCAACAAAACTATAAAATCTGTGATCTGTAATGCTGGCCTGTCTGAAAAACATCCTAGGGCAAGGGTGGCACAAAGCTTATGGAAATAACCAATCAATGCTTATTTGACTTAAGACCCACTCCACAAGATGGAATACATACACAACACTGCTTGGGTGATCAAGAACTAGAAACTAGTTAGCCCAGAGAACTAGGATAAAACCAAGTAATAGTGATCTTAAGTGGGGGCAGGGGAGTAGTAATAAAAATGGCCCCTAGCCAGGCGGTGGTGGCGCACGCCTTTAATCCCAGCACTTGGGAGGCAGAGGCAGGCGGATCTCTGTGAGTTCGAGGTTGGGCTGGACCAATAGCCTCCAAAACAATACAGAGAAACCCTGTCTCGTAAAAACCAAAAAAAAATGGCTCCTAATGATATTCTGCTATACTTATAGAACAGGGCCTTATTCAGCCATCATCAGAGAAACTTCTTCCTGCCACAGATGAGAGCAAATAGCAAATACAGAGACCCACAGCAGAGAGAGAGAGAGAGAGAGAGAGAGAGAGAGAGAGAGAGAGAGAGAGAGAGAGAGAGAGAGAGAGAGAGAGAGAGAGAGAGAGAGAGAGAACGAACATTGGAACACTCAGCTTTAAATGGGATGTCTCCTTCAAATCCCTACCCTCAGAACTCAGGGAACTAGTGGAAGAGAAGCTGAAGGAGTGTAAGAGCCAAAGTAGATGGAGGACACCAGGAGAATAAGACCTCTAAATCAACTGAGCAAAACTCATATGAACTCACAGAGACTGAAGCAGCAAACACAAGACCCGCATACGTCTGAATCCTATTCTCCACATAATTTATGGCTTCTAGTTTAGTGTTTCTGGGTACTTCTGAGTGTATGGACAAGTAAGTCTCTGATTCTTGTGCCTTTTCTAGGGCTCCTTTCCTCATGTTGGCTTGCTCATGTTTGTCCAACCTCAATATATGTTTTGTTTTATTTTACATATTTTATTTTGTTGTGTTTCGCAGTTACCACTTAGAAGCCTGCTCTTTTCTAGTGAGAGAAAGTAAGGTAATGGATCAGGATGGGAGGGGAAGTGGGGAAGAACTGGGAAGAGTAGAGTGAGGGGAAACTGTGATCAGGATATCTCATGAGGAAACAATCTATTTTCAATAAAAGGGGAACAAATTGGTAAGTTCTTGCATTAGTATCCTGACAGCAAATCTGGAAGTATAACAAAAAGAAGAAATAATATGCCCCCAAAAGTAGATAGCCAGAAATACTCAAACTCAGACTGAAACCAATAAAATAGAAACAACAGCAAAAATACAAAGAATGAATGAAATGAAAAGTTGATACTTGAGAAAATCAGTAATATTGACAAACCTTTTTTTTTTAATTTGCTTCTTTTTTCAATTTTTATTTTTAAATTTAAATTAGAAACAAGGTTGCTTCACATGTCAATCCCAGGTCCCTCTCCCTTCCCCCCCTCCTCCCATTTCCTCCCACCAACCCCCGCAATACCCCTCATTTCCCCAGGGGTGTCCATAGTCTGTCATTTCATCCGGGGCAGGGCCTAGACCCTTCCCCGAGAGTTCAGGGTGAGAGTGCATCTCTCATTGTTGGATGTGCACCCAAAGTCCATTTGTATGCCAGGGATAACTATTGACAAACTTTTATCAAAATTAATTAAAAAGTAGAGAAAGAAGATTGAAATTAATAAAATTAGAGATAAAAAGAATGACATAGCAACAGACACTAAGGAATTCCAGAGAATCATAAGGATATTCTTAGTTGTTTTTCCCCTTTTTCTTTTATTGAAAATAGATTGTTTTCTCATATAATATAACATGAGTATAGTTTTCCCTCTTTCTACTCCTCCCAGTTTCTCCCCACCCACACCTAAGATATCTAAGAGATATCAACAAAACATGAGAAAAAAGTATAATAATGTAAAACAAAAACTATCACATCCAAGTTGGACAAGGTAAACCAACAAAAGAAAAAGTGCCCCAAGAGAATGCGCAAGAATCAAAGACCCACTCATTTACACACTCAGGAGTCTCTTAGAATACTAAACTGAATGCCATAATATATATGTAGAATATCTGGTGAGACCATGTAGATTCTGTACCTGTTGCTTCAGTCTCTGAGAGCACATGTGGACATTGCTTAGTTGATTCAGAGGGCCTTGCTCTCCTGGTGTCCTCCAAGGGAAGGGATTTGATGGAGACCTCCAAGTTAGACTCTCTCTCTCTCAGCATAATTTCTGGCTGTGGCTCTCTGTATCTCTTCTCATCTTCTACAGGAGGAAGCCTGATTATGGCTGAATAAGGTGCTGATCTATGAGTATAGCAGAATGTCATTAGGAGTCATTTTATTGTTACTGTTTTAAATTGTTCAGCAGTATGTGGTTTTAATCTACATCTCTGGGATGTCTAGTCTTTGGTTATGTCTGTAACGGACTCCTACTTGTAGAGTGGACAAAGAATATGTGGGAGTAGCCAATTTCTGATTTGAATTAAGTTCCAGTCTATACTAGGATATGGTTTTGTAGGCAAGACAGATTGTAGGTCAAAGGTTTTTGTAGCTAGGTTGGTGATAAGAACATACTTTAAAAAGCTGTACTCTACTAAACTGAAAAAAACTAAAAGAAATGGAGATGTTTCTTTCTTTATATATACCACTTAATAAAGTTG
This sequence comes from Mesocricetus auratus, assembly GCF_017639785.1. Taxonomy (NCBI): domain Eukaryota; kingdom Metazoa; phylum Chordata; class Mammalia; order Rodentia; family Cricetidae; genus Mesocricetus; species Mesocricetus auratus. The sequence continues at coordinate 78,634,265 of NW_024429189.1, forward strand.
AATCAAAATCATATAAGCAATTTAAAAAGAGTTATAACACATAATAAAATAGAAACAAGCCAGGCATTTGTGGTTAACGCCTTTAATCCCAGCACACAGGAGGCAGAGACGAATCTTTGTGAGTTAGAGGCCAGCCTGGTCTACAGGACGGCCACCAAACAATGCAGAGAAACCCTATCTCCCCTTCCTTGTCCCACTTACTTCCACTTTCCCTCTCTGGGATCTCCTTGAACTGCAGCAAGCTCCACTTGTCCCCTGAGGACCTAGCAACCAGAAGCCTGCTGAGAGAGACTGTCTACTCTGCCCCCACTCAGGGCAGAGGGCAGAGTACAAAGGGCACTGGGCAGAGCTCCCATTGGGAAAGGGAGTGCCTGAGACCCATCTGCACCCACTGTGAGACCTATCAGTGAACTGGACCTGCTTGCACCCACCAGAAGAGAACCTTGGACCCATAATCACCAGGAAAGGAAGAGACCCCACCTATACCCACTGAAAGAACAAATTCAATGACAGAGAAAAAAATATGATGCAACCAGACTCTAGGGACTCTACCCCAGCAATATCTGAACATCACAACACAGATGAAATAGAAGAGAATGACCTTCATGAACATGAAAGAGACTCTAAAAGAAGAGAAGAAATAAGAAAATCTTTTAAAGAAATGGAAAAAAAAGACAAGCCAAAAACTGTAGGAGTGAACCCCACAAAGCTATCTGCCCATGAGGGCAGGGAAAAGTAAATTAGCACAGGTAGATATAAAAGGAAGTGAAAGGAAAAGGAAACTCTCTTTCTCTTGGAAGCCAGCCATGTTTCATGTTGCTTGTGCAACACTGTCTCTCTGGTAAATAAATATATTGTTTTCCTTATAACACTGACTATCATCAATAAAAAACTACAAGGAACAATTCAAGCAGTTCAAGGTTTGAAAGCTGAAACAGAGACAATAAAAAAACACGGTTTGAAGAAATACTGACATTAGAAAAGGTGAGCAAACAATCTGGAACTACAGATGCAAACATAACCAACAGAATACAAGAGTTAGAAGAGATAATTTCAGGCATTAAAGATTCACTAGGAGAAATAGATTCATCGAAAACGAAAATGTTAAGTCCAATAAATCCCTAACACAAAATATCCAGGAAATATGGGACACAGTGAAAAGGCCAAATCTAAGAATAATAGGTATAGAAGAAGGTGAAGAGACCCAGCTCAAAGGTGCAGAAAACATATTCAACAAAATCATAGAAGAAAACTTTCCCAACCTAAAGAAAGACAAGCCAATGAAATTACAAGAAGCCTACAGAACACCAAATAGAGTGGACCAAAAAAGGAAGTCACCTCACCACATGATAATAAAAACCCCAAACACAAAGAATAAAAAAAATAGTAAGAGCAGCAAAGGAAATTGGCCAAGTAACATACACAGGCAAACCTATCAGAATCACACCTGATTTCTCCATGGAAACTCTGAAAGACAGAAGGTCCTGGATAGATATTCTACCAACCTTAAGAGACCCATGGATGCCAGCCAAGGCTGCTATACCCAGCAATGCTTTCAATCAATATAGATGGAGAAAACAAGACATTTCATGACAACACCAGATTTAAACAATACATATCGACTAACCAAGCCCTACAGAAAATTCTGGAAGGAAACCTCCAACCCGAGAAAGTTAACTACAACCAGAAAAACATAGGCAATAGATAACCCCACTTTACCAACAGGCAAAAGAAAAAGTAGTGGAAATCCACATGCAATTCCAACAACAACCATTCCAAAACAAACAACAATGAGCTATCAATGGTCATTAATTGTCCTCAATATTAATGGTCTTACCTCACCCATAAAAAGACACAGGTTAACAGAATGGATTTGAAGACAGAATCCACCCTTCTGCTGCTTACAAATAACACACCTCAGCTTCAAAGACAGACTTTATTTCAGAGTTCAGGGGTGAGAAAGGATTTTCCAATCAAATAGAAACAAGCAGGGGTAGCAATCTTAATATCTAACAAATTAGATTTTAAAATAAAATCAATGAAAAGTGATGAAGGAGGTCACTTCATACTCATCACAGAAATCAACCAGAATGAAGTCTCAATTCTGAACATCTATGCCCCCAAAACAAAGGCATCTACATTCATAAAAGACACATTACTAAAACTCAAAGCACATATAAAACCTCACACACTTGTACTGGGAGACTTCAAAACTCCACTCTCACCATTAGACAGGACCATGAGACAGAAACTTAACAAGTATACAAAGGACCTAATAGAAGTTGTGACCCAATTGGGTTTCACAGACATCTATAGAACACTACATCCAAACAGAAAAGAATATACCTTCTTCTCAGCTCCACACAGAACGTTCTCAAAAATTGACCACATACTTGGCAACATAGCAAACCTCAACAGGTACAAAAATATGGGAATAACTCCATATATCTTATCACACAATCATGCCTTAAAGTTAGACTCAACAATAACACAAATCTCAGAAACCCTGCAAACTCATGGAAATTGAATAATACACAATTGCACCACACCTGGGTCAAAGAAGAAATAAAAAAAATTAAAGAATTCCTAGAACTCAATGAGAATGAAGACACAACATATCCAAACTTATGGGGCACTTTGAAAGCAATGCTAAGAAGAAAATTCATAGCAAAAAGTGTCCACATGAAGAAGCTGGAGAATAGTCACATTAGAGAATTAACAGCACAACTGAAAGCTCTAGAACAAAAGGAAGTAAACTCACCCAAGAGGAGCAGACACCATGAAATAATTAAATTGAGGGCTACAATCAATAATGTACAAACTAGACAAACGATAAAAAGAATCAATGTAACAAAAAGTTGGTTCTTTGAGAAAATCAACAAAATAGACAAACCTTTATTCAAATTTACCAAACCACAGAGTATGAACAAGCAGATTAACAAAATCAGAAATGAAAAGGGAGACATAACAACGGACAGTAAGAAAATCCAGAGTATCATCTAGTCATATTTTGAAAATCTGTAATCAACAAAATTTGAATATTTAAAGGAAATGGACAATTTTCTGGATAGATATTACTTACCAAAATTAAATCAAGAAGAGATAACCAAATTAAATAGTTCTATAATTCCTAAGGAAGTAGAAGCAGTCATCAAAAGTCTCCCAAACAAAAAAAGCCCAGGGCCAGATGGCTTCAGTACAGAATTTTAAAGGAAACTCAAAGAACAGGTTATAACAATTCTCCTCGAGGATTCAATAACATTGATGCCCAAGCCACACAAAGACACAACTAAGAAAGAGAACTTCAGACCAATATACCTCATGAATATTGATGTAAAAATACTCAATAAATTACTGGCAAATCAGGTCTAAGAACACACCAGAAACTTCATCCACCATGATCAAGTAGGCTTCATTCCAGGGATGCAGGGATGGTCCAACATACAGAAATCTATCAATGTAATCCACCATATAAACAAGCTGAAGAACATATATCACATGATCATCTCACTAGATACTTAAAAAACCTTTGACAAAATCCAACATCCCTTCATCGTAAAGGTCTTGGAGAGATCTGGGATAACAGGAACATATCTAAACATGATAAAAGCTATATACAGTAAACCAACAGCCAACATCTAACTAAATGGACAGAAACTCAAGGCGATTCCACTAAAATCAGGAACAAGACAAGGCTTTCCCCTCTCTCCATATATCTCTTCAATATAGTACTGAAAGTTCTAGATAGAGCAATAAGACAACAAAAAGAGATCAAGGGGATACAAATTGGAAAGGAAGAGGTAAAACTTTCACTATTTGCAGATGATATGATAGTTTTCATAAGTGACCCAAAGAATTCTACCAGGGAACTCTTACAGCTGATTAACACCTTCAGAAAAGTGGCAGGATACAAGATCAACTCAAGAAAATTAGTAGCCCTACTATATACAGAAGACAAGATGGCTGAGAAAGAAATCAGAGAAACATCACCCTTTACAAGTGCCCTACACAAGATAAAATACCTTGGGGTAACGCTAACCAAACAAGCCAAAGACCTGTATTACAAGAACTTTGAGTCTTTAAAGAAAGAAATTAAAAAGACACCAGAAAATGGAAAGATCTCCCATGTTATTGGATAGCTAGGATCAATGTAGTAAAGATGGCAATCTTGCCAAAAGCAATCTACAAACTCAATGCAATCCCCATCAATATCGCAGCACAATTCTACACAGACATTGAAAGAACAATTCTCAACTTTATATGGAAAAAACAAAAAACCCAGAATAGCCAAGACAACCCTGCTCAACAAAGCAATGTCAGGAGGCATCACCATCCCTGACGTCAAGCTCTATTATAGAGCTATTGTCCTGAAAAGAGCTTGGTATTGGCACAAAAATAGACAAGTAGACCAATAGAATTGAAATGAAAGCCCTGAGATTAATCCACAAACCTATGAACACCTGGTTTTCAACAAAGAAGCTAAAATTATACAATGGAAAAAAGATAGCATCTTCAACAAATGGTGCTGGCATAACTAACTGGATATTGGCATGTAGAAGACTGCAGATAGATCCATGTCTGTCGCCACACACAAAACTTAAGTCCAAATGGATCAAAGACCTCAACATAAATCCAGCCACACTGAACCTGTTAGAAGAGAAAGTGGGAGGTACCCTTGAATGAATTGGTACAGGAGACCACTTCCTGAACATAACACCAGTAGCACAAACACTGAGATCGACAATTAATAAATGGGACCTCCTAAAACTGAGTAGCTTCTGTAAGGCAAAGGACACAGTCACCAAGACAAAAAGGCAACTCACAGATTGGGAAAAGATATTCACTAACCCCACATCTGACAGGGGGCTGATCTCAAAATTTACAAAGAACACAAGAAGCTATTCTCCAAAACACCAAAGGACCCAATTAAAAAGTAGGGGACTGAACTAAATAGAGAATTCACAATAGAAGAAACTAAAATGGCTGAGAGACACTTGAGAAAGGGCTCAAAATCCTTAGCCATTAGGGAAATGCAAATCAAAACAACCCTGAGATATCATCTTACTTCTGTAAGATGATAAATGTCTAAATCAAAATCACCAATGACAGCTCATGCTGGAGAGGATGTAGGTAAAGGGGAACACTATTCAATTGCTGGTAGGAGTGCAAACTTGTACAGCCACATTGAAAATCAGTATGGACATACCTCAGGAAAATGGGAATCAGTCTACCACACAACCCAGCAATTCCACTCTTAGGCATATACCCAAAATATGCCCATTCATACAACAAGGATGTCTGTTCCACTATGTTCATATCAGCATTATTTGTAATAGCTAGATCCTGGAAGCAACTTAGATGCCCCACAACTGAAGAGTGGATAGAGAAAATTTGATACATTTACACAATGGAATACTACTCAGTAGAAAAACACAATGGAATCTTGAAGTTTGCAGGCAAATGGATGGCACTAGAAGAAACCATCCGAGGTAACCCAGTCAGAAAAAGACAAACATGGTATGTACTCACTCATATATGGATTTTAGACATGGATCAGGGGAGTGTTAGCCTACAATCCCAGTACCAGTGAGCTGAGAAACATGGAGGTTCCCAAGAGAGATATGCTTGATAATCCAGAGAAGTGAAATGAGGCAAGATTGGGAAAGTGGGGGAGGAGAGGGAACCAGGAAAAAGAGAGGAGTAGAAGACGAGGACAGAGGAAGACATGGGGAAGCAAGAAGTTTGAGTTGGGGTAAGTATAGAGTAGAGCAGGATGAGAAATACCGTAATAGAGAGAGTCATTATAGGTTTGAGGAGAGAGCTGACACTAGTGAGATTTCCAGAGATCTGCAAGGATAACACCAACTGGCAAACAAAGCAATAGCAGAGAGACTACCTTAATAGCCCCTCCCTAATGATACGATTGATTACTACCTCAAATGCCATCCTAGAACTTTCATCCAGTGACTGATGGAAGCAGAAGCAGATACCCACAGCCAAACATTGAACTGAATTTCTGGAACCCAGTGACAGAGATGGTGGAGTGATGAGCAAAGGGGTCAAGACTGTGCTGGCGAAACCCACAAAGGCAGCTGACCTGACAAGGCGGAGCTTTTGAACCCCAGACTGATGGCTGAGAGGCCAGCAGGCAACTGAGCCAGACTCCCTAAATGTAGTTTCAGTGAGGAGGCCTCAGCAATCTCTGGGGCCTTGGTTAGTAGATCAGTGTTTACCATGACCTAGGAATGAACTTTGGGAGCCCATCACATATGGAGGGATGCTCTCTCAGCCTGGACACATCCTGCCCTGGATGAAATGACAGACTCTGGAGATACCCTGATGGAGGGCCTCACCCTCCTTGGGGAATGGTGTGGGCATTGGGTGTGGGGTTGTGGAGCTGGTGGAGGGTTAAGGGAGGAGGGATGGGAGAGGGAGCTGGGATTGTCATGTGAAACAAGCATGTTTCTAAGATAACATATTGAAAAGAGACCTGTTAGGTCACTCAAGGGCCACATATGGGCTAATTTTATGTGTCTGTTTGACTAAACTAGGGATGTTCGTATTTGTCTGTGAGTGCAAATGCTGTGGTCTGAGTAAAGTTGACAGAAAGTTCTGGACCTAAAGAAGCATGTCCTGGAAACTTGGTTCCCAGTGTGGAAATATAAAAGGGGTAACACTTATGTTGGACCCCAGTTCTCAAGAGATGTGTTATTAAAAAGTGAGCCTGATCTCTGAATTCCATTCCTCACTTTTTTCCATGTTTTAATTTTTTAAATTAAACACAACTTTATGTAGTTAAATATTCTACAACATAAAAAATGTAACACATCTTTCCATAGTTAAAGTAATATTCCACAATATACAGCAATACTCAAAAGTGTTGAATAGCAATCTATTCCATATTTCAAAAATATTTTCCTTTATCATCTCTTGATTCCTCAACTTGAATGTGTGCTACGTGAGGATAGTAACCCTGCTTGCTTCACACTCTTCTCTTCAAAACAGTGTTAGCGTGCAATATGTTACAATCAATTTTTGTTGATTAAACAAGATCTTCAAGCATCTATTACTAAGGCAAGCAATGTAGTTTTAGCTTACAATGACCTAAGTTTTCATGCATATTCAAGAAGTATTTGCTTAATTAATAATAAGCAAATTTATTATAACTTTTAATGCATTTTAAATTACTATGGGAGCTTTGGGTAGTTTGAATCCTGAATGCACCATAGAGGATTGCAACTGCAAAATGCAAGCCAGAGCATTCTTCAAAGGTGACTTCTGGTAAGAGCAGCAGACTTTCTGATGGTGAAGATGTCAGACAATCTAGACAACATGAGTTGAGGAATAATCATTTACTAAGTGGGTTGGGTTGTGATCTGGAAAGTTGCTGGCTATGCTGACATAAAAAGGAATGTAGTAGGAATTAACTGCCATCTAATCATATATGGCAACTGAAATATTGGAGTGTATCACAATTAAGTCTCTCTCTTGCTCTCTCTCTCTCTCTCTCTCTCTCTCTCCTCTCTCTCTCTCTCTCTCTCTCTCTCTCTCTCTCTCTCTCTCTCTGACCACTCTTTCATGTGTATCTGTATACATAAGTGCATGGACTTGCAAAGGTCAGAAGAGGGTGTTGGGTCTGCTGGAGCTGAATTTCAGGAGGCAGGGTGCTGAAATCCACATATGAAGGAAGCAGCAAGCATTCTTATCTGCTGAGCCATCTCTCCAGTTCCCCTCTCCCCATACTAAGTTTTGCTTATGGTAAGCAATTTAAGTTGAAATAAGTAAATAAATCAGAGTTATTTTATTTAAATTAGAAACAAGCTTGTTTTACATGTCAATCCCAGTTCCCTCTCCCTCCCCTCATACCCTTCCCCCCACTGGCCCCCTATTCCATCATGTTTCTGCTCCCCAGGGAGGGTGAGGCCTTCCATGGAGGATCATCAATGTCTGTCATACCATTTGGAGCAGGACCAAGATGCTACCCCTTATGTCTAGGCTGAGAGAGTGTTCCTCTATGTGGAATGAACACCCAAAGTCCATTCGTATGCTAGGGATAAATACTGATCCAATACCAGAGGCCTCATAGATTGCCCAGGCCTCCTCACTGACACTCACATTCAGGGGGTCTGGGACAGTCCTATGCTGGTTTCCCATCTATCTGTCTGGGGTCCATGAGCTCCCCCCTGTTCAGGTCAGCTGTTTCTGTGGGTTTCTCCAGTCTGGTTGTGATCCCTTTGCTCATCACTCCTCCCTCTCTGCAACTGGATTCCAGCAATTCAGTTCAGTTTTTAGCTGTGGGTGTTAGTCTCTGCTTCCATCAGCCACTGGATGAAGGCTCTAGGATAGCCTATAAGGTAGTCATCAATCTTATTATCAGGGAAGGGCATTTAAGGTAGCCCTTCCACTATTGCTTAGTTTCTTAGTTGGGGTTATCCTTGTAGATCTCTGGATATTTCCCTAGGGCCAGATTTTTCTTTAAACCTATAATGGCTCCCTCTATTATGATGTCTCTTATCTTGCTCTCCTGTATTCTTCACCCAACTCAACCTTCCTGCTCCCTCCTGTCCTCGATTCCCCTCCTTTTCTCCCCTTCTTTTGCTCCTACCTCCCTCTCCCCTCCCCCCATGTTCCCAATTTGCTCAGGATCTCTTGTCCCTTTCCCCTTCTCTAGGGGACCATGTATGTCTCTCTTAGGGTCCTTCTTGTTTCCCAGACTCACTGGCCCTGGGATTGTAGGCTGGTACTCCTTTGCTCTATATCTAAAATCTATATATGGAGTGAGTACATTCCATGTTTGTCTTTTGTGACTGGGTTACCTCACTCAGGATGGTTTCTTCTAGTTCTATCCATTTGCCTTCAAATTTCAAGATTCCATTGGTTTTTTTTTCTGCTAAGTAGTACTCCATTGTGTAAATATACCACATTTTTCTTTGTCCATTCTTCAGCTGAAGAGTATCTAGGTTGCTTCCAAGTTCTGGTTATTACAAATAATGCCACTATGAACATAGTTGAACAGATGTCCTTGTTGTATGAATGTGCATCTTTTCGGTATATGCCTAAGAGTGGAATTCCTAGATCTTGTGGTAGGCTAATCTGAATTTCTCTTTGGCAATTCATCAGTCTGTGACCTCTCTCTCTTGCACATACTCCTGCGATGATTCCACCAATATGGTAGTGCCATGCCAAGGAGTCTCACATTATGTTACCTAGACTTCTAACACTCCAAAAATGTGAGCTGAATAAACCTTTTGTCTAGAAGGAATAAAGGAAAGAATGAAGGGAAGGAGGGAAGGAGAGAGGGAAGGAGGGGAAAATGAGAGGAAGGAACAAACTCAGGGCCGAAATCAATTTTTTTAAAAAGAACAAAACAAGAGGGTCTTCCTTAAATGTGGTTTTTATACCCAGTGAATCTAAAACCCTTCTTATTCTAAGTATTTTGAACTTCATTTAAAGGTGATTTTAATTTTTTCTTCTCTCGTGTTTTCATCCATTAGACTCTTCCTTTCTTTTTGAATAACTGGCTTCTTAATAATGCCTTATAGGTTGAAAATCAGAGTCTCCACACAGCAGCAAAAATAGGAGAAATATAACTGATTTCTGCACACCTAAAGGAATTCATATCTATTGTCCACAAATGCTTTTCTAATTCTTCTGCTAATAAATAGAATACATTTTATTTATGATACAATCTTCTGATTAGACAGTTCACAGGTATACCAGTTTTACATTCAGAGTAGCAAGAAACCCAGCAAAATGAAATAATGTCATTGCCTATTTAATTTTAGTGAGAACAAAGGTTTGTCTAAAATGTGAGTTTAAATATCCTAATGTTAGTATGAGCAAATGCAACCGAATACCCAAAGTCACAGAATACCTGATAGAAGAATAGATCGTTGACTGTTATTTCTGATTTTCAAAATAATTTCTAATTATGGAGTGTTTGGATCTATTCTCAATTTTCAAAATTAGAAAATCCCTCAAAATGGCAAAGATGCTTAGATAATAATCTTTAAATCATTTCCCCTACCTCTTTCTATAGGGCAATGCATCCTGTTCTAGAACTTTCTTGTGCTTTACATTTAAATGTATTTGTCTTTTTAAATGTACATGGCTGAATTTTTTCAGATGGTAAAAGAAATTGGTTGAGATCTAGGAAAAACACATATCACACTCATCTTAAGGAATTATGCACAAGTGTTAATGTGGGGCAATAATAACTAATAAGAAAATGAAAGGCTATCAAAACCAATGACCTCTAAAACAAAAACGCTGTTGTCATTGTTCTTTGGTACCCTCCATAGCTACATGGTATTATGCTATTGTTGAAGACATAATGTTCTTTGGATGCAGATTATTAAGTAATCAGTCTTGAAGTAATCACAAAAATCTCCTGATAGCTAAATTTTACAGTGTCAAAAGGTGCTATGTAGGGTCATGGAAGACAAAACAACAGTCTTAACCAGTGCTGGACTTTGTGTATTGCAATCATGACCTGCCAGACACTGGTGCCAGAGTGGAACGACTGTTACATGGGTAACTAATGACTTTCTGATGGATTTGAAAACTCTTCCATAAAAGGAATTTACATACATGCATGATAGTATAATCCTAGCTAAATTCTCATGCTTGGGAAATTCATGGGTTCTAGAGTACAGCCTACTATATTTATTTTATCAATACTGTGTCATTGTATTGCCTTCTAAATAGTTAAGTTCATATCCATAGACCTGGAGTTCTCTCAACCTTGGTCCGAGAAACTTCTTTTTGCAGTGTTGAAAAGTCAATTCTGAGGTGCATGATTGTCAAAGTGTGAGAATAAGAAAAAAAGAGCTCAGGCCTATGTGCCAAGAATCAAAGAAGATTGTGGAGGAGGAGGCAGAAAGAATGTATGATCTATATGAATAATGGGAAAGAGTGCAATGGAATGCAGTCTTCTGGACATGATATGACTATCACACTCATGAACTCATAGCAGCTGTAATTACTTGTACATGATGTACACAAGAGCAAGACAACCAAACTTCAAGCATGGATGGGAGATGTGCTTTTCAGGCCTCACTCCTTATTGAGAAGCTATTGCAGTTGGTAGATGCAAGGGAAAGTAGATCATTCTTCTTTGAGAATGTTCCCACTGAGAGGCTTGCCATGCTTCAGTGAATGGCTCTAGACCCATATATATGAACAGCACTAAAAAGGCTGAGTAGGTTATCAAAAAAAGGCATGACGTTGAGAAGGAAACCTGTTGAAAAATTGAAGGATGGAAGTCAAGGAATAGAGATGATCATAGTTCATTGAATGCATGTTTGAAATTCTCAAGAATAAAGAAAAACTATAGATTAAAAAATAAATATCCCCAGTAAGTACTGCCAGAATTTCCTACTTATGGTTTTAAAAATCTTATATTCTCTGCTCTAAATTTCTTAGTATAGGATTCCAGCTTCTTTATGTCTAAGAATTTATAACAAAAATATTCCTTGGGAATTGAGGCTTGTGATTATTATAATCTTTACTTTGTAAACCAGTAATTTTTTCTGTTCTCAGAAGAGATTGTCTCACCCTCCTAACTAGAAGAAAAATAGACTAAATATTGATGTATATAAACAAAGCATAGAAAGGCAGATTTTTCATTGAGATTAGTCAAAATGCACTTCTATGTTCACAATGCAAGTATTAGGAGATCTTTCTATAACTCAGTAGCTGTCTGAATACTCTCTTCATTGCCTTCTTCATTTCTTGATTCCTGAATGTATAGATCACAGGATTCAGAAATGGAGTGATAACTGTATCAAATATGGCCAGAAATTTATCCAGGTGTATGGAGGGAGATGGCCAAGTATACACAAATATCAGAGGACCAACGAATAAGACCACCACAGAGATATGAGCTGAAAGTGTTGACAGAGCTTTAGAGGAACCAATTGAAGAATGTTTTTGTACAGTGATTATGATGACAATATAGGAAATGATCAGTATGAAGAAGGAGCCCACAGAGATGAACCCACTGTTGGCTGTGACCATGAACTCTAGTCTATGGGTGTCTATGCAGGCAAGTTTGATGAACCGGGGAAGGTCACAGTAAAAACTGTCCAACACATTTGGTCCACAGAAAGGTAAATTGACTACAAAAGCCAGTTGAACAAGAGAGTGTGTAAGGCCAACTAACCAGGCAGTCACTACAAAGAAGAGACATATTCTGGGGCCCATAATGGTCAGGTAATGGAGAGGTTTACATATGGCGACATATCTATCAAAGGCCATGGCTATGAGTAAAACCATCTCCACACCACCAATGACATGGATGGAGAAGATCTGAATGACACAACCCCTAAAAGAGATGACTTTGTGCTTCCTCAATAGATCATAAATCATCTTAGGAGAAGTGACACAAGAAACACCTAAGTCAATGAAGGAGAGATTAGCCAACAGAAAGTACATTGGAGAGTGTAACTGAGGATCTGAAGCCACTCCAAAAATGATGAGGGAGTTTCCCATCATGCTTGCCACATAAAACATAGAGGAGAACACAAAGACAAGAAGCTGAATGTCCCGGGAGTTGGTGAGTCCAAGAAATACAAACTCTGACACCACAGAGTGATTTGCTCCTTCCATAAACATGTATGTCTGCACTACCTGGGGGAGGAAAAAGGAAAAGCTGTATATTTATATTAACAGACTATATTAAGAAAAGTTATGGAAATCTGTTTGTAATCTAACATTAAAATCAAACTACAGGAAAACATAGATGAAAAATGAACATCACTTAATAGCAAGGAATGAACTTTAAAATAAAAGTGAAATATTGCTTCAAACTTGTTAAAAGAGTTTTATCAAAAAATCAGAACTGTTCAAAATACATCAAGTAATGCAACATTACAAAAGAAAAGAATGATATAACTCAAATTTCAAAATGAGGTTTTCTGTAGCTCTGAAATAAAACACTCACTTACTAAGGCATTGACCATAATTTTGGAAACAAAAAGGAAGAAATGAGGAAGGGATGGAATAGTGTTACCATATTCTCTCTCTGAATTTCATGTTCTTCTGTTTTCCCTCAGAGTAGGTACAGGAATATTCCTTTTGACAGAGAAGACTGGTCAACATGGAAACATGATTTTTGTTTCAAGAACAATGTACAGTCTGGTCCACACACATAAAAACACTCTTTTGAAGTCCAACACTAAAATCTTTCTGGCAAATAAGCCCTTCTTTCCTCTACCTACTTCTGGAAAATACTTAACTTCAAAATTTGTTAAATGTTTTATCAAACTGGGAGATCTGGCTTTCTATTAGCATTTATGTTACTTATTTTATTTTTTGAGAATATAATACAAATACATTATTTCTCCCTTCCCTTTTCTCCCTTCAAGGTCCCCTATTTACTCCTCATTACTGTCTTTCAAATTATAACCTTTTTATTATTTTTACTATTCCTCAAATAGTATACACCTATCATGATACTAACTCATCAAATACAGGTAAGTAAGCATATTAGATAAAGAGAGTATGATGTATGTCTATTTCCGTTCTTTGAAGCAACCAAGAAATGATCCAGAAAGAGGTGTAAGTCTCTCTGTAACTGGCAGTTACCAGTGTGTCATGTCAGACGAGAAACTGTAGGTGCTTACAAACTTTTCTATTACATAAAAACTAAAATACCTAATTTTTCTTTTAAACTGAAAGTATTGGTCCCTGGAACAGTAGGATAGGTGTGAATCACTACACTGGAGTATATAGCATGTGATGTGAAAACTTAACCATCTGAAAGGAACAATGTAGTATACTACTTTCTGTTCCAACACTGGTGATGGGATTCAATATATTTTATTATAGCTTTACTTTTATTTCAAAAGAGAATACAAAAATGTTAATGTGAACCTTGAGTACAGATAAAACATGACACTGTGGTTCGTACACCATTAAATTAGTATTAGGCATAAGCCTCTGAGGTTCAGACTATTGAACACATTTTTAAATCCTGCATTTTATATTTTGGTTAGGATTGACACAATTAAAGATCACAAAGATTAATTCAGCATGTAGGTATTACATGTAAAGGTATTTGCTAAAAGTTAGTATTCCTTTCCTTTTCCATTTGTACATGAATGACCTGAACTCATGATATAAAAGAATGAATAAAAAACATAGGGTATTAGCAAGCAGGAAGCATCAAAACCCTTCACTGATGAAGATATTTCAAAATATATTAACTATTCCCTTTTAACAAAAGATTTTTGAAAATATAACAGACTCTTATTTGACAATATGTAATATCCATGTTATCCTGGTGATTAAAATATAAACGGTAAGCTGAAATTAAGTATATTTGTGTTCAAAGAACACTGGTGGTTATTACAAATCTGACTCATTATTTTCCTTCACAGGTAGACCATAATGCCCATAAATCTAAAGTCTACAACATTCTTCTAGCCAATGTACTACAGAACTCATAATCAGAGTATGTGATATAAATTTTATTGAAACATAGAAAATGATATTTCAATACTTAAAAATCACGTTAAAATGTTATTATATAGTCAAAGAAGATAGGCAAAGAGACTGACCAAAATTATAAATTGAGAAGTAATTAAAAAATGAAGTATTGGCCGGGCGGTGGTGGTGCACACCTTTAATCCCAGCACTCGGGAGGCAGAGGCAGGCTGATCTCTGTGAGTTCGAGGCCGGGCTGGACCAACAGCTTCCAAAACAATACAGAGAAACCCTGTCTCGTAAAACAAAAAAAAATGAGGTATTATAGAAGTAAAGATTTGGAGAAATAAATGAGATTAAAGAGAAAATATTTTAAAGCACTAAGAAGATTGAATGGCATTTGTGAAATCATAAGGCAAAAAAGCAACAAGTTCCCTTTAGTAAAATAATGGATAATTTATGAGAAATGATAAGCATTTAGTTCAGAGCTACCCTTCAGAAGTCATATAATTACATCAATAAAAGTACAGTAGCTTCAGGTATGTTATATACAAGTATTTTGGCATATGATCATTATACATAGTGGTAAGTTTCATAAATCCATTCTCCCTTTTAATTCTTTTGAATTCATGTATAATAAAATAATTATTGTTATGGTATTTTCAGGATTGAAAATTTAAAGCTCTTGTAAGATAAATTGATAAAGCTCAATTTATCAGCTGTGGACTGACCTGTCTTTTTTATCTGGAAACCCCTTCATCTAGTAAGAATTAGGAATTTGCCTAAAGTGAGTTTATCTGATTATGGTAATTCATGATTAGAGGAGAGTGAAATATAATTACAGGACAAATACCAGAATTTATCATGTTATGATAAATTTGGAAGATTAGAATTAAAAGCTAACAGTGTCCACAGCTAAATTTGCAAAACAGAGAAAGTCATATAAAAGTTTCTAGATCTGTTTAACTTGAGGCCCATGCCACAAGAGACAGCCTATGCCATGAGGAGGAACCCATGCCCTATATTGCCTGGCAATATAGACTGGATAACCCAGAGATTTAGAGTAGAACCAAACACAACTGAAAAAAAGTCAATGAAATGATTCCTAATGATATTCTGCTATGCTCATAGAACAGTCATCAGAGAGGATTCCTTTGGCAGCAGATGGGAGAGATTTAGAGACCCATAGCCAGGCATTATGTAGAGATAATATCTAAACTGGAGGTCTGCAACTAGTCCATCCCCTCAGAGATCAGGAACCTCCAAGGAAGAGGGGGAATAAAGACTGTAGGAGTCAGAGGAAATAGAGGATACCAGGAGAACATGGCCCACCAAATCAATTAAGCAGGCTCACATGGGCTCAAGGAGACTGAAATGGCAAGCACCAGGTCTTCATGGGTCTTATGCAAAAATGTTATGCTGTTAGCTTGGTGTTTTGTGGGACTCCTAACAGTGACTGGGTTTGTCTCTGACTCTTGCCTACTCTTTAAACTCTTTTCCTTCTATTGGGTTGCCTTGTCCAGCCTTGATATGAAAGCTTTTGCCTTGTCTTATTGTATCTTGTT
Organism: Mesocricetus auratus; assembly: GCF_017639785.1. Classification (NCBI taxonomy): domain Eukaryota; kingdom Metazoa; phylum Chordata; class Mammalia; order Rodentia; family Cricetidae; genus Mesocricetus; species Mesocricetus auratus. The sequence goes on from NW_024429189.1 coordinate 78,650,257, forward strand.
TTGTCCTTTTTCAGCTGTCATCTCTTGTAAACCTTATCTTTTCTGAAGAGGAAACAGGAAAGTGGATATAGGGAAGACCGGAGGTAGGGGAAGCTAGGAGGAATGGAGGAGGAGTTGAGATGTATTTTATGAGAGAAGAATCTTTTCAATAAATATATATATGAAATACAAATATTTAATAAAAAGTTTTTAGGTGTGTGTACAGGAACAAAATGCTCACTACTTAGAAGCCATAAATACCTATAGAGAAAACTCTTGAGAGATGGTGTTTGGAATTGTCTTCATATTAGCCGTACTTGAAAGTGTTTCACAAGTTATTCTATACACACATAACTAATGAAATATTCATGATGAAAAAGACACCCTATGCCTTTGCCTACTGTAGTAATTAATGCTTTTCCTTGACCAGCACCGAACTAATGAATATAAGTAACCATATTCTAAGACATTCAGTCCTATTGATGAACAATGTATTTAGTATTGAGGTTCCTAATACAGAGTCATCAAGTTCAATGGCTCTGTCGAACAGTGCTCATGAAAACCGTCATCCATGTGTATTTCTTTCTCAATCTAGAAATAATGCAAGCTCACTCACACAATTGAAACATCTCATAATTTTATTTCTCAAACTAAAAAAACTTTTCTATTTATAATTATTATTATTATTATTACTATTATTATTGGAAATTTAAATGATTGTCTCCTTTTCAAATAAATACATATATAAATAAAACGAAATGCCTTTGTAGCTTCAAATTTATAGGACTCAATAAACTAAATGTTTAGTTGTTGTTTTGAGACAATGTCCTTTTGTTGAATCCCAGTTTGATGGTAATTCTCCTGCCTTCATCTGCCAAGCTGTGCATCAACATGCCCAAAATACCTTTTATAATTCTTTTCATGTTATTCTGATTCTCTGTCTCATTTTACATCACCCATAAAAATTACTGCTTGTCAAAATTCTTTAGTCTTATTGATTCTACTTATTCTTCAGAAATAAAATTAGTACAAATGCTACCTATAAACAATAAAAGAAAACCAGAAAAATAAATACAATTCCAGGTAACTTTGGGTATTATTTTATTGTGAAATTAGCTACATTATATCTAAAAATGAAATTACATTGGAAAGTATGTTTTCAGCACTGGATTATTTGGCATCCATGTCAAAATATATTTTTGGTCAGGTTTCTATGACACTCTTCATACTGGAAGACTTCTAGTGAAATCATGTTTTTAGAGAATTGATCAATGTATGCCCAGCTTTTTTGAAAAGCTGATGGATGGAAAAATATAGCATTCATGTTTTTGTTTTTGTATCAATAAACACTTTCTGATTTATCAAGTAGAAGAGGATAAGATCATCCATACATTATCAGAGAATGGAATGATTAAGTATAATCTATACTATGTAAAAAATATCATAAAGCTATTTAATGTTTTCTATGCCTTTTACATCTCCCCTGGCTCCAGCTCTATGTAAAATTCAATAATGTTTCTAGTACATCAATAAAATTTTTACAAGTATTTTTTGTTTTTGTCAAATTATTTTCCTAAATGCTATCTATTTTGCCTCAGGCTCACTCAACCAATTTAAGATATGACTCAAATGCATAGCACTTCCAACAGCAGAATCACATCTACAAATAAAGCACTATTCTTATTGCTAAATCTCCTTCCAGTCATTTACCTGCATAAAATGAACACATCTTCATGGGTTTAGATTTCCCTGTATTCTCCAACATAAAGTACCTCTGATATCCTAACACAAGAATATGTAAAACTAATTATACATACCTCAAGTGGGCAATGACCAAGATAGTTTTACAATACTTGTAGCTCAGGGACTACTTCCCTGGAGTAACATGCAGTTTGTCCAGTGCAACAAAAGGATTTCAGATCTCAGTAAATAATACCAGAAATTAAAAAGGAAGAAAAATTGGGAAATTTTGTATCATCATGTTACACCTTGTATGTATTTATAAATTTTACAATTAATTTTTAAAAATTGATAAGTATATTTATGATAACTTCCTTTTAATATAATAAGTAATTATGGATTTCTATGTAGACTTGGCTGTACAAAACTTCATTCTAATGACTAACATTTAGAAGTGTAACAGTAGTCAATTTATAGTAAATTTTAAAATTATAATATACCCGAAATAACTTTAATGTATCTAACAACTTTAAGCCACTGAAAAGGAAGATCAAAGTGTGTGTCATTAAAGACAATCAAAACCTATTGTTCATATAAAATGTGGACTGTAGAACAGCATACACTATGAACTCCCTACTGTGTAATGGGCTTCAACACAATCAGAAGTCAGTAGGTTATCTCCACAACAGCCAAGCCACTATTGCACGAGGGATCACATCTTATAAAGCAGACCAGTATTGTATCTCATAGGGTTCACAGTGCGGTGAAACTGTTGAAGCCTTTATTCTCCCAGCAGTCTGCACAGAACCATCTGACATGGTGGAAGCTAACAGCAGACAGCAGTCTTTCAGCTTAATTCTCATCGGCTTTCTCTATATTGTACAAGCAAGGTGTATTGTTTAGGACCTCCTTCTAGGACCTCACTGGTCAACAATAAGAAGAAGATATACCACATATGACTTGCTTATTTATTAATCAAATCACTTATACTTTTTTGCTTAATACTAAGTTTTGATGTTTTGACTACTGATTCCACTTAAAATAAATAGTGGTCGAAGTTTTTCTCCCATTCTGTGTGCTGTATCTTCACACTGTGTGGAGACATTTTTATTTGATTCAATCACATTTCTTCCACTACACTAATTTTTCCTTTGCTATAGCAGTCATGGGTTTTTTTTATTTATTTAACTTTTAACATGTTATTCTCAATTTCCTCTCCCTTTCCTTCTCCCCCGCCCCCCCATTCCTCCCAACCTCCCCATCCCACTGCATCTCCCCTCCGCTCCCCAGGGAGCGTAAGACCTTCCATGAGGGATTTTCAGAGTCTGTCATATCATCCCGGGCAGGGCCTAGATCCTTCCCCATGTGTTCAGGCTGAGAGAGCATCCCTCCATGTGGAATGGACTCCCAGAGTCCATTTGTATGCCAGGAATAAATACTGAAATACTCTTCAAGGTCCCATAATTGGCAAGGCCTCTTCTCTGACACCCAGGTTGTGGGGAGCAGTGTCTGTATCAGTCCCGGTGGTTTCTCAGTCATTAGTCTGGGGTCCATGCATTACTGTTGTTTAGGTCAGCTGCCTTTGTGAGTTTCGCCAGGCTGGTGTTGGTTCCTTTGCTCATCACTCCTCTTTGCAAGGAGTTCAGTTCGGTTTTTAGCTGTGTCTGCCTTACTTCCATCAGCCACTGGATGAGGGTTCTAAGATGGCATATAAGGTGGTAATCAATCTCATTATCAGGGGAGGGCATTTAATGTATCCTTAATGCCAGTTCGTGTCATTTTTGTAGATCTGTGAAGATCTCACTAGTGCCAGATCTCTCCTCCAACTTATAATTGCTCCCTCTATTATGGTATCTCTCATCCTTCTCTCTATTCTTGCCCTGGCTCAACCTTCAGTGGATAGAGAAAATGTGGTACATCCACACAATAGAATACTATTCAGTAGGAAAAAAATGGAATCTTGAAATTTGCAGGCAAATGGATGGCACTCCAGTCACAAAAAGACAAACATGGTATGTACTCACTCATATATGGATTTTAGACATGGACCAGGGGATTGCCAGCCCACAATCCCACCACCAGAGAGTCTGGGAAGTAGGAAAGACCATAACAAAGATAAGAAGTCATGTTTTTTTAAAGATTTATTTATTATGTATACAGTGTTCTGCCTGTATGTACATGTGCATGCTAGAAGAGGGCTATACCCAGCAAAGCTTTCAATCACTATAGATGGAGAAAACAAGATATTCCACGTCAAAACCAGATTTAAAAAATACATATCCATAAATCCAGCCTTATAGAAAATACTGGAAGGAAAACTTCAATCTAAGGAAGGTAACTACGTTCACAAAAACATTCACATTAGGTAATCCAACTTTACCAAAAGACAAAAAAAGGGGGTAAATCCACGAACCATAACACTACCAACAACAAATCAAACAAGAATTAACACTCAGTGGTCCTTAATCTCCCTAGATATTAATGGTCTTAATTTGCCTATAAAAAGACACAAGCTAACAGAATGAATATGAAGACAGAATCCATCCTTCTGCTGCATACAAAAATCACACATCAACTTCAAAGATAGACATTACCTCAGAGTAAAGGGTTGGGATAAGATTTTCCACTCAAATGGATCCAAGAAACAAGCTGGTTTAGCTATCCTAGTATTGAACAAATTAGATTTCAAACTACAATCAGTCAAAGGAGATGAAGAAGGTCATTTCATATTCATCAAAGGAGAAATCCATCAGGATGAAGTCTCAGTTCTGAACATCTATGCCCCAAATACAAGGGTGCCCACATTCGTAAAAGAAACATTACTAAAACTCAAATAACACATAAGACCTCACACAGTCATAGTGGAAGACTTCAACACTCCACTCTCACCAATAGACAGGACAACCAGACACAAACTCAAAAAAGAAACAAAGGAACTAACAGAAGTTATGACCCAATTGGGTTTAACAGACATGTATAGAACATTCCACCCAAACACAAAAGAATATATCTTCTTCTCAGCACCACAAGGGACCTTCTCTAAAATCAACCACATACTTGGCAACATAGCAAATTTCAACAGTATAAAAAATTGGAATAACCTCCTGTATCTTATCGGATCACCATGCATTAAAGTTAAAATTCAACAACAGCACAAATTTCAGAAATCCTACAGACTCATGGAAATTGAACAACGCACAATTGCACCATTCCTGGGTCAAGGAAGAATTAAAGAAAGAAATTAAATACTTCCTAATATTTAATTAAAATGAAGACACAACATACCCAAACTTATGGAACACTATGAAAGCAGTGCTAAGAGGAAAGTTCATAGCACTAAGTGCATCTACTCTTCCTGGGTGAGTTTGCTTCTCCAGCGTGACTATCCTCCAGTTTCTTCATGTGGGCATTTAGTGCTATGAACTTTCCTCTTTGCACTGCTTTCAAAGTGTCCCATAAGTTTGGGTATGTTGTGTTTTCATTCTCATTGAATTCTAGGAAGCTTCTTGTACCTTGTCTTTCTTTAGGTTGGTAAAGTTTTCTTCTATGATTTTGGTGAATATGTTTTCTGCTCCTTTTAGTTGGATTTCTTCACCACCTTCTATACCTATTATTCTTAGGCTTGGTCTTTTCACTGTGTCCCATATATCCTGGATGTTTTGTGTTAGAGATTTGTTGGATTTAAGTTTTTCTTTGGTTGATGAATCTATTTCTCCTAGTGTGTCTTCACTGGAGATTCTCTCTTCCATCTCTTGTATTCTGTTGCCTATGCTTACATCTGTAGTACCTTCCCCAGTTTTTCTTTTTTTCAGCATTCCTTCAGACTATATTTTTTATTGTCTCCATGTGAGCTCTCAACCCTTGCACTGTTTGAATTGTTTCTTGTAAATTTTGTTTCAGGTTTTCCTCCCTTTCTGCATTTGTTGAATTTTTTGGTTTGTTTTTTCTTCCATTTCTTTCAGGGATTTTCTCACATCCTCTTTTAGGGCCTCTATCATTTTCACGAAGGTGCTTTTAAAGTCATTCCCTTCTGCTTCATCAGCATTGGGGTCTTCAGATCTTGCTGGTATAGAATGTCTAGACTCTGGTGGTATCATATTTGCTTTTCTGTTGCTGAGTGTGTTCTTATATTGCCTCTTCCCCATTACTTCTCCCAGTGGGTGTAGAAAGAGTCTCTTCCTCTCCTGGTGGGTAGGCGACCAGGGTTCACTTTTGGTGGGTGCAAGCAAATCCAATACTCTCTGGTCTCTGGTCTCTGTTCTCTGCCCCTTGCCTTGAGTGTGGGTGGAAGTGAACAAGGTCTCTCTGCTGGCTCCTGATTGCTTGGTTGCCTCTGCCCTCTGCTCTGGTGGAAGTGGACCAGCTCTTTCCCAGGAATGCACGAATGGTTCCACATATGAAAATCTATCAATGTAATTCACCATATAAACAAACTTCAAAAGAAAAACCACGTGATCATCTCATTTGATGCAGGGAAAAAGTCTTGACAATATCCAATACCCCTTCATGATAAAGAACCTGGAGTGATCAGGGATAACAGGAACATACCTGAACATAATAAAAGCAATATACAGTAAACCAACAGCTAACATCAAACTAAATGGAGAGAAATTCAATGCAATTCCTCTCAAATCAGGAACAAGACAAGGCTGTCCTCTCTCTCCATATTTCTTCAATATTGTACTTGAAGTTCTAGCAAGAGCAATAAGAAAAGAAAAGATCAAGTCAATACAAATTGGAAAGGAAGAAGTCAAACTTTCACTATTAGCACATGATATGATAGTTTACAGAAGTGATCCAAAAAAACTATACAAGGGAACTCCTACAGCTGATAAATACCTTCGGCAAAGTGACAGGATAAAAGGTTAACTCATAAAAATCAGTAGCCCTATTATATACAGACGATAAATGGGCTGAGAAAGAAATCAGAGAACCATCACCCTTTACAATAACCCCAACCAATATAAACTATTTGGGGATAACACTAACCAAGAAGTGAAAGACCTGTACAGCAAGAACTTTGAGTCTTTAAAGAAGAAATTAAAGAAGATACCAGAAAATGGAAAGATCTCCCATGCTCTTGGGTAGGTAGGATTAAAATACTAACAATGGCCGTCTTGCCAAAAGCAATCTACAGATTCAATACAATCCCCATCAAAATACCAGCACATTTCACAGACCTTGAAAGAACAATTCTCAACTTTACATGGAAAAACAAAAGACCCAGAATAGCCAAAACAAGCCTGTATAATGTAGAACCTCTAGAGGCATCACCATCCCTGACTTCAAGCTCTATTATAGCTTAGTTTGCCAGTGTCAGGTAACACAGTCACAAAAAGACAAGCATGGTATGTAGTCACTAATATATGGATTTTAGGCATGAAACAGGGGAGTGCCAGCCTACACTCACAATCAGAGAGTCTGGGAAACAGGAAGAGGCCACTGAGAGGTATACATGGTAAGCTAGAGAAGGGAAACAGGACAGAATCTTCTGAAGGGATTGGGAGCAGGGAGGGGGAGGAAGCAGGGAGAAAGAGAGGGGGTTAAGAGGAGGGGAGAGAAGGACATGGGGGAGCAGGGATTTTGATTCTGCAGAAGAACAGAGGAGAGCAGGATGAGAGATACCATAATAGAAGGAGCCATTATAGGTTTGAAGAGAGATCTGGCACTAGTAAGATGTTCAGAGACCTTCCAGGATGACACCAACTGGCAAACTAAGCAATAGTGGAGATGCTATCTTAAATGCCCTTCCCTGATAACATGATTGACAACTTCCTTGTGTGCCATCCTAGAGCCTTCATCCAGTGGCAGAGGCAGACACCTGCAGCTAAACACGGAACTGAACTCCAGGAATCCAGTTGCAGAGAGGGAGGAATGATGATCAATGGGGGTTAAAACCACAGAAACAGCTGACCAGAACAAGGAGGAGCTCATAGACCCTAGACTGATACCTGAGAGGCTAGCATGGGACTCATCCAGAACCCCTGGATGTGGGTGTCATTGAGGAGGCCTCAGCATTCAGCATTGGGCAATAGATCAGCATTTAGCCCTGTCGTTCAGATGGACTTTGGGAGCCTACAATCCCAGGGCCAGTGAGTCTGGGTAACATGGAGGTTCCCAAGAGATATGCATTATACCCCAGAGAAGTGGAAAGAGGCAAGATCTCCTGAGCAGATTGGGAACATGGGGGAAGAACAGAGGAAACCAGGAAAAAGAGAGGGGGATAGAAGAAGACATGGGCGAGCAGGAAGCCTGAGTCGGGGTATGAATAGAGGAGACCTGGATGAGAGATACCATAATACTTGAAGTCATTATAGCTTTGAGGAGAGAGCTGACACTAGTGAGATTCCCAAAGATGTACAAGGATAACACCAACTGGAAAACTAAGTAATACCGGAGAGACTACATTAATAGCTGCTACCTGATGATAAGGTTGGTGACTACCTTATGTGATATCCTAGAACCTTCATCCTGTGACTGATGGAAGCAGAGACAGATACTCACAACTAAACACTGAACTGACCCCCCTGGAACCCAGTAACAGAGTTGGAGGAGTGATGAGCAAGGCGGTCAAGACTGTGCTGGTGAAACCCACAAAGACAGCTGACTGGACAAGGGGGAGCTCTTGAACCCCAGACTGATGACTAAGAGGCTAACAGGGGACTGATCCAGACTCCAGGAATGTAGTGTCAATGAGGAGGCCTTAGAAATCACTGGGGCTTTGTGTAAGACTAGTGTTCACCATGGCATTCAAATGAACTTTGGGAGCCCATTCCACATGGAGGGATACTATCTCAGCTTGGACACATGGGGAAGGGCCTAGGTCCTGCCCTGGATGAAATGACAAACTCTGGAGATCCCCCCAAGGAGGGCCTTACCCTCCCTGGGGAATGATGTGGGGATTGTGCTGGGGGTGGGAGGATGGGGTGGGGCTGGTAGAGGGAGAAGGGGGGGAGCCGGGATAGACATTTGAAACATCCATGTTTCTAATTTAAATAAAACATACATAAAATAAAAAAATGAAAAAAATCTAAAGAGAGTTACCAAATAATAGGGGAAACAATGCCCTAACTAAACCTCTACCACCACCAAGGGAAACATCTAATGCCAAGAAGAGGTAGCATCTAGTTAAGCCATTGTCTAAAGGGGCCTGATGTAAACACCCAAACATCTCAGACAATTAACAAGGTTGTTGTATATTCTCTATACACTGATGGTAAGGCCATATTGCTGAAGGCAACACTTCTATATCTTAATGAACACAAAGAAGTAGAGCTGGTGCCTTACTAGAGCCTTTAGTCCAACTGAACAGTGTCCAGGGTACTTGGAGGTACTCTGCACACTACCAAAAAGAGAAAGGGAACCAACAACCTAGCTAGAAACCCTTCAATCTTCAAAGATGACCTGTCTTTATAATATGCTGATGGACTAGTGGCACAAGTGTTATGGGAGTAACCAATCCCTATGTCTGGATTTAAGACATACTGCATGAGACAAAAACCCATGCCTGACACTGCTCTCATGGCCAAGAAACTTGACACTAGATAGGCCATGGACCTAGGAAAAAAATCAAAGACTATTGTTCTGCTAAAGGAACATAGCAATACAATGGCTTCTAAAAGCATTCTGCTATATTCATAGGTAAGTGTCTTGCTGAACATTCATCAGAGAAGCTTCTTCTTATAGAAGTTGGGGACTAACACAGAGACCCATGTGGTAACATCTTGTTTATACAAATAAACCCTGTCTGAAGATCAGAGAATGGAACTTGCCACTAGCTATCCACTGAGGTCTGGAGAGCTGTATAGACAGATAGGAAGTAAGATGGTTGACATTTATTTATATAAACAAGAATATCACCACAGACCCACAACTGGACAATATGCTGAGAGTGCAATACTTTGGAACAGTCCTAAATGGAATGTTTTTATCAAACCCCACTCTCTCGGGGACCTATGCAAAAGAAGAGGCAGAAAGATTGTAAGAACCAGAGGCTATAGATGACACCAAGGAAACTGTCTTCTAGACACAACAGGAATGACATGCTAATAAACTCACAGAGTTTTGACAACATTTACATGTCTACACAAGTTAAAGTTAAATGCAGTCCCAGTGCTGAAGGGAAAGTGGACACATGTTCCCAACCTAACTAAAATTCTATCTCCTATTGACATCTGTTTGCAAATGAAAATTTGTTTCACTACAATGTAGTATATTAACTACACTTAAGGGCAGGTCCCATGCACAGTAGAAGATGGGCAAGCCAAAATGAACTCAATCTTACTTTTGCATTCTTTTTGTCTCATATTTCTTTGTTTGGCATTTTTGTCTTATCCCCAAGTAAAGAGCTACAGGAAAGTATTGACTGCTGAGAAAGAATAGGTATTCCCTAGGAATGGGGAACCTAGCTGGTTATTAAATACCAGTTGGTCACCATAAGATTATATACAAATGAGCAATAATAAATATAATCAGCAGGATATGTATACAGATTTATTTATGTATATGTGTAAAACAATAATAAATAAAAAGGCCATGAGTTTGAGAGGGGCGAATAGGTTAAGCATTAGGGGAGTGATAGAAGGATGTGGAAATGATGTAAATATAGTACATATACGTGCAATTTTAAAATAAATAATTAAAAATGAATAGTTAGGACTGATCCAGACCCCCTGAATGTGAGAGTCAGTGAGGAGGCCTGGGCAACCTATGGGGCCCTGGGCAGTGGGTCAGTGTTTATCGTTGGCATTCAAATGGATTTCGTGTGTCCATAACACAAAGAGGGATGCTCTCTCAGCCCAGTGCCTGGATCCTGCCCTGAGTGAAATGACAGACTATAGATATCCCTTTTGTGGAAGGAAGTGGCAATAGGTTGGGAGGCTGGGAGGGTTGGTGGGGAGGTGTGGGAGGAGGGGAGGGAGAGGGAACTGGGATTGACATGTGAAGCAAACTATTTAAAATTAAAATAATAAAATAAAAAATGAATAGTTTTAAATTTTTCAGCACTTTATTTTTACTAGACAAATTGTCTACCTATCCCATTTTTAAACTTAATAAATATCTTTGCATTAAGAAAAGAACATGTCAAGGGTAGAACAGCTTGAAATTTGTAAAGTTAATGTCAGAACCAAAACTACTTTTTTCATAAACACATGTAAAAGCAATCATTGGCACAGTTTGAGAATTAAGAAGAGTTAACAAGACATTTGATTTCCATATGTTTTCTGGAATACCTTCTTTCTCTTCAAGGAAAGAGGCATCCATTATTCAGTGGAAACAAATAGACTGATACAACAGGTGGTGATTATCTGAATGTACTCAAAGAATTTCTAACACAAAGCCCTTTAGGGAGACTGGCTGTTAGGAACAGTCCTCACTTGGGAACTTTATATCACAAGCAGGACATCTATATTGATTTTCTAAAACCCAGGAACTGACAAAACCCTTTCCTGATTGCTATCTTCATCTCTCTGTTCCTGAATGTATAGATAACTGGATTTAGAAAAGGAGTCAAAACTGCATCAAATATAGCTAGAAATTTATCTACATGTGTTGAAGGAGCAGGCCATACATAGAAAAAAATCAATGGGCCAAAAAACAAAACTACTACCATGATATGAGCCAACAGAGTAGAAAGGGCCTTAGTTGAATGTCCTAAGGAGTGCTTCTGGACAGTGATGAGGAGGAAGATATAGGAGATGATGAGTAAAAAGAATGCAACCAAGGAAATGAACCCACTGTTGGCAGTGACCATGAACTCAAATTTATAAGTATCTGTGCATGCAAGTTTGAGAAGTCGTGGTATGTCACAGTAAAAGCTGTCCAATATGTTAGGACCACAAAAGGGCAAGTTTATAACAAAAGGCAACTGGGCTGATGAATGAATGAGGCCAATGATCCAAGCAGCCACTAATATTAGCAAGCATATCCGTGGGCTCATGATGGTCAGATAGTGGAGAGGTTTGCATATGGCCACATACCTGTCAAAGGCCATGGCTATGAGTAACACCATCTCAGTACCCCCAACAGCATGACTAAAAAAGATCTGACTGATACAGCCTCCAAAAGAGATGACTTTCTGCTTTCTAAAAAGATCACAAATCATTTTGGGTGCTGCAATGGAACAAAATATAAGATCAATAACAGAGAGATTTGCCAGTAGAAAATACATGGGTGAATGCAAGTAGGGGTCAGAAGTGACAGTGACAACTATGATGAAGTTTCCTGTCAAACTGGACACATAGAACAAACAGAAAAAGAAAAAAAGAAAAATCTGGATCTCCCAGGAGTTTGAGAGCCCCAGTAGCACAAATTCAGACACTGTAGATTGGTTTGCTCTCATCATGGGCCCAATTCAGGGGTTCACTTCATTGTTACCTAAAGGAAAAATAGGAAAATGTTAAGATTAATAGTGTATTCATAATCACTGTGAAAAGGTATATTAACCATGGATGGCAAATATTACCTGAGCGTTTCACAAAAATTGAATTGCATTCTGTTGGCCACTACTGCTCTTGTTACAAATGGCAATCAAAGCATTACTGAAAAGAAGAGCTGCTGCAGAGATCTCTAACACATGAAATTGTAAGAATTCCCATTGACTGGTATACATGTTGCACCTGATCAAACACAAAAGCAAGAGTATTTTATATTGATTTGCTGAGTTAGTGTATTCAATGTTAAACACCCTGTCTCTGTATTATAATTTCAGAGATATCATTCATTATTACATTGAAATTAAATAGCACCTCTTCTGTCACATCCTCCACATGAGCATATATTCACACATTTTATATCTGATACTCTGTCTAAATAATACTGATTATTTTAAAAAGAATGATTTTTGAGCAAATTAATGATTTGGTTGAGAGAAATCATATCTATGAATTGATCCATTCATTGTGTACCAAGAAACATTTTATATATTAGCAAGTAGAGATAAAAGCAAAATGTATGTTTACAGTTATTAGTATAAAATTAAAAATAGACATTTAAATTAAGAGACCAGATTTCAGGGCCGGGCGGTGGTGGCGCACGACTTTAATCCCAGCACTCGGGAGGCAGAGGCAGGCGGATCTTTGTGCGTTCGAGGCCAGGCTGGACCGATAGCCCCCGAAACAATACAGAGAAACCCTGTCTCGTAAAAACCAAAAAAAAAAAAAAAAAAGAGACCAGATTTCACATGATGGTTTCATTCTGTAGGACACTTAAGCAAGGAGCACCAGGACAGGATTAGGAATGTGATTCTAAAGTAGGACTCATGACACAGTTCTTGCTCATCACTCAAATGAGAAGAAACATGAGAAAAATGAATGAACAGTGAACAAATCATTGAGCTATTTGTGGAGATACTATTTCATGTAGTCCCAACAGCAAAAGCAAGAACCCTAAGGTGTGAATTTTACAGCAATGTCCAAAGAACCAAACAGAGGTAAAAGAGGCTAAATGTATGGGAAATGAGGGTAATGTAGATGAGGTCTAAGAGGCAATGTGGACAAATGTCTTTTAAGCCTTGATAGGCCATTATAAAGGCATGCTATCAGAATACTTCAAAATCCCATATCTAAATGGAATCACACAGGCTTGTCTATAAAAAAGGGCAAAATTATCAACTAAAAAATCAAAATGCTAAAACAATAAGAAAATCAGGTGGTTTTTCTAAGCATTAAAATTCACCTGTCAAAACAACTTTTCTATTCATCAAAAATAATATAACAATGTCTCCAAGGTTTCAGAGAGTAAAAACTACTATGTATTTCATGGCTATTGTAAATTCTCTTTTATGAATACTTTCTGGAAAGAGCAGCGAGTGTTTGGGCAACTGGAATTTCCATGTTAGGAAAGTATATTAAGCCTAACATTTTCCAACAGTTATGAAAGGAATTAAATAGAGAGACCAAAAAATGACAATTGAGACTGATAACCTAAAAAGGAAAGAAGGAAGGCAAAGTACTGAATATATTGGAAGATACTGAAATGACATGACTTGTGTCTTCTGAGTCTCGAGACGAGAGTTGGCCCTGGAGTGCTCAGAGATCTCAGAGCACCTTTTGTTCTGAGTAACCTGAGCTTATTCTGAAAGAATATTTTGATTATTTTTGTCTTCCAGTACATCTATCCGTTATAATCCTGTCTTCTTTTCTTTATTTTGTTACTTAAAAACCATGAATGTCAGAAACCATGACTCTCTAACGTTTCCTTTCTAAAAATCATCCTATATTGTGGATTTGCCTGGACTTAGTCTCCTAGAACAGATTCTTGCCTACTTGAAGTTCATACTTAAAGAAAATAAAGGAATTGGTTGCCTCAGTTATAAATCAGAAAAGTCAGATTGCTGTCCCCATGCACACCAAGGAGATATCTAATTTTTACTAAAAAATAGTATTTAGGAATACAATTTTAATCTTTTGAGGCCATTTGTGTTCCCCATCATTTTAATAGTGCATATTCCTCTGCCCTTAGAAGAACTATAAGGCCAAATGTTTAACATGTGACCATGTCTGTTTTTCCACAAACAAAAAGTGTACAGATGATATGAAACATTCTGGTTTTTTGCCAGCTTTCCTTCCTTTTTAGGTTATCTGTCTCAAGAATTATGCAGTCAAATTGTTACCCATTCCCTCATATTTTTCATAATGTCAATCTCTATGTCCCTGTTTCTGCATTTGTATTTTTCCCTCGATCCTGTCTAATGTAGTTTTTGTGTGATAATCCAAATTAGAAAGAAACAGAAAACAACTGAAAGCTCAATAAACATTCATAACAAAGTCTTGATTTTCCCATTGAGTACTCTTTTACCAATTTTTATATTTGTAATTATAGGGTTCCAAAATTAGACATGCAGGAGAGAACTTAAAATGCCTACAATTATTGTACTTCTAATTTATGTGTCTATCATTTGGATTTGTTTCAATAAAGGTCACAGAGAACTGAAATCTATCAATTATTTCTACTTAACTTTCCTGTGAGCAGCATGAAAATAAATCATCACAAGTAGTCCTGACTTTCAGCTTCTATATGTTATGTTCTTACTTTGATTTATGAAGTGGTTAATAACCAAAACCTTTACTAGATCGTACTTCAGCCTCAAAAAATCCTCACCTATGCTGAAGGCTTCAGATTGTTCTTAAATAAAGGCATATTTTTTTACTACAAGGCAAAATTCAATGTCTGTTATTTGGCTTTCTCCATAATTTACAGTGTGTTATTAACATATATATATATATATGTAGAGAGAGAGAGAGAGAGAGAGAGAGAGAGAGAGAGAGAGAGAGAGAGAGAGAGAGAGAGACAGAGATTATATTCTGCCACTAGGCTGGTTTTCTGAAATTAAATTGAGAGACTTGTCCATTTTTTTGATGTCATGTTCCCTTTCCATTTTTCACCTACCTGTTTCTTAAAGGCAGTATCTTCCAGTCAGAGAATTCCCTAATAACTGAGTTTTGGCATTGACAATTGCTATTCTAGAAAAAAGCAGAGTGAATAAAACGGGACATTAATTAAGAGAGTGGAGACTAATGACCAGGTATTGATGGAAAGCCTAGATTTGCAAACATTGCTCATGTAACCCAGGGAATTGTCATTGGAATCCAATTTTTTTTAGTGAAAGTGACAAATGAAAATCTAATGAGTCATTAGAGAGGAAATAAAACTGAAACAGCCAGGTCTTAGACTATCACCTTTGCTGTTTTTATTTGTCAATTCGAACTTGATCACTGAAGACTCAAAATGAGGTAGAGTGCTTAAAAGTAAAAATATTAAAAATCATATAAATCTCACTATATAATTCAATGAGCATATACAATCCAAAACAATCCAAAAACAGTTTAGTTTCTTTTGCATTACAAACTATCTACAATTCTATAATCTCCATAATCATGCCAGAAGTTATCTTGGTAAAGGCTGCCAGATTGTAAATTCCTTGAAAGTAAATACTTATTAACTCCACTTGTTCTCCAAGTTCATGAACCTTCAAGGCCCCCAAAAATTTGCAAGCACGGCATTTTAGTCTATTCTGGATAACAGTGTTCTTAAAGGTATGAATAGTGCAGAAGAGGAGAACAGAGAAGAAGAATGTGTAAGTCTACATCTAAGCGTCTAGGCACACTTCCTACAGGAACCATCACTTTGCGGGGAAGGGGGGTCATGGTTTTTATTTATTTATTTTCATTTTTTTACTTTTTATTTCATTTTATATTCCAACAACAGTTCTCCCTCCTACCCCTCCTCTCACCCCATTCACCTCCCCCTTAGCCCACCCCCAACTCACTCCTCCTCATAGGTGAGGGCACCCATGAGGAGTCAACATAGTCTAGCACAATAGGTTGGGGCAGGTCCAGGTCCCTCCCCCATGCATTTAGAGTGAGCATGGCATTCAACAGTGGAGACTGGGCTCCAACCATCACTTTAATAAAGACATGACATTTTTAGCTAGGAGTGAGGGAAGTGATGATTAATTCTAAGAAGAAATAACAGCATAATGATTGAAAAGAGTATGCTGTGTTCAGCATTGTATGTGTGTTGCTGTTTTCCTTTTTACTGTATGTTTATATTCTTTATAAGTTATATATCATACCTTTAGCATGTTCACCCCTGTACACTCCCCCCTCCCCCACTATCCCCTTTCCTCACTGCTCCCTCTACAATTATTTCTCTTTATTCCCTTAGATGGTTTTGTGTCATGATGTATATGAGCATAATTTTACAAATCCAGTAACCACAAATATAAAAAAACAGATATTTGTCTTCATGACTTAAACTCATTTAATATGATTACCTCCAGTTATATCTATTTTCCTGCCAATGACTTAACTTTGCTTTTTTGGGGTTTTTTTTTCGCCTTTGGTTTTTTAAAACAGGGTTTCTCTCTATTGTTTTGGAGGCTGTCCTGGAACTCACTTTGTAGAGCAGGCTGGCCTCAAACTCACAGAGATCCGCCTGCCTCTGCCTCCCAAGAGCTGGGATTAAAGGTGTATGCCACCAATGCCCAGCAACTTTGTTCTTTTTTATGAGTGAAAAAATTTCATTGTGAGATTCAGTACTTCCCTTATTCATTCATACTTTTGTGGGATGCCTAGGTTTGTTTTACGACCTGGCTACTGTAAACAATGCTTTACCAAACACTGATGTGGAAGTATCTCTATTATATATTATCTCAGCCTTCCAGGTAAGCACACAAGAGTGGTCTAGCTGAGTCTTACAGCTAATCTCTTTTCAGTGTTTTCAAAAAAATATAAGAAGAAATCTTCCATAGGGTCTGGATGAGTTTATGCCTTGCACCAGCAGTTCATAAGTATACCTGGTCAGGACTGGATATTTATTTTCAGGGTTTTTTTCCCTAATTTTTATTAATTCTTTGAGCATTTTGTTCCATGTATTTTGATCATATTCATACCCTACTTTCCCCAGCTCCACGCAGAATACCCTCTGATTTCTTACCTGCAAAACTGTGTGCTCTTGTCCTTTTGTAACCTATTGTCACCAGCACTTACCGGGTTTTAGCCCGGGAGGAATGATGACAGACTCAGCAAGTTGATTTTGAGTATATATTTTATTTTGCACTTATATCGGAACATTACACACAAGCAGACGCAAACTCCTAGGAGCCATAGCCACTAAGGTTACAGCTGGGGTACCTGTCTGGCACAGGGCCATGACTTACAACATCTCAAGATTTCCTTGGATTCAAGAGCAGAGTTCACTGAGGTCTCTGGTCTTCGATGTCTGGTACCAGATGGGGTGGCTTAGTGGACTGCCCTCTGGCTCCTATGCTCTTTGTGCCTCCTCTTCCACGGTATTCCCTGAGCCCTAAGGGGAGGAATTCAATGGAGATGTTTCATTTAGTGTGGAGTGTTCCAAGGTCTCTCACTTTCTGCATAATGTCTATGGATCTCTGTATTTGTTCTCATCTGCTGCAGAGGAAGCTTCTTTGATGATGGCTGAGTAAGGCACTGAATGTCATTAGGAGCCATTTTTATCACTACGTTTTTGTCGTTGTTGTTTAAACAAGTACTATTTGGCTTTATCCTAGGGCCCTGGATTATCTAGTCTGGTTCTTAGTGACCCAAGCAATATTGGGAATGGATTCCATCTTACGGAATGGGCCTTAGGTCAAATCAGTTATTGGTTGGTTACTTCTATAAGCTTTGTGCCACTATCGCCCTAGCTGTACCACCCTGAACATATCCTTCTGCCTTTTTCTTAATGGCTGCCATTCAGACTGAATGAAGTAGAATATCAATATAGTTTGTTTTATTATTTTTATCTTTACTTTGAGAATTTCATATATGTTTATAATGAAATTCTATCAAATACACCCCCAGTTCCTTCCCTTCCAACTCTTCCAAGATCCCCACTACCACATAGCTCTCTTAACTTTTGTATTCTTTGTTCTTAACCACTGAGTCCAGTTAGGGTTGTGGATAAGTACATGAGCATAGGCATCCACTGGAACATGAGTAATGTACTCATGGCTGCACCCTTAAAAAAACTGACCACCTTCTCCCTCAGCAGTCATGAAGTACCAATGGTTTCCGAGCAAGATACAATATCTTGTGAATCTGTTCCCTCCTATATTTGAATTGTGACTGGATTGGCATTAGATATAATGCTTGTAGTCACAACTTCTGTGAGCTTGAGTCAAGAAAACCCTATTTTACAATGGTTCAACACAATCTTTTGCTTACAATCTTCTCACCTCCATTTCTGTGATTTACCTGATTCTTGAAGAGGATGGGAATAATACAGATATCCTATTTATGTTTGAGCACTTGATCATATCATATTCTATGTGTGTTGGCAAGTTATTGGTTTTTGTATTAAGCACCTTCTATCATATAAAGAAGATTCATTGACAGGATTAAGGGCTTCACCAACCTCTGGTGTAAAGATATGTATTTAGACAATAGTTTTATGTGACATTCACTTAACAACATAGTGATTATTATTCTACCCTGGGTCTGATGACCTACTCAGTCATGGAATTGAGCCCAGGTAAGAGTGATAGGTGTGAGTTCTGTCTTGTGGAGTAGGATTTAAATAAAATAAAACTGTGATTTGATATATTCAATAACATCCATGCCATCATTGTACTTCCAGGAGAGCATCAATTTCATTACTCCATATCCTATGACCAAAGTATCCAGTATCTTTATCAATAGTGTCTAATATCAAGTTGTGCTGGGAAACCAAAAACAATAACAATAACCTGTGTTGTTCTGGAATTTCTAGGACCCTTTTGCCAACTTCTTGAAGACAGAAACTTTACAACTGGTACTGGGAATTTTGTTTAATGACCTGTGGCTTCCAGAAAAAGCATTGATCATCCAGGTAGGTAACTCTAATTAAACTGTTTTTGTTGATATATACACAATTCTAAATATAACTCATTGAGTCCATATAATGTGGCTTGTATGTATGTTTTCAGGAATGGACGTTTGTCATTCAAACAAATAATTGGTGTGTTCTTCTCTGGTATAAAACAGTAGGTTTCAATATGACTTTCTCAAACTCTATAAATGGTAACTATCTCTTTTCCCACCTAGTCCTCTCTCCTACCCTCCCATCATTTGTTCTACTTTGCATGGAGTATAATATATCCATTGTTACAAAAGGTGAGATATCACATTAAACCCCTAGGAACTGATCATTTCCAAAAGAAGGACCAAAGAGGACTTATTCTGCAAGCAGGAAGGCTTGTGTTTAGATGTCCAGCACCTATGTAAATAGACAAGCACAATGTCATGTCTCAAAATAAGAAGGTGCAGAGAAATTGAGAAAGACACACAGTATCAATTTCTAGCCTCCACATGCAGATAAACACACATGTACAGTCACTGTATACTCACACACATGTACGACACTACACAGAGAGAGTCAGTTTTTTTTTTACTTTTGCAACAGAATTAAATGGTTTCTTTTTAATTTAAATTTAAATTAGAAACAAGGTTGCTTCACATGTCAATTCCAGGTCCTTCTCCCTTTCCCTCCCCTCCTCCCGTGCCCTCCCCCAACCTCCCCAACATCCCCTCATTTCCCCAGGGAGGGTGAGGCCCACCATGGGGGTGTCCATATTCTGTCATTTCATCCAGGGCAGGGCCTAGACCCTCCCCCCAAGAATTCAGGGTGAGAGTGCATCTTTCATTGTTGGATGGGAGTCCAAAGTCCATTTGTATACCCAGGATAAATACTGATCTACTACCCAAGGCTCAATAGATTACCTAGGCCTCTTCACTGACACCCACATTCAGGGGGTCTTGATCATTCCCATGCTGGATTCCCAGGCATCAGTCTGGTATTCAAGAGCTAACCCTTGTCAGGTCAGCTGTTTCTGGGGGTTAAACCAGCCCAGTCTTAATCCCTTTGGTCATCAGTCCTCCCTCTCTGTTACTGGCTTTCTTGAGTTCAGCTCAGTGCTTAGCCGTGGGAGTCTGCCTCTTCTTCCATAAGCCACTGAATGACAGACTTCAATGGTTTCTAATCAAAAGAAGTGTCAGACAAATTTCCCAGCTTCTAAAATGCATTTTTTTCTGACATTGGCCTACCATCTTTATGCCTCCAAACATAGTTGCTGTTGTATCTTGCTCAACTGGCCATTTCAATGTAAACAAAAGCTCAGATTTCTCTTCTCCAAAATATTTTAACATTTCTTCTCAAAATGACACTTGCCAAAATTAAAAATAGAATTGTAACCATCATAAACTGGATCCTGATAATGGAGATGTAGCCCCACTTGATGGAGAAGCTTGCAAAAAAACTAAGTGTGACTCATTCTGGAATCTAAATGCAGACACCCAGCAAACTTGGTCTCTTGTTTTGAGTTGAAATGGTGAAAGTGAATTGCCCACCAACCACCCTCAGACCCATTCCTGAAACAAGTGAATAGAAGAAAATATAGTAGAGGTAGAGAGATAGTTCAGTAGTTGAGAGCACTGACTGCCATTCCAGAAGACCTGGATCTGATTACCAGCACCCACATGCTGGCTCACAACCGTCAGTCACTCCAATTCTAGGGAAACAGACGTCTTCTTCTGTCCCCTGTCAGCCTTGCATGCATGAGATGCACACAGATTTGCAAAACATCCTACAAATAAAATAAAAACAAATATCATTTAAAAAAGACAATAGAGGACTTACAGATGTATTGATTTTCTTTAAAAGATTTGTTAATATTAATCAGTGTGTGGGTGAGAGAAAGAGAGACAGAGAGAGACACAGAGAGAGAGAGAGAGAGAGAGAGAGAGAGAGAGAGAGAGAGAGAGAGAGAGAGCATAAGTACACATGTGAGTGCAGATTCCTATGTAGGAGTCCAGAAGAGCAGATCTGATCCCTTGAAGATGGAGGTAAAGGTAGGTTTAAGCCTCCCTGATGTGAACTGAAATTAGGTTCTCTGTAAAAGCAGTACTCAGTCTGAAGTGAGCTGTCTCTCCAGCCTGTCAGGTTGATGATTGACAGATTCATTCTAGTTTTATTTGGCAGCACTTGAACAACATAAGCATGTTTACTGATGGATTCTAATCAATTTAAAAGTTTTCACTTTTGGGGAATATTTCCTCAGATATAACGTCTATTCTGTCATCAAGAAATAAATATATCCAGTAGCTAATCCCACACCCATATACAGATTGGCAATAATGACTGGAATTAGTGGGTTATTTAAAACAAAAGAAACTGTTTGGAGACATTTGAGGAGCATGAGAGGAGTTGAAAGGGAATAAGGGAGTATATATGATCATATCCCATTTTATATATGTGTGAAAGTTTCAAAACTAAAGAAAAGTTAAGAGATCAAGTCATCAAGAGATTTGTGTGACTTAAGGAGAGGTATTCATTATGTATTTAGTGTGTTTGAACATTATGCCAAACATTAGAAACTATGAAAGACTAAATTCATAATATATAAGCTTGATGGAATATTGTAGATATCATATTTAAATATGGTATGCAATCATGAGAGTTGGCAACTCTGTATTTTATTTCATTTTAAAAAACTAAGTGAATTCCTAGCTGCTTTGGGACTGAAACTGCTTCCCAAGAGAGACCCTCCGAATGTTAGAAAAACTGACAAAAAACACCTGACTTCTGCGAGAACCTCCCCTAAACTCATCCATATCTAGCACCTACAATTCCACTTTCAAATTCCTCCAAAAACTAATAGAATATGCTTGATGATACGACCTTTTGATAGTGCAGCACAGAAATAGTTCTTAACCCTAACTTACCTGAACCTCACAAAATGCAAATAATTACATCACGTGTTTTATTTGAACAGAAAAAAAAGACAAAGTATGAAATGTACTAAAGCAACTAACTTTAGGCAGTGTCAGAGTGGGCTTTACTCTCCAGGCCACTCCCTCAATCTTTAGGTCACTCTCAACCCAGCACATCCCGTAAGTAGGACAGACTGCAGGTCAGAAGTTATGTGGCTGGGATGGTTTCCCACTCCCTCCACTTGAAGTCTCACCTAGTCACCGGAGATGCCCAGTTCACTCTAGTTTCTACTCTTGCTAGGGATCTTAGCTGGGGTCACCCTTGTAGATTCTTGGAAGAATTTTTGCACCAGGCTTTTACTTGACCATGAAATGCTCCCCCTTTCCAGTAGTCTCAGTATTCTCCCCCTCCATCCCTTACCTGATGCTCCCATCCCCACTTGCCCGTTGACACTGCCTGGAGCACTAGGTCCCACAGGCTAGATGACCCAGCAACCTAGGACAGAACTAAACATGACTGGAAGGGGAAAATGTCAATGTGATACCTAACAATATTCTGCTTTACAAATAGATTGGTCTTAGCCTAACAGTCATCAGAGAGGCTTTATCTAGCAACTGGTGAAAACATGCCGAGCCCCACTGCCAGCTATTAGGCACAGCTCGGGGAATCCTGCAGAAGAGGGGAGGAAGGATTGTAGGAGCCAGAGGGATCAAGGACACCACTAGAAAACTCACAGAATCACGTAACCTGGATTCATAGGGACTCACAGAGACTCAACAGACAACCAGGGAGCCTGCACGAAAGTGACCTAGGCACTCTGCATATAGGTTATGGTTGTATGACTTGGTTCTCTTGTGGGACTCCTAACAACAGTAGCAGGATCTGTCTCCAACTCTTTACTGGCCTTTGGAAACCCACTTATTTTTTTCCTTCAATATATGTTTTTATTTAAATTAGAGACATGAATGCTTCACATGTCAATCCCAGCTCCCTCTCCCACCCCTCCTCCCTTGTCCCTCCACTAGCCCGCCTCCAGCCCCGGACCCAATCCCCATATCATTCCCCCGGGAGGGTGAGGCCCTCCTTGGGGGGGATCTCCAGAGTCTGTCATTTCATCCAGGGCAGGACCTAGGCCCTTTCCCATGTGTCCTGGCTGAGAGAGCATCCCTCTGTGTGGAAGGGGCTCCCAAAGTTCATTCGTACGCCATGGTAAACACTGATCTACTACTACCCAAAGCCCAGAGATTTCTGACTTCTTCTCACTGACACTACATTAATGGAGTCTGGATCAGTCCTCTGTTGGCCTCTCAGCCATCAGTCTGGGGTTCAAGAGCTCCCCCTTGTCCAGTCAGCTGTCTTTGTGGAACCCTACTTCTTAAACTGAGTCACCTTACCCACCCTTAATACATGGGGAGGTGCTTAGTCTTACTGCAACTTGATATGCCGTATTTTTCGATATTCATAGGAGATCTGCCCTTTCCTAAACAGAAATAGAGGAGTGGATTGGGAGGCAGGAATGTGGTGGATGGGGAGGAATGAGAGGAGTTGAGGGTGTGAAAATATGACCAGGATGCAAAATAAATTATTGTTTAATTATTAAATTTAAATATGTGAAAATGATAATTTAAGCACTCAAATTCAATCTTAAACTACCAGGTAATGATTCAGTGGTGATAAAGATGACTCACTGATGTTTTGAGTATTTTTTTACTTCTAATTACACTGAGTGTGCATGGATCCATTTTCATCTTAAGGACAAAATTATAATAAGTCAAATCAAGACCCTACCCACTCCTCTTGGGATAACCATCATGCAGTGTATGTTCTTTCAGATTTTCCTTGTGTTTTGCATTTATATGTATTTGCCTTTGTAAATTAATATGATTCTTCTATCTTTTCATTGTTTCACAGATGTTACAGAGAATGATTAAAGGTTCAGGAAGCAAGATACATCACATTCTGGTTATAGAAAAAATTATGAAAGGAAAGATATTCAGAGTTTGAGCAGGGTTATGAAAACAAATAAAAGATAATAAAAGACTCAGAGATGGCTACAATGGTGAGTTCTTATCATACTAAGGACAACAGAGCTAAAAGAAGAATAAAGACATGAACAACCACAAGTAAAATGCATAGCTACAGAACAGGTTGACCAACTGGGAGTTGTTAACAAGAGTGGCACAGCTACTTCTGTAGCTACCACACTGGAGGGGCATCCATTAGCCCAATTGGTGTGCTCCCCAAAAGCACTGTACCTCTACCTACCAATCTATTCCAAATTTTCAAGTCACTGGCTTATAAGGAACAAACTTAGTTCCATGTGTTGTGAACTCATGATTGCTTTTCATCTGCTATAAAAGTATTCTATGGATAGATGCAATATTATTTGAATATAATAGAAATTAATAAAATAATCTCTTAATGCACAAATAATAGGTGTGGCACCAATCACTCACAGGTTTCTCAGTAAAGTACAACCAACATAAGGATACACAATAAGTGATCACTTATGTGAACAAGGAAGTCATTCAGCAGCATAGGTAGATCTGATCCTAATTAACCTCATCCTGCACCTCAAGCCAGTGAACCAGCATAATGGAAATGAAACTGTCCTGTAGTGAAGAGCAAGGATGAAACTACACTGCCTGTCTCAGTGCACCAGATTTGTGGCAATGTACCTGCAAATGAGTGGGACACAGAGGAACTGGACTGTGAGTGCTCGCCTTGTGACTTTCATAACAGTGATGATAAACCTGCAAACGACTGTGACCTGGAGGAACTGGATTGTGAGTTCCATAAAAGGGCAGAACATCTTCAAGGATGGTTTTACTCCCATATCACAGAGTACTGGTAGCAACAGATGCAGCAACTTAGTACCTACTGTCCATCAATCCACAAAGTGAACACATGCGTTGCTACAATCCCTCCTTTCAAATATCACACACTGTTTTTCTTGAGTTTAATTTTAATGTGGAAATGTACTAAGAAAAAAGAAATCAGAGCTGGGTGTTGGTGGCTCTCGCCTTTAATCCCATCACTCGGGATGGCAGAGGCAGGTGGATCTCTGTGAGTTCGAGGCCAGCCTGGTCTACAGAGTGAGTTCCAGGACAGCCTCCAAAACAACACAGAGAAACCCTGTCTCAAAAAAAACAAAGAAAGAAAGAAAGAAAGAAATAGGAAATAAAAATGAATACAGACTGCTGAATGTGTTTGAATAGAACAATGCTAATGTGACAGAAAAATCATGATTGCACAGTTTCTTGTTGGTATTCCAAAATGGCCCTCAGATCTTCTACACAAAATATGTATCCATTATACCCCTGTGTGTGCTCTCCTGATTTAAATCCCTTTCTACAGCAGAAAACCTGCAAACAGGTACTGTGCAAACTACAAGAGACAGGCAAATGGCTCAGTAGACTCTTTATAAGCACACCAGTATATACATCCAGAAACACCTACATATGAGACAATGTATAGTTTGAGAGGTTATCCAATCCTACGATGATTATATCATCCCTATGCACATATACATATGAATAGCATTAAATGCATTCAGCATTTTATATATTATTGTTTTAATAAATGTATATATATATATATATAATTAAAGAAGACATAAATTAGAGAAGAAATTTAAGGGGCCAGAGATGAGTTGGAGTAGGAAGACAGAGGAGTGGATATTATTTGAATGCAATATACATTATGAAATTCTCAAAATATAAAATAAACGTAAAAGAAGAAAGAATGTTTCCTTGTTCTAAAAGCCTTAATCATCAATTACTTCAAAGAAACATTCCTTAGGAATGTAAGTTCAAGATTATTATAATCTTTGCTTTGTAAAACCATGTAATTCTCTGTTTTCAGGACAGATTGTTAATACTAACTGAGCAGGTGAATATATAGATATATATATAGAGGGATGTAGATATATACATAATTTATATATGTGTATAAAATATGTATACATATATGTAAAGATTTTTCTGCATTTGATGAACATTAAGCTTCTACATTCATTGAAAACAGTCCACAGCACATCTATTTAAGTTTTCCTAAAACTCAGTATCTGTCTGCACACTCTCTTCATTGCCACTTTCATTTCTTGATTTCTGAATGTATAGATCACAGGGTTAAGAAAAGGAGTAACAACTGCATCAAAAATGGCCAGAAACTTATCCAGATGTATAGAAGGAGACGGCCAGGTATAGAAGAATATCAAAGGACCAAAGAATAAGACCACCACAGAGATATGAGCTGAAAGTGTGGACAGGGCTTTAGAGGAACCACTTGAAGAGTGTTTTTGTACAGTGGTTATGATGACAATGTAGGAAATGATCAGTATAAAGAAGGAGCCCACAGAGATGAATCCACTGTTGGCTGTGACCATGAATTCCAGTTGGTAAGTGTCTATGCAGGCAAGTTTGATAAACCGAGGAAGGTCACAATAGAAGCTATCCAACACATTTGGTCCACAGAAGGGTAAATCTACTACAAAAGCCATTTGAACCAGAGAGTGAATAAGACCAACCACCCAGGCAGCCACTAAAAACAAGATGCACATCCTTGGGCTCATAATGGTCAAATAATGGAGAGGCTTACATATAGCCACATATCTGTCAAAAGCCATGGCTATGAGAAGCACCATCTCCACACCACCAATGACATGAATGAAGAATATCTGAGTGATACAACCACTGAAGGAGATGACTTTGTGTTTTCTGAATAAGTCATAAATCATCTTGGGAGAAGTAACAGAAGAAACACCTAAGTCAATGAAGGAGAGGTTGGCCAACAGAAAGTACATAGGAGAGTGCAAGTGAGGGTCAGATGCCACAGTAAACACGATGAGGCAGTTTCCCAACATGCTTGCTACATAAAAGATGGAGGAGAACACAAAGAGCAATAGTTGGATACTCCATGAGTTGGTGAGTCCCAGGAATACAAATTCTGACACCACAGATTGATTCATCCCTTCCATTGGATTTTCTTAGCAATGCAACCTAAAGGAGAAAATGGGAAAAACTATACATTATAACTGTGTTAATGTAAAGTCTCTCTCTCTCTCTCTCTCTCTCTCTCTCTCTCTCTCTCTCTCTCTCTCTCTCTCTCTCTGTGTGTGTGTGTGTGTGTGTCTCTCTCTCTCACACACACATATATACAAGTGCTGAGCAACACTAGTAATCAGAGGATCATAGATTCAAACTGTAGTAAAATATCACTTCACAGTCTCCAAGGATAACAAGAGAAGGTACATAGGAAGTGTTGGGGGAGGAACAGAAAAGAAAATGAAGTGACTGTATTTTTATATCAAAAACTTAAAAAAATTAAAGATAACAAGTTTTTCTGGATTTAAAAGACTTGTGAGTATAAATCAGTATATTTATTCAAGAAGACAAAAAATTCTTGGAGGTACTTCAAAAAATAAAAAATACAGACTGAATTTGTAGCCCAATGAATTTAAACTACAGAAGAGTGAGGCCCTATGTTTGATCCTCAACCCCACAAATAATAAAGAGGCTATAGAGGATGTAGGTAGAGAAATAAAAGGTAGAAGAAAAGAAAAGACTAATAATGGAAATATCAGGCTAGAGAGATAGCTTGATTAGTAAGAGCATTTGCTGTGCAATTGTGAGGACCTGTGCTCAGATTCCAGCATTCAAACAAGAACCTAATTTGTGGCTATGTGTGACTGTACCCACAATGTTGTGAAATGTAGAAATAAAAGGATCACTTGAGTTTGGGAACTGCCAGACTAGATCCAAGCTCAACATGAAACCCTGTTTCAGAGGAATAAAGTGGAGAATGAGAAAGCAGGACCCAGGGCATTGTCTTCCAGCCTCCAATGTAGACAGGTCTGTGTTACTGGGTGTGTGCATGAATATATGCACATACACACACGTTGAGTGTACATAAACTATACTCATATATATCACAATCACACATACACACAAAAATAATAAAATTAATTTTTTAAATTTAAATCTAGAAATACTATGTGACATAGCAATTCTAATTTGAAGAATATACATCCAGAAGAAGTAACATTCACAAATAAAGAGTAATATGTGTAAATAAGATATGTTAAATGACAGATGTGTGAATAACACACACACACACATACACACATTCCAACACACATAGACTACTCTTTGTCCCCCTTCAAAGAAAAGGAGTCCTAGTTTTCTTTAAACATGAGTAAGCCTAGAAGTCATTGTGCTAACTGAACTAAAGAGACAGGGAAAGATAAGTACTAAAATGTCTCAGTCAGCATGAACTCTAAAGATTCTAGACTCATAGAAGCAGAAAGTATAACAGTGAACCATGGGAAAATAGTATGGGATAGAAAGATGAAATTTAAGATATTTGTAAATAGGGAAAAAACACAATTAGACAGGATGGGTAGTTTCTGGAGATTCATGGCACAGTGTGGTGACTGTTAAAAACATTAGTGCCTACATGAAAATTGGTAAGTGTAGACCATAACCATTCATATTATAAATAAGTATGGGTGGAAAATATGCTAGTTAACTTGACTTAATCATCTTACAACATGCACATATATTTATGTTTTTATATTTTATATATTCATATATATAAGCATCTCACTGTACACCATAAATATATGCATCATCTATTTGTTAATTACGCCTTCATAAAACTGGAGGAGGATGGGTTTCCTATTTTGCTTGTGTAATTTGAAATTGTAATCATTCAGAGAAACTGCCGTCAGTCACATGGTCATGTTGAGATATTTCTGAACTCAATATCCCTCTACTTTCAAATCAAAGTGAGACCGAAGATGTTCCTCATAAGATGAAAGATTAGCCAACACTAAAGACAATTCAACCCCAAGTTCTTTACACTTTGATTTGAAGACTAATATACTATCAGTTCAATTACAAAATTAAAAAAAAACTACTCACTGTTTTTAATTGTCCATGATGATATCCATGGCAAAGACTGCAGACCTTATTCTGACATATAGTCCCTTCTATTGTCTCATGTCTGGAAAGTATTTAGCCTTTAGGTTTATAGAATGTTTTCCCCTCACCTTGAAATCTTGCTTTACAACATTTGCATTAATGTACTATCCATTAATTGAGATAACGGCACATGAGACTAACTCCACAAACAGAAGATACATATTTGCATTCTGTGAAACAATCAGTTACCAGTTTGCATCATGTCAGGAACACAAGTGTGTCAAAAAATTTTTCTAGCAATTGATATCACGACAAAATTAAGTATCCAAACTCACATTCTTACAGAGTATCAGCCCTAGAAGGACTAGGAATAACAGGAATCACTGCCCTGAAGTTATTCCACATGACCAGAATCCTCTGCAAGATAACATCACATAGCAGTAACTACATGTTTATATAACTGCAAAATAAGTTGTCACATTATACCATAGGGTTTTGTTTTATTTAAAGAATTAACATAGGATAGTAGACAGGATAGGGCTTTTGATTTCAAAAACCAAGAATAGTGCCATACTTTAACTACTGATAGTTTAATACTAGGCTTAATACTTTAAAATCTGATAGTTGGTATTATTTATTGAACAAACTAAAATATTTATTTATATTTAACTGTCAGGCTAAAACAA
The DNA here is from genome assembly GCF_017639785.1 of Mesocricetus auratus. Classification (NCBI taxonomy): domain Eukaryota; kingdom Metazoa; phylum Chordata; class Mammalia; order Rodentia; family Cricetidae; genus Mesocricetus; species Mesocricetus auratus. The sequence continues at coordinate 78,679,733 of NW_024429189.1, forward strand.
ATACCATAGCCATACACTCAATAAGTAAGTATACAAATGTGAGTCTTCAATAAATATTATCATTTCAGTTCCTTTCACTTGTCCCTAATAGAGCCCAACACTTGAGATACATTAATTTAAAAAGTAAATGTCAGTTAGCAGCAAGCACCAAAAATACAGATGCAAATATATTAACTCTCTCTTATTTAATAATACATGATAATGTCCATATTTATTGTCTGACCAATAAATAATATTTCAAATGTAAACTTAGTTCACTTGCTCTCAAAGAACAATTGATCTATATTTACTACTCAGAAAAAATGTAATTCATTAAACACTCCTAAATTAGACACCAACTTATAAGGTTCAATCCTACATCTTTTTTCCTGTCTCCTCATCCCAAAGCTTAGAATCAGAAAAACTAAATATGGACAAATAAATATTCGCTAAAAGGTGTTCGTTATCACTTAAAACCTCTGTATGTGTCTATATAGTTTAACGAGATAGTCTAGGCACAGTTATGAAACAACAGAGTAGACTAAAGGAAAAAGAAAATTATTAAAACTGAAAAATTGATAAAGAATAAATAAATGACAATTTTTAAAAAGTCAAAAAATACAATGACCACAGTTGTCTACAGAGTTTTTGCAATACTTTGTATTATTGATTCTCTTTCTCATATTCTGCAATCCCTGCTTGGCAAAACTTTTTAACCCTTTGCCATTCTACCTACAGTTTAGAAATGAGACTAATATCAGCACTATTTACATTCTTCAGAATAAAGAGAAAAATAAATCTAACTCCAGGCCCTTCCTATATTATTGTGTTTGAAATTGTCCCCATCATGTTAAAAAATGGCATTACATAGGATAGACTACTTTCAGCATTTGGTCTTGTATTCTCCATGTTAAACGTTATTTTCTACTCAGGAATACAAGAAACATTTTCATTTTGCAACTTAAAAAGTATCTAACACATTTGCTTCTATTTTACAAAAGATAGTAAGTTTATACCTATCTCTTGAAAAATAAACAGAAAGGATGATTCTTGTCATTTTATTTGTATGTGTTATCAAACTATTTTTTCTTATTTGTCATTTAGTAGGAGTTTAGATCTCGTTTTATCATTTCTGAGCACAGAACAATTGACTAATGCATAAGTTTCATACAAAAGATTACAAAGTTTTTGGCATTTTCTAGGACTATTTATATTCTGCTATGTAAAATGTGATCCTATTTCAAAGGCAGTCAGTTGTTTAGTTTTTCTAATATTTTAATAGGCAGTTTTTATTTTATTTTTGATATTATGATATAATTACATCATTTATTCCTTTCCTTTCTTCACTCCAAGTCACCCCATGTACCCCTTCTTGGTCTCTTTCCAATCAATTTCAAAGCCCCATTGATTCTTGTTACAATAATTCTTCTGTGTTGTTCAATTCCTTTTCCTGGCTGTGCTCTACTTTTATCTAGACTTCCTCAAGCACTTTAGGATGCAACTCAAGTCCTCAGCAATTCCAATCACAAACTAACATCTGTGAAGACCAACTTATGTACTGCTAAGTTTATTTCCATCTGTCTATTTTACCTGAATGATAACAGCATCTTGTCAGAGTCAGGTTTCCCTGTGTCATCTCACATAAAGTGCCACATGGAATCTTCCATTAGGAATATATGAAGCTAATTACATATGCCTTGAGAGGCTACTGACCAAGGGACACTGAAAAAGTATGGCAGCTTTGAAGAAGATCATGGATAAAGGATTTTTCTCTAGAGAATTATTTGTTTTGGTCAGTGTGGTCAAAGAACTCTGAAACTCAGATACTGCAGAGAAAGAGGGAAATAGAAGTGGAATTGTTTTGGTCTCATTAAATTACCTGTATCCAATAATTGATAATTACTCATTGCAATTATTCCTTACTTCAAGGAAAATATTTTCTTAAATTAACTATAAATAATCAATCAATTACAAATATTCTGGACCAATGAGTCAAATCTATGGATAAAAGCAATTGCTATCAAGCCCGAGGACCTTAGTTCAATGCCTGAAATGAACATTTGAAAGAAGAGAACTAACTCCTAAGAGTTGACTCCATCTCCACACAATTCTTTCTTTACAAAAATAAATACTAATTATAAAATATTTTAACCTTATATTGTAACATGATAGAGATTTATATTAGGATTCAAACTTCAAGATGAAGAACAGAAAAGCAAAATAGCAGCCCACTTGTTCTCATCACTACCTCAGACTGAATGGGCTGATCCTACTGCCTCTCCTCAGTGTGGCTGGAGAATGAATACTTACTCCTGAATATTGAAGACCCTGCTTCTCTCTTTTATATTCCTCTAGTGCTGGGATTAAAGGTGTGTGATCTGTACTCTTTTTAGACTGATTCAAACTCATGTATCCCTGGGTGTCTTTGAACTCAGACAGATCTGTCTACCTCTTAATCCTGAGTCCTAGGATTAAAGGTGTGTACCACCCATCTCCTAGGTTCTGGCTGCTGGGATTAAAGGTGTGTACCTGGCTTCTATGACTTGTGGCTGACTTTGCTTTCTGAATCCTCAGTCAAGCTTTAATAAATCATAAATAATATATCACCACATCATAATTTCATTGTTTTGGTGCTGAATATAATTTCTTTGTGTATATGTACAACATTTTCATTATCTATTCATCAGGAAATCTATGGCTTATTCCATTTTCTAGCTATGGTGTAAAGAAGAACAAAAACATGAATATACAAATATCTTTGCAGTAGAATATAGTCTATGGTCATCTGAATAAGAATATCTCCCATATGCTCAAATGTTTGACTATTTGGTCACCAGTTGGGGGCACTGTTTGGGTAATTTTGGGAGGTATACCCTACCTAGTAGATGTATGTTATTATGATGGGCTCTGAGTTCAAAGCCTCACAGCATTCCCAGTGCACTGTCTGTTTTGTGCTTAAAGGATTTAAGTTCTTAGTTCCAGTCACCATGCTTCTACTTTGCCATCATGGATGCTTATTTCTTTGAAACTATAAATTCAAATGAATTCTTCCTTCTTTGGTCATGCTGTTTAATCTCATATAAATGGAAAACTAAGTAAGACAGACTCCCTTAGGTTTGTGGTCATGAGCGGTATAACTGGTAATATCATAATTGTATTTTAATTTGCTTCTTTTCTTAAGGTATTTTATATAATTTTATTTAAATTAGAAACGATCTTATTTCACATATCAATCCCAGTTACCTCTCCCTCCCATCCTTCCATGCCCTCCATGTCCCCCACCTCCCCCATCCCATCCCCCATTCACTCCCAAGGGAGTGAGACCTTCCATAAGGGATCATCAAAATCTGTCAAGTCATTTGGGCCATGGTTTAGGCAAAGAGGGTATCCCTCCATGGGAAATGGGCTCCTGGAGTACATTCGTGCACTAGGAATACATCCTGGTTCCACTGCCAGAGGCACCATAGACTGCCCAGTGCTCCTAGCTGACACCCTCATTGGGAGGAGGTCTGGTTTTGACCTATGTGTTGGTTCTCCAACTGTCAGACTGGGGTCCATGAGTTTCTGCTTTCTCAGATCAGCTGTTTCTGAGGGTTTTCCCAACGTGATCTTGTCCTCTTTGTTCATCACTCCACCCTCTCTGAAGCTGGATTCCAGGAGTTTGTCTCAGTGCTTGGCTGTGGATCTCTGCTTCTGCTTCCATCAGCTACTGGATGAAGGCTCTAGGTTGTGGTATAAAGTAGTCATCAGTCTCATTATCGGGAAAGGGCATTTAAGGTAGCCTCTCCACTATTGCTTACATTCCTAGTTGGGGTCATCCTTGTATATCTCTATACAATTCCCTAGTGCCAGATTTCTCTTTAAACCTATAGTGGCTCCCTCTATTGATGTGTCTCTTTTCTTGTTCTCCTCTATTCCTCTGCCCACTCAATCTTCCTGGTTCCTCATGTTCTCTTCCCCCTTCCTCTTCTCCCCTTCTCTTTCTCCTACCTCTCTCCTCCCTTCCCCCATGCTACCAATTTGTTCAGGGGCTCTTATCTTTTGTGCTTCACCAGGGGACCAGGTATGTCTCTTTTACAGTCCTCCTTGTTTCCTGGCTTCTCTGAAGGCTGATAATATTTCTCTATGTCTAATATCCATATATGAGTGAATTGCATACCATGTTTGTCTTTCTGTGACTGGGTTACCTCACTTAGGATGGTTTCTTCTAGTTCCATTCATTTGTCTGCAAATTTCAATATTCCATTTTTTCCGCTAAGTAGTACTCCATTGTGTAAATGTACCACATTTTTCTCTATCCATTCTTCAGCTGAACGTCATCTAGGTTGCTTCCAGGTTCTGGCTATTACAGATAATGCTGCTATGAACACAGTTGTACTTTTCATACAACATATTTTGGTCACATTCTTCCCCTAACTCCAATTCCTTCCCATGCCCCCATACTTACCATCCAAAACTTATACTTATACCCTCTCTTAAAAAAAAGCAAAAACAAAAAATATTCAATAAACCCCAAAGCAAACAACAACAAAACCATGGAGGATGTTTCGTGTTGAAGAACTATTTCTTGAGCAAGTACCCTTCTCTGGGGTCATATACTCAGTGTCACTCCACTGAAGGAAACTGATTTTACCTGTTCCAACATCTGCCTGGAGGTGGAAACTAATGCCCATTTCTACTTCTTCCTAATAGGACATTTTCTGTTTTGAACTTGTGCAGATACTATGCATTCCATTATAGTCTCTGTCAGTTCATTTGCCCAACAGCCATGCTGTGTCTGGAATATGCTGTTGCCTTAAAGTCATCCACTACCTTTGACTCTTGTGATATTTCTGTCTCCTCTTCCGCATAGATCTCTGAGCCTTGAACGGAGAGAAGTAATACAGTCATCGCATTTAGGAATGAGTGATCCAAAGTCTCTCATCCTGTGCTTGTTATCCAGTTTGTGGGTTTCTGTGTTAATTATGCTCTACTGCAAGAAGAAGTTCCATTGATGAGGATTGAAGGATGCACTAATCTATGGGTATAGTAATATGTTGTTTAGAGTCATATTATTAGCAGAATATTAGCAGATTGGGTCTATCGCCTATGCAGTCTTAGGTTCTTATCAAAATTAGCAGTGTCAGATATGGGTTCTGTATCATCAAATTCTTAAATCCAACCAAATAGTGGTTTGTTGGTTCCATGCTTTTGTGTCACTATTGCACCAATGGGTATATCTTCAGGTAGATGTAGGTGGAGTTTCTCTGTGTCCCAGCAGATGCTCCCAAATAACATAGAGACATTATTAATTATGAATGCTCAGCCAATAGCTTAAACTTGTTTTTAAATTTCTCCTATAACTTAAATTAACCCATTTCTATTAATCTATTTGCTGCTCTGAGGCTTGTATACTTCATTCACGAAGTTCTCATGTTGCTTCTTCCTCATCTGTCTCATGACTCCTCTGACTCCACCCTCCTTCTTCCCAGCATTCTCTCTGCCCCAAAAACCCTGCCTAGCTATCAGCCAATCAACCTTTTATTAACGAGAGCAACACATATTCAAAGTGTACAGAAGGGTTATTCCATAGAATCCGCCCTTTTGTCTAATTTAAAAGGAAGGTTTTAACTTTAATATAGTAAAACTATATATAACAAAACAGGTATCAAGTAAGAATTACAGTTACAATATCCAGTTCATTTATATTTGGGGAAATTTGAGAAAATATCTTTGTAAGTCTAAAGTTTTATACCTAATTTACTTTATCATAACTAAGGAAATCTTAAGTCTAATTATTTAGTCATTAACTCCATCAAAGACCCCACAAGGCTGTAATATTACCTAACAACAGGGATATCTGGCTGCCTGGACAGTCACCCAAGTTCTTCTGCAATCTTGGGGCATCAACATTTGCCTTATAAGGCCTAGTATATATGACAAACATTTTTGAGCAGCAAGGAATTTTGAAAGACTGTCGTCCTACCTTGTCTTGGCAGAGTTTAGCAGTTGCTTTCTTTTGTGTCCTACTTGGACAATATACTATCAGCAATTGAGACAAGGGCAGTTTCTTTACCCAAATGGTTAGCTTTCGCCATAAAGAAAACAAATTCCATGTGGAGGTTCTTTGATGCCATTCATCTTCTTTTGAAGAAAATTGATGCTGTCAGGAACAGACTTCTCACTGTCATGAAAAGCCATAGGTTATTAAACATATTAAATTCCATATTCTGTTAGTCTTTGAAGAGTTTGAAGACAATCTATCTAACTACATCTCTGTATGACCTTGAAAATGTATCAAACATGACTAAAAGTTTGATAGTTACTAGTGACTCTTAACCTATATTTCTTTATTATCCTAAATATCTTTCATGGCTAAGGCTTTATATTACATAATTAAATGAGCTGCATAGGTATAATAGCTTAAACAAAAATAGAAACACATGTCCAATATAACAAAAATAACCTTAAATTTGTATCAGTATAAAAGTCTACACCCATAAAATTTTTTGAGATTAATAGTTGCTTATGGGATTAAAGTAGATTAAAGAATCTAACCCTTTTTCATATCATACCTGTAACATAACTGCCTTCCTTCCCTTTTATTTAGATTTCTTTCTATGACCAACAACAACTTGTAACCAACAATTTGTAAATGATAACAAACATCCATAACCCATCTTTCGGGAATATGAGCATTGCTTTCTCTAGACTGCTTCCTATTGTCTTCGGGTGTTGGAATCTTTGGGGGAGCCTTGAGTACAATCATGATAATTTCTAAGAATTGGTTGGAATATTTTGTGAGTCTGCCCATCTCAGCCAGTGACCTTGACTCTATTCTGTATGCAGAACACTGAAGAAACTGCAACAGAGCCATTTTGAGGTGTTGGATCACCTGGGACATCCATTTTAATTGGTGTCTGGTTCCCTTGATATGAAAATACATAGACTTTAAAGGTAGTATACATGTATGTATTATTGCAAGTATAGATTGTATGTTGTACACAAGTTAGTCAAAGATGATTTTTTCATTTACATTTGATCAGTTTTTGTTATGTGTTTTGTAGGTTTATTTCTTTGTATCTGTAGGTAGAATTTTCAGGGGAGTCTTTCCCAATCAAATCTGATTTTTCCCCCAGTATGTTTTATTCTATCTCTAGTTTCAGAACCATCCAGCTTCCATGTACTGATCATCCTGGCAGTGTTTTGAATGTGCTCCCTCTTGTGGCTTAGACCTTAAGTATACTAGTAAATGGTTGGCAACTGCCACATGCTCTGAGCCACCATTGCCCTAGGGCAATGATGCCCTAGGGCATCTTGCAGACAGGACAGCTGTAGGTTTAAGGTTTTATGGCTAGACTATTGTCCCAGGCTCACTACTGGGAGCCTAACCTGGTTACAGAAGATAGCAAGTTCAGGCTCCATAGCCTCCAAAACACTTATTAACATTTGCAACTTCTCATTTGAAAACATTCTGTCTAGCTCTATTGCCCATTTCAATCAGGTTGTTTTCTTCATAGAGATTTTAGGTCTTGATATGGTCTACATAGTAATATTTCTCGAATATGCAGGTGGGAAAGATTTTCTCCCATTCACTAGACTATCTATTCACTCAATTAATAATATTCTCTGTTGTACAGAAGCTTTTAAATTTCATAAATACCAATTTGACAATTGTTGGCTTCATTTCCTGATCAACTAGAGTCTTATTTAGGAAATATCGCCCTAGACTATATCTTACAGTGTACTACTATGGTTGCTTGAATGAGAAATGCCCCTCATAAGCTCATATGTTTAAACATTTTATTAGTTGATAGTGTTGTTTGGAGAGTTATGGGATTCACGGGACACAGAATTTTACTAGAGAAGCTTATTTTCAGAGGTGGGTCTTGAAAGTTGGTTACCTCACCCCACTTCCAGGCCATCTTCTATTTTCTGTATATGGCTGACAATGTGATTAGCCAGCTTCCTCCTGCAATACCTGAGGCAATGCTTTCCTTGCTGTTATGGACTTCCCCTTTGGAACCATAAGTCAAAATAAACTCTTCCACTAGTTTTTTCCTCTGACAGTTTCAGAGTTTCAACTCTATTTTAGCACTTCCTGTTGTCTTATTACTCTAGCTAATAATCAATTCCTTATATTGAATAACAGCAAAGAGAGTGGAAAATCTTCTGGTTTTAAACAGAGTGCTTCAGACTTTTTCTCCATTTACCATGATATTGGTCATAGTTTTATAAAGTACATCTTTTATTATGTTGAGCTATCTTCCTTTTAAAGTTAGCATATTGATGGCTTTTATTATGAAATGAATTATATTAAGTGCTGTTTCTGCATTTACAGAGATGAGCATGCAATTTCTGGTTTTGAGGCTATTTATGTGAAGAACCACATTTATTGATAAGCATGGTGAACCACTCTTGTATCTGTGAATGAAGCCAAATGGGTCCTAGCAAACCACCTTTGGTATTCTGTTCACATGTATTTTAGCCACTTTGATTTAGATGTGCACCTGTAGTATACAAACACACGTAATTTTTTTTAAAGTGTTCCTTTACCTGAAGACCTTGAACCAACATTCCCTCTTCGATGTTTAAAAGCTTTCTTCACGGAAAAAATACTCTGTAGGAATTTAGATTTGTTATATTTTTGCTATATAAATAGATAAGATGCTATCATTCCTTACTAAGTATAAGACAAAAGAGCCTACATATGAATATAAATAAACATATCAAAATAGGCAAGGAAATATTTTTCTCAGAAATTGGTTAACAATGAATGTCTACACTCAATTAAGAGTGACCAGAGTGCAAGAGTTTAATAATTTGTCTATAACCCATTATCTGGTTAAACACTCTCATCATTGCTCTTTTCATTTCTTGATTCCTGAATGTATAGATCACTGGGTTAAGAAAGGGTGTGATAATAGCATCAAATATGGACAGAAACTTATCCAAGTGTGTGAAAGAAGAAGGCCATGTATAGATGAACATCACAGGACCAAAAAATAAGACCACCACAGTCACATGAGCTGAAAGTGTTGACAGAGCCTTGGAGGAACCACTTGCAGAGTGTTTCTGAACAGTAAATATGATGACAATATAGGAAATGATCAGTATGAAGAAGGAGCCCACAGACATGAATCCACTGTTGACTGAGACCAGTAATTTCAGTTTGTGTGTATCTATACAGGCAAGTTTGATGAACCGGGGAAAGTCACAGTAGAAGCTGTCCAACACATTTGGTCCACAGAATGGTAAGTTTACTACAAAGGCCAGCTGAAACAGAGAATGAATAAAGCCAACAATCCAGGAAGCTACTGAAAACAAGATGCACATCTTTGGGCTCATAATGGTCAGATAATGGAGAGGCTTACATATGGCCACATATCTGTCAAAGGCCATGACTATGAGTAAAACCATTTCCACACCACCAATGAAGTGAATGAAGAAGATTTGAGTGACACAGCCTCCAAAAGAGATGACTCTGTGTTTTCTCAACAGATCATAAATCATTTTGGGGGAAATAACAGAAGAAACACCTAAGTCAATAAAGGAGAGGTTAGCCAACAGAAAATACATAGGAGAGTGTAAGTGAGGGTCAGATACCACAGTAAACACAATGATGGAGTTTCCTGTTATGCTTGCTAAATAAAAGATGGAGGAGAACACAAAAAGAGATAACTGGATTTCCCAAGAGTTGGTGAGTCCCAGAAACACAAACTGTGATACCACAGACTGATTCACTCCTTCCATTGGATTTGTTGGCAATGCTACCTGAAGGATGAAATTGGAAAAAACTGTGAATTATAACTTAGTAAACAGAATAGAAGAATCCCCAAGTTGTAAAACCTATTTTTACTATAGCATTGCAACTAACTTTTAAGTGGATAATGTGAGAAATGCAAGTTCTATAGACAATCAATAATTAGAAAATTATAAAGTAGTTTGAAATATCACTTAACACCTGTAACAAAAGCTTTCATCAAAAATGCAAAAGATAATATTTTAAAGAGGCTGTTGGGGCCTGGAGAGATGGCTCATCAGTAAAGAGCACTTGCTACTCTTGCAAAGAACCCTACTTTTGTTCTTAGTACCCACATCAAGTAGTTTACATTCATCCATAGTTCTAATTCCAGTGAATCTAAGGACACCTCTGGGTTTCCATGAGATTTCCACAAACATGGAGCAGAAACTTAGGCACAAAGACACATATACATAATGTTTAAATGAGCCTTTATAAAGAGAAGATTTACAAATTGTTGAGGACAATGTAAACTGACACATCCATTAACGAAAAAAGTATTGTTGGTTTTCATTAAATACAGTGGATGCCCCTTATGCAACTGTTGTCCTAACCAACAATTGCAACTCTACCACTACCAACAACCATTTGGCCACACTGGCTGCAGCCAGATGGGAATTCTTTTGTCTCAAGCCTGAGCTCCATCAAGGAAACTAAAAGAAACTTTATCTAGATCTCTATCCCTCTGTAGATCTCAGTAGTCAAAGGTTTAGGTGAAATCTGCTTGCTTAGGGAGGCTGAATAGCAAGTAGCTATCCCCCCTTACTTTCTCATGTCTCACAAAAAGCAGGACAACCTTCTGCTCAGCCCCCAGTTGAGGAACTTATCTATACACGGTTTCTCCTAACCACTTCCTGTCAGCTAGTTGCTGACTCAGTCCCCTGACCCCAGTTTAATTTTATTTAATAAAACAAATGCAACACATCTTTGCATCATTAAACAAACATTGCACAGCATAAATGAATGTAGCACAGACTCATGTAGTATTCCACAACAAAGTATAAAAAGTTTTCAAACACTAAAGTACAGGCTGGTTTTGCTGCACAGTATTGGTGTGCTTGTCTGACACATTTAAGACCCTGGGCTTCATCCTCAACAATAAAATGCAAAAAGAGAAGGGGGTATAATATAGAAAAAAAGGAAAACAAGAAAAAAGATACAAACAATTAAAATAGAACTACCATGTATTATAGCAACTCTCACCTTAAGGGCTTATATCCAGATGTTTTAAGGGCTTATATCAATATGTTTCCCCATTTTCATTGTACCATTATTCATAAAAATTAATATTATGATGAACAACCTCTGTTCACTGAGCACTGATAGGCACATGGATTACGAACACACATACACAAAAATATCGTGTAAGAATAAATTTTAACTCCATAAAAATATTTATCATATTATATTATACTTTCATTTATTCAGAGAAGAAACAGCATGGTAGAAAACATTTGGGTTTTGGATTCAGAACTCATGCTTAATCAGCTACATACTGTGTATCATCAGAAAAGATACTGAAGTCCCCGGTCTTGTGTTTTATTTATCTGTTAAACAAATTAAAATGGTTACTTCAGTAAGTTATAGAAATGAAGCAAAGATCACGATCATGTATTCAGAAAGGATCAAGCAGGACAGGGTGGGATGGCCATAGACATAATCATGTCTGCAACATATAAATATATATGTGCTCCATTTGTGGATGCTAAATAAATGTTAAAATATCAATGCCTCTCTTCCTCTTTCTCTTGTTCATAATAGTGACCAACTTATGAACATTTACTCAAAAACATTAATGAATATGAATAAGCAGAGGACATCACACTTCCATGCCCAAAATACATTGCAAAATGTACTAACTATGCCCCATTCAGTAACACATTACATTATTCACATCATTTTAGCAACAGCAACGAAACAAACACAATAAAATCAGTGTACTTGCTCTTGAGGAACACCATATGTATGTTAGTGCTCAATAAAAATTAATTGGAATATATGAATAGTTCTGTACTATTTTCAAATAAACAATTAGGTAAAAGTCACCCCCATACCTCCTTAAAATCTTTCTGATCAGAATCAAATGAATTCAGAAACTCCAACTATAAACCACAGATGAAAACAAGAAAATAAATTCAACTTTTGGTATTTTTCGTGCTATTTTGTTTTAAAATTAAAAATGACATTCTATAAGAATATCTGTTTTCAGCATTGAGACTCTTAGCCTCATGTTAAAATTTACTTCTGATAAGATATTTATAACATGTTTCCAATCTGGAAAACATGAAAATTTCTGGTAAATTTGCTTCTGTTTAATGGAACACAGTACGAACTAGTCTATTTTTAAAAGCCAGTGAAACAGAAACTGCAAATTTCCCCTTTTTATTTACAAGTGTCTATGATATTTTCCTTAGTTACCAGTTCATTGGTGAGCACAGAATGATGAATTATGACATAAATTTAGCAGAAAATGCTACAACGTTGTTTGGTGTCTCAAGGCCATTTACAATGTGGTTCTGGCTCAAAGGCAGTCACTCAGTTACTTAGCCTTTTCCAATACATCAGTTGTTTAACAACTATTCCCTTACGCTGTTCTATTCCCTTTCCAAACTCCTCTCCACTTGCTCGTCTTCTTCAAGCATTTTAAGATGTGACTCGTGTCCACAGAAGTTCTAATCGCCAGGTGACATCTGAGAGAATGAGCCACCCAGGTATTGTTTATTTCTACCCATTCATTTTACCTGAATGATAACAATAGCATCTAGGCAGAATGGGGTTTTTCTGTGTTCTGTCACATGAAGTGCCAAATAGAATCTCCCATTAAGGAAATGAGAAGCTAATTATATTTGCCTCAAGAGGCTGCTGACCAAGAGACCTGCAAAAACATGGTAATTCAGAAGGATTATAAGGTTATAGAATTCTTTTCTCTAGAGATGTATTTGGTTTGGTCTATGTCACTAAAGAATTTATGTAGCTCACAGTATGATACTGAGGAGGAAGAAATATAAAACTGGGGTTGTTATGGTATCATTTACCTACCTGAATACAAAAGTTAAAAGTTAACATGGTAGTGCACACCTTTAAGTACAGCACACAGAAGGCAGAAGCAGGTGGATCTCTGTGAGTTTGAGGCCAACCTTATCTGCATAGTGACTTGCAGAATACCTGGAGCTGCATCTAGAGCTGGCAGAAGTCACACTGTCACCCTGGGAACAGCACATAAAAGTTTTGCAAATGAAGCTCCTTAGACAGCAAGGCCCTTTGGAGAATCCCATCCATATTTGGCTAGGACCTATGGAAACAAGACTGCAAAATCCTGCACTGACCATAGGGAGTTCATGGAATTCAGGCTTCTCTAACTTTCATTATGCTTACACCTATGCTAACTTAATTTTGCTTTGTTAGTCGGGATAAGGCCTGAGTTCACTGGGAACAAAAGTTTTTACAGAAAAGATAAATTTCTCTGCTATGTTACATAAAGTGGTTTGTCCAGTTGCCCCTAACTGCATTTGCAGACATCCTGAGGAAGCAGGAAGGGCTCACTAAGATTAGTGATCATTGCTTATTCATTCTTAAAACAGATAAATACACTTGAAAAGACTTAGGAATTAGAAAAACAGTTTCTCAAAAGATGATATTAAAAACTTATAGAAACATATAAGGAAAATACATAGGACATAAAAGGTTAGACATGTCTCTGGCACAAGGACATGAACATTCAGATACTTTTTCAATACCAAAGTATCAATAAAGAAATCTAAAAGTCTCAGATTTAGCCCCAACAGTTAAACAGTTGGGTATAAATCATTACTATTTTGAAAACTTATAAAGAATAGGATTATAACTGTAATCCATACAATAAAGTTGACATGAAGATTACATAGAAACTGGTATACACCTGAAAATGATATCCTAGGCATCCCAACATACTCAGCTGATTACATATTGTTAAGTACTAATCACAGTGCTTAAATCTCTTACTTTGTAACCCCATGTTTGCTGCCAGCTAGGGCACAGTATAAATAAGATGTGCCTGGCTGGGTATAAACATTTGACTTGTGATATAATGATGTGGGGTAAAGGTCAATGGCCTCAAGGGAATGGGAAAGGAAGAGAAACTAAAATGTTAATGACTCTTGGAAAAAATGACTGAATCGAAATGATTTGAAACTGTTCATGCTTGATATTGAATTAGAGAGAGAGAGACAGAGACAGGGGAAGAATATGTACATTATGAGTAGTATTAATGTCAGCTTGTCACAAATTAGAATCACCTGAGTAGGAAACCACTGCTGAAGAATTGTCCTGATTGACTTATAGACACGGGTGTCATTTCCTGTTTCTTTTACCTATAGGGCTTGTCTAAAATTATTTCTTTGTGAGTGTGTGTGTGTGTGTGTGTGTGTGTGTGTGTGTGTGTGTGGTGTGTTCCAGATATTGGAAACTATGACACTCTACACTATACATGAATCTTTTCTCCTACAAAGTTTACATACTATTTTCCTGATCCAAAGCCACATCAAAATGAATCTAAACAACAGGATAATTGTGCCTGGTAATGGAAACCTAGCCACCTACTCAGGGCTAGGAAAGTCAGGGACCTTGGAGGAATGCCTAAACTGCCACTTTATTAAACAAGCATTATCCTTAATTGCATTCTAAATATTTGTTCTTATATACACAGATAAGTGTAGTCCTCAGCCCTCATCAAGGGAACTTCTCTTTGTAATGGATGGAGATCATTATCAAAACAAAACAACTGTGGCACCTAAGGTTCACAAATCATTGCAGAAGCAGGGAGAGTGGGGGGCAGAAAGATTGTATGAGCCAGAGGATGAGGGAGTTTTCTATGAAGTTGTGACTTCTAGTAATGTCAGAAGCTATACTCATAAATTCTCACCATAGCTGTCTACATATGACCTGAGAAAGTAAAAAAGTAATAGATGTGGTAGAGTGGATGGGGGAATGTCCAAGAGGGTCTTTCCTACACAGAGAACTACAGACATCAAAGGAGTTCTGACTTTGGAAGAAATAGTCTTCCCCAAGGAAGAGTACACTTATTGGTTAGCCAATGCAAATGGCCAGTCATATATGTACAAGTATACATACTGAGAATGTTGTATTTATGTATTTAGGAATATATGTTTGTATATGTGTGTGACAAAGAGAGCAAGAAGGCATATATGAGAGAATTTGGAGGGAGGAACAGGTTGGAGAAATAATGTAATTATATCATAACCTCAAAACCTAATAAAATAAAATAAACATAAAAGAACTGTTATTGATGGGTTTTTGAAAAGGAAGAAATAAGTCTCATAGCCTTATGAACTGTGTAATAAACAGGTCTGCAGAACACATTCAATTGTAATATATATTGACTCTGAATTCCAAAGAAATATATCAAGAATTGGCCTCTTTTCCCATATTAAGAATTGCAGTCTATCAACTTAGAGGAGACATACTTGCATGTGCAAAATTGTGCTCATATTGCTTACATAAGTAATATAATTCATAGTCTACATTCAGATATGCAAGTGTCTTTTGGAACACTCTAGTACACATTCTATTCATTACTCATGAGGTCTAATTATCATGGTACCACTACAGTAGTGTACTAGAATAATCATTCATATAGTACCAATAACTTCAAGATCCCTGTCTGATCATAGATATTTAATTTTTGTAACTAAACCAAGTTATACAGCTAATGAAGCATGAACCAATAATTTTCAAGTTCTTTTTTCTAAAGACTGTACAACATCCTTTGAGAAAGAATCCAAGAAACTTACCAAACTTACCTGACCCCATCAAATAAAAACTGTTTTCCATATAAAGTCTCTCTGATATACATTGTATTCAAATACATACAAAGGTTTCATGTTACATCAGGACACAAGTGAAACAAATAAAATTAGCCACTGCATTACTATTTAAAAGCAGATGTAGACATCTTGTTTCAAATGTTAAAAGAAAAAATAACCCTTCTTTCTAAAGTAAAACAGGAATAAATTTCATTCATTGCATTCATTCCCTCTTATGCAAGCATGTAGTGTGACTTTTTCTGAGGAGATAAAAAGTAATATCTACTCACAACAATGCCCACTACTACTCACAAACTGTTCTTCTGTTTATGTACTTCATCCAAGATATCACTGTTTTCAAGATGGCTTCCCAAATCTATAAGACACAGGGAGGTGAAAATTACATAAGGAAATTCTTTTAAAAAGAGTCAGAAAGATTTATGGAGGTTTGTAACCATCTGTTCTGAGAAAATACAATTTTCTCTTAAGCATTTTTAAATAAGTCTTTTTAAAATTAGTAAGTCAATCGTGGGAGGCCTCACCCTCCCTGGGGAGTGGATGGAGGTGTGATGGGGGTTGGTGGGAGACATGGGAGAGTGGGAGGGAGAGGGAACTGGTATGTAAAATAAGATTTTTTTAATTTGGCATCACCATTCCTGACTTCAAGCTCTATTATAGAGCTATAGTCCTGAAAACAGCTTGGTATTGGTACAAAAGTATCCAGGTAGACCAATGGAATCCTGAAAACCCTGATATCAACCCAGTCACCTACAAACACCTGATTTTTGACAAAAAAGTTAAAATTATACAATGAGAAAAAGAAAGCATCTTCAACAAATGGTTGCAGACATAACTGGAGGCTGACATGTAGAAGACTACAGACAGATCCATATCTATTGCCATGCACAAAACTTAAGTCCAAACAGATCAAAGACCTCAACATAAATCCAGCCACACTGAAACTCTTAGAAGAGAAAGTGGGAAGTATCCTTGAACGAACTGGTATATGAGACAGTTTCCTGAACCAGTAGCACAAACATTGAGATCAACAATTAATAAATGGTACCTCCTGAAATTGAAAAGCTTCTGAAAGTCAAAGGATACACAGCAAGACAAAACGGCAGCCCACAGAATGGTAAAAGATCTTCACCAACCCCACATCTTACAGAGGGCTGATTTCCAAAACATACAATGAACTTAAGAAGCTAGCCACCAAAATACCAAATTAAAAAAATTAAAAAATGGGGTGCAGAACTAAATAGAGAATTCTCAATAGAGGAATCTAAAATGGCTGAGAGACACTTAAGAGAGTGCTAAACATACTTATCCATTGAGAAAATGCAACTCAAAACAACTCTAAGATACATCTTACACCTGCCAGAATGGCTAAAATCAAAAGCACCAATGACACTCTATCCTGAAGAGGATGTGGAGAAAGAGGAACACTCCTCCATTGCTGGTGGGAGTGCAAACTTGCACGACCACTTTGGAAATCAGTATTGTGGTTTCTCAAGAAAATCGGAATGAGTCTACATCAAGATCCAGCAATTCCTCTCCTGGGCATATACCCAAAGAATACACATTCATACAACAAAGACATATGCTCTACTATGTTCATAGCAGCATTGTTTGTAATAGCCAGAAACTTGAAGCAACCCAGATGCCCTTCAACTGAAGAATGAATAGAGAAAATGTGGTACATTTACACAATATTCAGCAGAAAAAACAATGGAATCTTGAAATTCACAGGCAAATGTATGGAACTAGAAGAAACTATCCTGAGCAAGGCAACCCAGTCACAAAAAGACAAACATGGTATGCACTCACTCATATATGGTGTTTAAACATAGAACAAAGGATTACCAGCCTACAATCCACACTACCAGAGAAGCTAGAAAACAAGGAGGACCCCAAGAGAAGAAAGCATGGTCCCCAGAAGAAAGGGGAGGGAACAAAAACCCCTGAGCAAATTGGGAGCTTGTGTGGGAGGGGTTTTGCAAGGGGAGGGGGCAAAGAGAGGAGGAGAACAGGAGGACTGAGACTGGGAGGAATAGAGAAGGGCAAGAAAGGAGATGCCTTGATAAAGGGAGCCAGTACAGGTTTGGAGAGAGGTCCGGCACAAAGGAAATGGTAGGGGATCCACAGGGATAACCCCAATTAAGTATCTAGACAGTAATGTAGAGGCTGCCTTTGATTCCCCTCCCCTATAATGAGATTGATGACTATCTTGGTTACCTTTCCTAGAGCCTTGACCCAGTAGCTGATCAAAGCAGAAACAGGCACCCACAGCTGAACATTGAGCCATACTCCTGGAATACAGTTGCAGAGAGGGAGGAGAGATGAGCAAATGAACCAAGATGATGCTGGAGATAACCGCAGAAACAGTTGACCTGACCTAATGCGAGCACGCAGACCCTAGTTGTAAAGCAGGGAAAGCAAGCATTGGACCAAACCAAGTCCTCTGAATGTGGGTGCTAGCTAGGAGGCCAAAGTCTATGAGACCTCTAACAGTGTAGCCAGTGTTTATTCCTAGATCACAAATAGATTTTGGGAGCCGATTCCCTATGGAGAAGTACTATTGCAGTCCAGACATGGAAAGAAAGGCTTGGGTCCTCCCACAAATGATATGATGGACTTTGATGGTCCCCCGTGGAGGGCCTCACTATCTCTGGGGAGTGGGTGGTGGATTGGTGGGAAGCATGGGAGGATAGGAGTGCGAGGGAAAGGGGATATGAATACGTAGATAAGAGTGTTTCTAAAATAAAAAAAATTAATTAAAAAATAAACAGATTATTATCAGCCTTATTTACATTATTCAGAATAAAACAAGAAAAATAAATCTAACTCCAGGCCCTTCTGGTATTATTTTTTTTTGAAATTGCCCCCATCATGCTGAAAAATGGCATTACATATGATAGCCTACTTTCAGCGTTTGGTCTTGTATTATCCATGTTAAATGTTATTTTCTACTCAGGAATACATGAGACACTTTCATCTTGCAAACTCGAAAAGTGTATAACACATTTGCTGCTATTTTACAAAAGATGGTAAGTTTATAACTATCCCTTGAAAAACAAACAGAAACGATGATTCTTGCCATTTTATTTGTATGTGTTCTCAAATAATTTTTCTTATTTGTCATTTAGTAGGAGATTAAATATTAATTTTATTATTTCTGAGCATAGAGCGATTGATTAATGCATGCATTTCATACAAAAGATGACAAAGTTTTTAGTTTTTGACATTTTCTAGTAATTAATATTTCCCTATGTATACTGTGGTCCTATTTCAAAGGCAGATGTTGTTTAGCTTTTTCCAATATTTTAATAGAGAATTTTTATTTTATTTTTAATATTATGATATAATAACATCATTTCTTCCTTCCCTTTCTTCTCTCCAAGCCAACCCACATACCCCACCCTTGGTGTCTTTCCAATCAAATTCAAATCCCCTTTATACATTGATTCTTATTACAATTATTCTTCTGTGTTGTTCAAATACTTTTCCTGGCTATGCTATGCTTTTCTCTAGACTTCCTCAAGCACGTTAGTGTTAAGAAAAGCTTTATCTTTGCTTGCTGCTTTGGTTTATCCCCCACCAGTTGCCTGGGCTCTGCTGCTTTGTAGTCCCCAAATAAACACACAGGAGGCTATATTAATTATGAAGCTGTTGGCCTTGCTTGTTTCTTACTGGCTAGCTCTGACTTAAGTAATTACCCCATAATTGTTAATCTAAGTATGTCTCTTACCAGAGAGCTTTCCGGGCTTCCTACCCCAATGGCGTTACATCTCGACTCTCCTCTGTTTCTCCTTCCCAGAATCCTCCTGGACTCCTAGCCCCTCCTATCTAGATTCCCTATTGGCCAGACAGTGCTTTATTGGCATAAGACTTCCCCAACACTTTAGGATGCAACTCATGTCCACAACAATTCCAATAACTAACTAACATCCATGAATGACCAACTTATGTACTGTTAAGTTTATGTTCATCTACATATTTTACTTGAAAGATAACAACAGCATCTTGTCAGAGTCAGGTTTCCCTGTGTCATCTCACATAAAGTGCTCATGGAATCTTCCACTAGGAATATATGAAGCTAATTACATATGCCTTGAGAGGCCACTGTCCAAGGGATACTGCAAAGGTGTGGAGGCTTTGAAGGAGCTCAAGGTTACAGGATTTTTCTCTAGAGAATTATTTGTTTTGGTCAGTGTGGTCAAATAACTCTGAAACTCAAATACTGCAGAGAAAGAGGGAAATTATAGTGGAATTTTTTTTGGCCTCATTAAGTTACCTGGATCCAATAGTTGATAATTACTCATTGTATTATTCCCTACTTCAAAGAAAATATTTTCTCAAAATTAACTATAAGTAATCAATCAATTACAAATATTCTGCACCAATGAGTTGGCTCTAAGGTTAGAGGCAATTACTATCAAGCCTGAGCATTTGAGTTCCATCTCTGAAACTCACATGTGGAAGAAGAGACCTAACTCCTAAGAGTTGAGTCCATCTCCATACAAGCCTTCCTTTACAAAAATAAATACTAATTATAAAGTATTTTTAACCTCATATCGTAACATGATAAATAAGACACAGAGACTGATATCGGGATTCAAACTTCAAGATGAAGAGTAGAAAAACAAAGTATCAGCCCACTAGTTCTTAAGACTATCTCAGGCTGAATGGGCTGATCCTACTGCCTCTCCTCAGTGTGGCTGGAGAATGAATGCCTCCTCCTGAATACTGAAGACCCTGCTTCTATCTTCTACATCCCTCTAGTGCTGGGGTTAAAGGTGTGTGATCTGTTACTCTTTTAAACTGATTCAAATTCATTTATCCCTGGGTGTCCTTGATCTCAGACAGATCTGTCTACCTCTAAATCCTGAGTCCTAGGATTAAAGGTGTGTACCACCACCACCTCCTAGGTTCTGGCTGCTGGGGTTAAAGGTGTGATCTTGGCTTCTATGGCTTGTGGCTGACTTCGTTTTCTGAATCCTCAGTCAAGCTTTAATAAATTATAAATAATATATCACCACATCATAATTTCATGCTTTCATGCTGAATATAACTTCTTTTTATATATGTACTACATTTTCATTATCTATTACCTATTGATTAGGAGGTCTGTGGCTTATTCCATTTCTAGCTATGGTGTATAGAAGTGCAAAAAACATGAATACACAAATATCTTTGCAGTAGAATATAGTCTAAGGTAATTTGGTAAGAATATCTCCCATAGCCGGGTGTTGATGGTGCATGCTTTAATCCCAGCACTGGGGAGGCAGAGGCTTCTTCCTCATCTGATTCCATCCTCCTTCTTCCCAGCAATCCCTCTGCCCCAAAAATCCTGCCTAGATATCAGCCAATCAACTTTTTATTAACAAGGAGAGCAAGACATTTTCAAAGTGTACAGAAGGGTTATTCCATAGAATTCCCCCTTTTGTCTAATTAAAAAGGAATGTTTTAACTTTAATATAGCAAAACTATATATAACAAAACTGTTATCAAGTAAGAATTGCAGTTACAATATCCAGTCCATTTGTATTTGAGAAAATACTCTATTATCTATCTTATCTTTGTAAGTCTAAAACTTTATACCTAATTTACCTTTTATCATAGCTAAGGAAAAGTTTAAGTCTAATTATTTAGTATTTAACTCAATCAAAGACCACACAAGGCTGTGATGTTACCTAACAATAGGGACATCTGGCAGCCTGGCCAGTCCCCAAAGTTCTTCTGAAATGTTGGGGCATCCAACTTTGCCCTACAGCCCTAATACATCTGTCAGACATTTTCGAGAAGCAAGGAATTTTGAAGGACTTTCCTACCTTGTCTTCGCAAAGTTTAGCAATTGCTTTCTTTTGTGTCCTTCTTTGAAAATATACTATCAGCAATTGAGGCAAGGGCAGTTTTCTTTGCCCAAATGATTAGCTTTTGCCATAAAGAAAGCAAACTCCATATGGAGGTTCTTTGTTGGGACTCATCTTCTTTTTTGTTGTTGTTTATTTTCTTTTATTTTAGAGACAATCTTATTTTATATATCAATCTCCCCATTCCCTCACCCTCCCATCCTCCTATTCCTCCCATTTACAACCCCAACCCACTCTCACCCACTCCCCAAGGATAGTGAGGCACTTCACGGCAGATCATCAAAGTCTGGCACATCATTTGGGGAGGGCCAAGGCCCTTTTTTATGTGTCTGGGCTACAATAGTATCCCTCCATAGAGAATGGGCTCCCAAAGTCCATTTATGCACTAGAGAAAAACAATGAATCCACTGTTATAGGTCCCATAGACTGCCCAGGCCTCCTATCTGGCACTGACATTCAGAGAGCTTGGTTCAGTCCACCATTCATCTTCTTTTAAAGTAAATTGATGCTGTCAGGAGCAGACGTGTCTTGATGTCATGAAAAGCCTTAGATTATTATTAAATTCCATATCTATAGATCTTTGAAGTGTTTGAAGACTGTCCATCTATCTAAAAATACCTCTTTATGACCTTGAAAACATAACTAATATGACTATAAGTTTGATGGTTATGGGTGATGATTAATCTATATTTCTTTATTATCCTAAATGTCTTTCATGAACCATAGTATTATATTACATATTTAATGAGCTACATATGTATAATACCTTAAACAAAAAATAGAAACACAAGTCCAATATAGCAAAAATAACCTTAAATTGTTATCAAAGTAAAAGTCCATACCAATAAAATTTTTGAGATTAATAGTTGCTTTTGGGATTAACATAAATTCAAAAATCTACCTTTTTCCTATCATTCCTGTAATATATCCGCCTTTCTTTGTTTAGAAATAAATCTTTGGATTTAACTCTTTTTTATTTTAATTTTATTTTTTTATTTATTTTTCAGTTTAAATTTAGATAAGAAACAAGGTTGCTTCACAAGTCAGTTCCAGGTCCCTCTCCCTTTCCCTCCCCGCCTCCCATGCCCTCCCATTAACCCCCCCCATTATCTGCTCATTTCCCCAGGAAGGGTGAGGCCCTCCATGGGGGTGTCCATAGTCTGTCATTTCATATAGGGCAGGGCCTAAACCCTTCCCCAAGAGTTCAGGGTGAGAGTGCACCTCACATTGTTGGATGGGAGGCCAAAGTCCTCGTGTATACTCAGGATGGGTACTGATCTGCTGCCCAAGGCTCAATAGATTACCTAGGCATCCTCACTGACACCCACATTCAGGGAGTCTTGATCAGTCCTAGGCTGGATTCCCAGGCAGATGCCTGGGATTCAAGAGTTAACCTTTGTCAGGTCAGCTGTTTCTGGGGGTTAAACCAGCCCAGTCTTAATCACTTTGGTCATCAGTCCTCCCTCTGTTACTGGCTTTCTTGAGTTCAGCTCAGTACTTAACGGAGGGAGTCTGCCTCTTCTTCGATCAGCCACTGAATGAAGTTTCTGTTTCCCAGACTCTCTGGCCATGGGATTGTAGGCTGGCACTCCCCAGATCTATGTCTAAAATCCATATATGAGAGAGTACATGCCATGTTTCTCTTTTTGTGACTGGGTTACCTCACTCAGGATGGTTTCTTCTAGTGTCATCCATTTGCCTGCGAATCTCAGGATTCCATTGTTTTTTTCTGCTGAATAGTACTCCATTGTGTAAATGTACCACATTTTCTCTATCTACTTTTCGGTTGAGGGACATCTAGGTTGCTTCCAAGTTCTGGCTATTACAAATAATGCTGCTATGAACATAGTAGAACAGACATCTTTGTTGTATGAATGGTCATCTTTTGGATATATGCCTAAGAGTGGAGTTGCTGGGTCTTGTGGTAGGTTTATTCCCATTTTTCTGAGGAATCTCCATACTGATTTCCAAAGGGGCTGAACCAGTTGGCACTCCCACCAGCAATGGAGGAGTGTCCCCTTTTCACCACATCCTCTCCAGCATAAATTATCGTTGGTGTTTTTGATTTTAGCCATTCTGACAGGAGTGAGATGGTATCTTAGAGTTGTTTTGATTTGCATTTCCCGGATGGCTAAGGGTGTTGAGCACTTTCTCAAGTGCCTCTCAGCCATTTTAGACTCCTCTTCTCAAAATTCTCTATTTAGTTCTGCAGCCCACTTTTTAATTGGGTCCTTTGATGTTTTGGAGACTTGCTTCTCGAGTTCTTTGTAAATTTTGGAGATCAACCCTCTGTCAGATGTAGGATTAGTGAATGTTTTTCCCATTCTGTGGGCTGCCCATTTGTCTTGCTGACTGTGTCCTTTGCCTTACAGAAGCTTCTCAGTTTCAGGAGGTCCCATTTATTAATTGTTATTCTCACTGTCTGTGCTACTGGTATAATGTTCAGGAAGCTGTCTCCTGTACCAATTTTTTCAAGGGTACCTCCCACTTTCTCTTCTAAGAGGTTCAGTGTGGCTGGATTTATGTTGAGGTCTTTGATCCATTTGGACTTAAGTTTTGTGCATGGTGACTAACAGGGATCGATCTGCATTCTTCTACATGCCAGCCTCCAGTTATGCCAGCACCATTTGTTGAAGATGCTTTCTTTATTCCATTGTATATTTTTAGCTTCTTTGTCAAACATCAGATAGTCATACTAGTGTCGGTCAATATCCGGGTTTTAAATTCAATTCCATTGGTCCACCTGTCTATTTTTGTGCCAATACCAAGCTGTTTTCAGGACTATAGCTCTATAATAGAGCTTGAGGTCAGGGATGGTGATGCCTCCGGACGTTGCCTTGTTGAACAGGGTTGTTTTGGCTATCCTGGGTCTTTTGTTTTTCCATACAAAAGTGATTATTGTTCTTTCAAGGTCTGTGAAGAATTGTGATGGGATTTTAATTGGGATTGCACTGAATCTGTAGATTGCTTTTGGCAAATTTCCATTTTTACTACATTGATCCTACCTATCCAAGAGCATGGGAGATCTTTCCATTTTCTGAGGGCTTCTGTAATTTCTTTCTTTAAAGATTCAAAGTTCTTTCGATACAGGTCTTTCACTTGTTTGGTTAGCGTTACCACAAGGTATTTTATGTTGTTTGTGGCAAGTTTAAAGGGTGATGTTTCTCTGATTTCTTTTTCAGCCCTTTTATCATCTGTATATAGTAGGGCAACTGATTTTCTTGAGTTGATCTTGTAGCCTGCCACTTTGCTGAAGGTGTTAATCAGCTGTAAGAGTTCCCTGGTAGAGTTCTTTGGGTCATTGATGTAAACTATCATATCATCTGCAAACAGAGAAAGTTTGGCGTCTTCCGTCCCAATTTGTATCCCCTTGATCCCCCTTTGTTGTCGTATAGCAATGGCTAGAACTTCAAGTACCATGTTGAAAAGGTATGGAGAGAGTGGATAGCCTTGTTTTGTTCCTGATTTTTGTCGCATCTGCCACGCTGCCTGTGTCTGAGAACGTGCAGAGGGTGTCGGGGATTGACAACACAGAGATTTGTTCAATGATGTAAAGAAAACTTTAAGCAGGCCCCAAAAAGGTTCAAGAAAACTTCCTAAGAAAAGCTCCCACCAGAGAAGCTTCTGCTCTCTCCTCTACCCTGGCTGGTCCTGCTCTGACACCAAAAACTGATCTGGGCGTGTCAGAAGAGGCGGTTAGTCTTTGGACAAGGTCGAGGTCAGGGTGGTTTCTGTGGGCAGGCCTTTTCCAGGAACTTATTGCCCCCGGGCATTGTATTGTTTTTAGTCAACATGTTTTTAGTAAACATTGTCTTACAGCTGCCTACTCCCAGGCAGAAGGGGAAGTGGGTCTCTGCTCAAGGTCTGGTGTTCCCACAATTTTAGAGGAATTGCGTTGAGTTTCTGTCCATTTAGTTTGATGTTGGCTGTTGGTTTACTGTATATAGCTTTTATTATGTTTAAGTATGTCCCTGTTATCCCAGATCTCTCCAAGACCTTTATCATGAAGGGATGTTGGATTTGTCAAAGGCTTTTTCAGCATCTAGTGAGATGATCATGTGATTTTTGTTTTTCAGCTTGTTTATATGGTAGATTACGTTAATGGATTTTCGTATGCTGAACCATCCCTGCATCCCTGGGATGAAACCTACTTGATCGTGATGAATGATCGTTTTGATGTGTTCTTGGATCTGATTTGCCAGTATTTTATTGAGTATTTTTGCATCAATGTTCATAAGAGAAATTGGTCTGAAGTTCTCTTTCTTATTTGTGTCTTTGTGTGTATCAAGGTTGTTGAAACCTCATAGAAAGAGTTTGGCAAAGACCCTTCAGCTTCTATTGTGTGGAATACTTTGAGAACAATTGGTATAAGCTGTTCTTTGAATTTCTGGTAGAATTCTGCACTCAGGCAATCTGGACCTGGACTTTTTTAGGTTGGGAGACTTTTGATGACTGCTTCTATTTCCATAGGGGATATAGGTCTATTTAAATTGCTTATCTGTTCTTGATTTAGTTTTGGCGAGTAATAGCTATCCAGGAAGTCATCCATTTCCTTTAAATTTTCGAATTTTGTGGAGTAAAGGTTTTCAAAGTATGACCTGATGATTCTCTGGATTTCCTCAGAGTCCGTTGTTATGTCCCCCTTTGCATTTCTGATTTTGTTAATTTGCATGTTCACTCTCTGCTGTTTGGTAAGTTTGGACAAAGGTTTGTCTATCTTCTTTATTTTTTCAAAGAACCAACGTTTAGTTGTGTTGATTCTTTGTATTGCTTTCCTAGTTTCCACTTTATTGATTTCAGCCCTCAATTTCATTTTTCCTGGCATTTACTCCTCCTGGGGGAGTTTGCTTCTTTGTGTTCTAGAGCTCTCAGCTGTGCTTTTAATTCTCCAGTATAACTGTTCTCCAGTTTCTTTATGTGGGCATTTAGTGCTATGAACTTCCCCCGTAGCACTGCTTTCAAAGTGTCCCATAGGTTTGGGTATGTTGTGTCTTCATCCTCACTGAATTCGAGGAAGTCTTTAATTTCTCTTTTTATTTCTTCTTTGACCCAGGGATGGTGCAGTTGAGCATTATTCAATTTCCATGAGTTTGTGGGTTTTCTGCAATTTGTGTTGTTGTTGAATTGTAATTTTAAAGCATGGTGGTCTGATAAGATGCATGGAATTATTCCAATTTTTTTGTAGCTGCTGAGGATTGATATGTTGCCAAGTAAGTGGTCGATTTTTGAGAAGGTTCCATGTGGTGGTGAGAAGAAGGTATATTCTTTTTTATGTGGATGAAATGTTCTATAGATGTCTGTTAATACCAGTTGGGTCATTACTTCTATTAGACCCTTTGTTCTTTATTGAGTTTCTGTCTGGTATTCCTGTCTAGTGGTGAGAGTGGTGTGTTGAAATGTCCCACTATAACTGTGTGAGCTTCAGGTGTGATTTAAGTTCTAATAATGTTTCTTTTATGAATGTGGATGCCTTTGTATTTGGGGCATAGATGTTCAGGATAGACACTTCATCTTCGTGGGTTTCACCTGTGATGAGTATGTAATGACCTCCTTCATCTCTTTTGATTGATTTTATTTTAAAGTCTAGTTTATTAGATATTAGGATTGCTACCCCTGCTTGTTTCTTGGGTCCATTTGATTGAAAAAAATTTTTCCCAACCTTTAACTGTCTTTGAGGGTGAGGTGTGTTTCTTGTATACAGCAGAAGGATGGGTTCTGTCTTTGAATCCATTCTGCTAGCTTGTGGCTTTTTATGGGTGAGTTAAGGCCATTAATGTTGAGAGATATTAATTACCATTGATTGCTCATCCTTCGATTTGCAATGGTTGTTCTTGGTGGAGTTATGTGTGGAATTTTACCCCTTTGTTCTTTTGACTGTTGGTAGAGAGGGATTCTCTAATGCCTATTTTTTTTTTTGGTTATAGTTAGCTTCCTTGGGTTGGAGTTTTCCTTCCAAAATTTTCTGTAGGGCTGGGTTACTGGATACGTATTGCTTGAATCTAGTTTTGTCATGGAATATCTTGTTTTCTCCGTCTATAGTGATTGAGAGCTTTGCCGGGTATAGTAGTCTGGGCTGGCATCCATGGTCTCTTAGTGTAGGTAGAATATCTATCCAGGACCTTCTGGCTTTCAGAGTTTCCATGGAGAAGTCAGGTGTAATTCTGATAGGTCTGCCTTTATATGTTACTTGGCCTTTTTCCTTAGCTACTCTTAATATTCTTTCTTCATTCTCTATATTTGGGGTCTTGATTATTATGTGGCAAGGGGATTTTTTTTGTGGTCCACTCTATTTGGTGTTCTGTAAGCTTCTTGTACCTTCATTGGCATGTCTTTCTTAAGGTTGGGAAAGTTTTCTTCTATGATTTTGTTGAATATGTCTTCTGCCCCTTTGAGGTGGTTTTCTTCTCCTTCTTCTATACCTATTATTCTTAGGTTTGGTCTTTTCATGGTGTCCCATATTTCCTGGATGTTTTGTGTTAAGGATTTGTTGGACTTAAGGTTTTCTTTGGTTGATGAATCCATTTCTCCTAGTGTATCCTCAACACTTGAGATTCTCTCTTCTATCTCTTCTATTCTGTTGGTAATGCTTGTATCGGTAGTACCAGACTGTTTGCCCAGCTTTTCTATTTCCTGCCTTTCTTCAGATTGTGTTTTTTTATTGTCTCTATTTCAGTTTTCAACCCTTGCAGTGTTGGCATTGCTTCTTGCAATTTTCAGTTTATCTTTTCATCCATTTGTTGCCTTTTATGAATTTTTGGGTTTGTTTTTTCTTCCACTTCTTGCATTTTTTGGTTTGCTTTTTGTTCAATTTCTTGCATTTTTTGCTTTGTTTCTTCTTCCATTTCCTGTCTTTTTTGGTTTGTTTCTTCTTCCATTTCTTTCTTTTTTTGCTTTGTTTTTTCTGCCATTTCTTGCATTTTTTGCTTTGTTTCTTCTTCCATTTCCTGCCTCTTTTTTGGTATGTTTCTTCTTCCAATTCTTGCATTTTTTGCTTTATTTTTTCTTCCATTTCTTGCATTTTTGCTTCATTTATTCTTCCATTTCCTGCCTTTTTTGGTTTGTTTTTTCTTCCATTTCCTGCATTTTTTTGGTTTGTTTCTTCTTCCATTTCTTTCTTTTTTTGCTTTGTTTTTTCTGCCATTTCTTGCATGTTTTGGTTTGTTTTTTCTTCCATTTCTTTGAGGGATTTTCCTATATCCTCTTTTAGGGCCTCTATCATTTTAATGAGTGGTTTTAAGGTCGTTCTCTTCTGCTTCATTCGCATTGGAATGTTGGAGTCTTCCTGGTATGGAGTCTCTAGAATCTGATGGTGTCATATTTGTTTTTCTGTTGCTGAGTGTGTTTTTGTATTGTCTCTTTCCCATCTCTTCTTCTAGTGGTTGCAGAAAGAGCCCCTTACTGGTCTGGTGGTTAGGGGACCAGAGTTCCCTTTTGGTGGGTGCTAACAAGTCCAATAATCTGGTGGTTATTCTATTCCTTGTCCTCGTTCTGGTCCCGTGGGTGGAGAAGAAGAACAGGAATCTGGGGTGCTTAGCCTCCTACCTGGTCCCCTGGACCCTATGCTGGATCCTGTTGTACCTGATCCTGAGGCCCCAACAGCTGCTTCCCTGGACTCCCTGGCTCCTCTGGTTTCCTGGTCTAGTTGGTGGGAGAGAAGACCTGGAGTCTGGGGTGCTTGGCTCCTTCCGGGATTGGAAGCTCTGTGCAGTTCCCAGGCAATCCCCAGGCACTGGAACACAGGCCCTGAAGCTGGCCTGTTTACCTGATGCCGCTGCTGGTACAGCTGCTCCCCTGGACTCCCTCTGGATTTAACTCTTTTATTTAGCTTTCTGACTATGACCAATAACAACTTGAAAGCAACAACTTGTAAATGATGACAAACATCCACAACCCATCTTTTGGGAATACGGGCTTTGCTCTCATCAGACTGCTTCCTGTTGTCTTGGGGTGCTAGAATCTTTGGGAGAACCTTGAGTATAACAATGATAATTGCTAATCATTGGCTGGAGTAGTTTGTGAGGCTGGCCCATCTCAGACAGTAGCCTTGAAACTGTTCTGTATGCACAACACTGAGGAAATTGCAACAGAGGCATTTTGAGATGCTGGATCACATGGGACATCCATTTTCACTGGTTTCTGGTTCCCCGGTTCTGAAAATACATAAACTTTTAAAGTTAGCTTGCATATCTCTATTAATACAGGTATAGATTGTGTGTTGTACACAAGTTAGCCAAAGATGATTTTTTGTTTTATGTTTGAACAGTTTTTATTATGTGTTTTGTAAGGTTGTTTAGGTTTATTTCTTTATGTATGTAGGCAGAATTTTCAGGGTGGTATTCCCCTATCAAAACTGATCCATATCAACCTGGAATGAATCCACAGTCTCTTCTTTCCTGTGGAAATAAAAGCATACTAACCTCTTTCCCAAAATAACAGGTTTTGACTTCTATTTTGAAGTCAAGATATTTCTAAATATATAGGTTGGTTTGATCCAGCGTTTCCATATTCTAATACGTCTTAGCAGCTGTCATTTCTTCATCAGAAATCAGAATATTCAAACACAACCCAATAACACACAGGATCCTGACTCCCCATGTATTTTCCTTTGTATGGCTTTTTTTCTTTATATTACTATTTCTTTAAAGACTTTATTATTTTTAAACTATTTTTTCTAGGACTGTCTATGTCATTTTTCTTTTCTTCCAAGTGTATATACATCTTTTAACACACTGTAAACCTGCTTAAAGTTTTCTTTTCCATCTGGATCTGTCTTTAGTGTGTAAATGTAACCATTTCTGTCTGCATGAGCAAAACCTTAATCTGCCATGCAGCTTAGTTCATGGCATGCTGGTGGAGCTCACTCTAGCAGCCTTCATTCTGGTGACTCAAGCCTACTGGCATGAGTGACATGAGGCTAGGAAGCCTCACTTGGCTCTGTTTTTGTGTGTTTAGAACTTTTTTTTAAGATTTCTCAGCTTTTGTGTAGATGTAGGTGCCAGATATTTTGGCACCATTTGTAGGTGGAGTTTCTCTGTGTCATGGCAGATGCTCCCAAATTACCACAATGAGACTTCTTATGAATTATAAATGTTCAGCCAATATCTTAGACTTGTTTTTAACTAGCTCTTATAACTTAAATTAACCCATTTCTATTCATCTATGTGTTTCCCCAAGTCTCATTTACATCATCTATGAACTTTCCATGTTGCTTCTTTATGTCTGGCTTGCAGCTCCTCCAACTCCACTCCCCGTCTTCCCAGCATTCTCTCTGCCCTGAAAATCCTTCCTAGCTATCAACCATTCAGATTTTTATTAACAATAATAGCAACACATCTTCACAGTATACAGAAGGATTATTCCACAGCAAGTAGGTCACTATTGTAACTCACAGGGTTTGTGGGTAGGAGAAATTGATGATTACATTTCTCCTCCAGTAATGTGCATAGCACCTTCTAGTGCTATGAACAATAATTGGTACTTCTTAGATGCCTCCTCACTGATTTATATGGTGACTACATCTATAACCCCAGCAATAGTGAATAAGGTTTTCACTTTTCTGACATTCTCACCAACAATTGTTGTCATTTGTTTTCTTGATGATAAAGATTCTGACTGGAATGAGACAGAATTCCATTGTAGCTCTAGTTTATACTTCACTAGTGGCTAATGATGCTGAATATTTTAAAACATTTTTTTCTTTTTCATTTAATAAATCCCAACTGAATCCTGCCCTCCTCCCAGTTTATCCCCCACCTCTCCTCTACACCATAACCACTTCTCTGTGTCCCCTCAAAATCCAAAAAAGCAGGCCTCCCAAGGATATCAACAGAACATGCCATAACAAGCAAGAAAAAATAAGACTAGGAACAAACCCTCATATCAAGGCTGGAGGCAACCCAGTAGTAGGAAGAGGGTCCAACAAGCAGTGAAAGAGTCAGAAATATCTCCATCCCAACTGTTATGAATATCAAAAACACCCAAGCTAAACAAACACAGCATATGTGCAAAGGGCCTAGTGCAGACCCTTCCCAGCTCCATGAGTGCCACATCAGTCTCTGTGAGCCTGGTTAGTCAACTAGGTGGGCCTTGTTCTCCTGGTGTCCTCTGACTCCTACAATCCTTCCTCCTGCTCTTCTGTAGGTTTCCCAAGCTCCACCTGGATGTGGGTCTGTGCATCTACTCCCAGCATCTGTTGGAGGAAACCTCTCTAATGATGACTGGGCTAGGCACCAATCTAAGAGTATAGCAGCATGTCATTAGGAATCATTTCGTTGACTTTTTCCACCAGTATGTTTGATTATACTCCAGGTTTCAGAGCCATCCAGATTCTAGGTACTGGCTAACCAGGCAGTGTTGTGCATGTGCTTCCTCTTGTGGCTTAGACCTCAAGCTAGACCAGTAAATGGTTGGCAACTGCCACATGCTGAGTCACCATTTCTCCAGGGCATCTTGCAGACAGAACAGGTTGTAGGTCTAAGGTTTTGTGACTGGATTAGTGTCCTAGTCTCACCACTGGGAGCCCAGCCTGGTTAAATAAGATGGCCAGTTCAGGCTCCAAATCCTCCAAAACATTTAACATTTGCAACTTCTCATTTGAAAACTTTCTGTCTAGCTCTATAGCCCATTTTAATCAGGTTGTTTTCTTCATAGAGATTTTAGGTCTTGATATAGTCTACACAGTAATATTTTCTCAGATATACAGGTGGGAAAGGTTTTCTCCCATTCACTATACTATATCTTCACTCACTAGACTACCTCTTCACTCAATTAACTATATTCTCTGTTATACAGAAGCTTTTAAATTTCATAAAGACCAATTTGCCAACAGACTTTATTTCCTGAGGAACAGAGTCTAGTTTTGGAAATATCTTCCTAGCCTATATCTTACAATGCACTACTATTGTTATTCAAATGAGAAATGCCCCTCATAGGTTAATATATTTGAACATTTCATTAGTTGATAGTGATTTTTGGAGAGTTATGGGACTCAAAGGACACACAATTGTGCTAAAGAAGTGCATTTTCAGAAGTGAATCTTGAAAGTTTATTTACTCCACTTCCAGTCCACTTTCTACTTTCTATATATGCCTGCAATGTGATTAGCCAGCTTCCTCCTGCAATAACTGATGCAATGCCTTCCTTGCTGTTAAGAACTTCCCCTCTGGAACCCAAAGACAAAACAAACTCTTCCACTAGTCTCCCCCCCCCTGCTTTGGTTATGATATTTTGTCATGACAACAAATGTAACAAATACAACTACCTGATTTTTCCTCTGACAGCTTCAGAGTTTCAAGTCTATTTTAGCACTTCCTGTTGCAATATTGTTCTAGCTAATAATCAAATCCTTATACTGGATAACATCAGAGAGAGTGGGAAATCTTTCTTCTGGATTGAAATAGAATGCTTCAATTTTTTCTCCATTTAGCATAATGTTGGTTACAGATTTATAAAGTATAGCTTTTATTATGTTACTATTTCTTCTACTTAAATCTAGCATATTCATGACTTTTATCATGAAGTGATGAATTATATTAAATGTTGTCCCTGCATTTACAGAGATGACCATGCAATTTCTGGTTTTGAGGTTATTTATGTGATGAATCATATTAAGTTAAGCATGTTGAACCACCCTTGTATCTGTAAATGAAGTCAAATGGGTCCTAGCAAATGAAATTTGGTATTGTTTGAATGCTGTTTAGAAGTATTTAAGGCACTTGGATTTACATTTGCACATGTAGTACACAAATACAGGTATTTTTTGAAAAGTTAATTATTGAAAAAGAAGAGTAAAAAGTATTTCCTTACCTAAAGACCTTAAAGGAACATTCCCTCTTCTATGTTTACAAGCTTTCTTCAAGGAAATAGTATTCTGTGGGAATTTAGATTTGTGATATTTTTCTATATAAATAAATGAGATATTATCATGCCTTACTAAGTATAAGACAAAAGAGCCTATATGTATATAAATAAACATATCAAAAGAGACAAGGAAATACCTTTCTCATAAACTTATTAACAATGAATGTCTATACTCAATCAAGAGTGAACAGAGTGGAAGAGTTTAATAATTTGTCTATAGCCCATTATCTGGTTAAACACTCTCATCATTGCCATTTTCATTTCTTGATTCCTGAATGTATATATCACTGGGTTCAGAAAGGGTGTGACAATAGCATCAAATATGGACAGAAACTTATCCAGGTGTGTGAAAGAAGAAGGCCATGTATAGATGAACATCACAGGACCAAAGGTTAAGACCACCACAGTCACATGAGCTGAAAGTGTCGACAGAGCCTTGGAGGAACCACTTGCAGAGTGTTTCTGAACAGTAAATATGATGACAATATAGGAAATGATCAGTATGAAGAAGGAGCCCACAGACATGAATCCACTGTTGACTGAGACCAGTAATTTCAGTTTGTGTGTATCTATACAGGCAAGTTTGATGAACCGGGGAAAGTCACAGTAGAAGCTGTCCAACACATTTGGTCCACAGAATGGTAAGTTTACTACAAAAGCTAGCTGAAACAGAGAATGAATAAAGCCGACAGCCCAGGAAGTTACTGAAAACAAGATGCACATCTTTGGGCTCATAATGGTCAGATAATGAAGAGGCTTACAAATGGCCACATATCGGTCAAAGGCCATGACTATGAGTAAAACCATTTCCACACCACCAATGAAGTGAATGAAGAAGATTTGAGTGACACAGCCTCTAAAAGAGATGACTCTGTGTTTTCTCAACAGATCATAAATCATTTTGGGAGAAATAACAGAAGAAACACCTAAGTCAATAAAAGAGAGGTTAGCTAACAGAATATACATAGGAGAGTGTAAGTGAGGGTCAGATACCACAGTTAACATGATGAGGGAGTTTCCCATCATGCTTGCTAAATAAAAGATGGAGGAGAACACAAAAAGAGATAACTGGATTTCCCAAGAGTTGGTGAGTCCCAGAAACACAAACTCTGACACCACAGAATGATTCACTCCTTCCATTGGCTTTTGCTGGCA
Source organism: Mesocricetus auratus (assembly GCF_017639785.1). Taxonomy (NCBI): domain Eukaryota; kingdom Metazoa; phylum Chordata; class Mammalia; order Rodentia; family Cricetidae; genus Mesocricetus; species Mesocricetus auratus. Next base: position 78,714,181 of record NW_024429189.1, read on the forward strand.
ATGCTACCTGAAGGAGGAAATGGGAGAAACTATGAATTATAATTTTATAAATAGGATAGGAAAATCCTCAAGTTACAAAACCTATTTTTACTATAGCATTGCAACTTACATTTAAGTGGATAATGTGAGAAATGTAACTACTATACACAATCAATAATCAGAAAATTATAAAGTAGTTTGAAATATCACTTAACACCGGTAACAAAAGCTTTCATCAAAAATTCAAAATATAACAATGTTTGATGGGATTTTTAAAGAGGCTGTTGGGGCCTGGAGAGATGGCTCATTGGTAAAGAGCACTTGCTACTCTTGCAAAGAACCCTACTTTTGTTCTTAGTATCCACATCAAGTAGCTACATTCATCTATAGTTCTAGCTCAAGTGAATCTAAGGACACCTCTTGGCTTCCATGAGATTTCCACAAACATGGAGCAGAAACTTAGGCACAAAGACACATATACATAAATTTTAAATGAGCCTTTATAAAGAGGAGATTTACAAATTGTTGAGGACAATGTAAACTGGCACATCCATTAAAGAAAAAAGTATTGTTGGTTTTCATTAAATACAGTGGATGCCCCTTATGCAACTGTTGTCCTAACCAGTAATTGCAACTCTACCACTACCAGCAACCATTTGGCCACACTGGCTGTGGCCAGGTGGGAATTCTGTTGTCTCAAGCCCGGGCTCCATGAAGGAAACTAAGGGAAACTTTATCTAGATCTCTATCCCTCAATTGATCTGTTCCCTAAGCCCTCTACTTGCTCATGTCTCACAAAGCAGGGCAACCTTCTGCTCAGCCCCCAATTGAGGAACTTAGCTACATGTGGTTTTTCCCTACCACTCCCTGTCAGCTAGTTGTTGACTCAGCCTCCTGTCCCCAGGTTAATTTTATTTAATCAAACAAATGTAACATATCTTTGCATCATTTAACAAACATGCCACAGCATAAATGTATGTAATACATCTTCAACTTATATTCCACAATGAAGTACAGAAAGTTTTCAAACACTAAAGTGCAGACTGGATTTGCTGCACAGTGCTGGTGTGCTTGTCTGACACATTTAATAGCCTGGGCTTCATTCTTAACAGTGCCATGCAAAAGAGAAATGGAAAAGGGTATAAGGCTGAAAAAAGAATACAAAAGAAAAGACAACAAATAATTAAAGTAGAACTACCATGTAATATTGCAGCTCTCACCTTAAGGGCATATATACCAAAGGAAACATTATATTATCAATATATTTTCCATTTTCATTGTACATTATTCATAAAAATTAATATTGTGATAAACAACCTCTGTTCACTGAGCACTGATAGACACATTGATTACAAACACACATACACAAAATTTCATGTAAGGATACTTTTTCTTAATTCTATGAAAAGATTTATCACATTATAATATACTTCCATTTACTCAGAGAAGAAATAACATAGTAGACAACATCTGGGTTTTAGATTCAGAACCCATAATTAATGAGCTACATACTGTCTAATATCAGAAAAGATACTGAAACCCCTGACCTTGTGCTTTATTTCTCTGTTAAAAGAATTAGAATAGTGACTTCACTAAGTTAAAGAAATGAAACAAAGATCACAATCACGTATTCAGAAATGATCAGGCAGGACCTGCTAGGATGGCCATAGACACAATCATATCTACAATAGATAGATGCTCCATTTGTAAATGCTCAATAAATGTTAATAGTATCAATGCCTTTCTTCCTCTTTTTCTAGTCCATAACAGTGGCCAACTCATGAGATAAATTACTAAAAAATACTAATGAATATGAATAAGCAGAGGGCATCACACTTCCATGCCCAAAACACATTTCAAAATGTACTAACTATCCCCCATTCAGTAACACATTACATTATTCACATCATTTTAGTAACAACAAAAAAACCCCGCAACATTTCAAATGTAAAATCGGTGCATTTACTCTCATTGAGCATCATATGTACCTTTAGCACTCAATAAAAATTAATTCAGATTTATTTCTCAATCAAACAACAACCCCTATATAGTTTAATTTATATCTTTCTTCTCATTAGTGCATCTCAAAACTTAGAATCTGAAAACTAGAAAATGAGGGAAAATAAGTATTTGGTGAAAATGGAAAATTCTGCATTTACATTCTTTAAAACCACATAAAATATACATGGGAATATAATATTAAAGACTGGGTAGAGTTATGAAGTGGTAGAAAAAACATGGGTTGCAGTCATTGTTTTAAATCATGCTAATTCTGCCCTAAGCTTGTCATAAGCATACTTACTCCAGTTCGTAGGTGTTCCTTACTATTTCTCTCAAGTTCTCCTCCCCACAAGGTGTTTAACCTCCATGTCAGCTTAATTAATTATTCTCTGTCTCTCTGTCTCTCTCCCTCTCTCTCTCTCTCTCACTGTCTCCCCATATATATATCTTTATATGATATATATATCAGTCTCTATCTTTCTTCTGACCCTCTTTCTCCTCCTTACTCCCCTAAAGTTCTGCTGAGATTTAAAACTTGCCCCCCTAGGTATTTTTCTTCTAAATACTAATAAAATTATTCTCAAGCTTCAAAATACTGATAAATAAGAACAAAAGGAAAGTCTATACCTAGATCATGTAGAATGTCAATATAAAGGCTGTGAAATTTGAAAAACTGGTATAATGAGGAGAAAATGAGGAAGTGTATTGTAAAGTAGGCATAAAATATTTGAATTACAAACTTGCCTCCCTTAGTTGAATGTCTCTGCATTTCCACTATGCAGACTGGTTCAAAACATTTCTTAAATCCAAAGAAAACTAACCAATTTTGGACCCTCCTAACTGAAGGACATAACTACATCTATTTAATATTTGGAAAATATGAATAGTTCTACATCCTTTTCAAATAAACAATTAGGTAAAAGTAACCCCATAACTCTTTAAAGTCTTCCTAATCAGATCACTGATCAGAATCTAATGATTGCAGAAATTCTAACTATACACCACAGATAAAAACAAGAAAATAAATTCAACTTTTGATATTTTAAGTGCCATTTTGTTTTGAAATTAAAAATGAAATTCTATAAGAACATCTGTTTTCAGCATTGAGACTTTTGGCCTCATGTTAAAATTTAATTCTGATAAGGTATTTATAACACTTTTCCAATCTGGAAAATATGAAAAGTTCTGGTAATTTGCTTCTGTTTTACAGAATATTTACTAAATGATTCACAGAAGGCAGTATGAACTAGTCATCTATTTTTAAAAACCAGTGAAGCAAAACCTGCAAATTTTCCCTTTTTATTTATAAGTGTCATTGATATTTTACTTAGTTCTCAGTTCATAGGATATTATATCATTCATTCATCCAATCATCAATGAGCATAAAATGATGAATTATGATATAAATTTAGTAGAAAATGCTGTGAGGTTGTTTGATGTCTTAAGGCCATTTACAATGTGGTTCTAGCTCAAAGGCAGTCAGTCAGTTACTTAGCCTTTTCCAATACATCAGTTGTTTAACAACTATTCCCCCTATGCTGTTCTAATCCTTTTCCTGACGACTCTCTACTTTGCTCATCTTCCTCCAGGATTTTAGGATTTGACTCATGTCCACAGAAGTTCTAATCACAAGCTGACATCTGAGAGAATAAGTCAGCCAAGCATTATTAAGTTTATTTCCATCCATCCATTTTACCTGAATGATAACAACAGCATCTTGGCAGGATCAGGTTGCTCCATGTTCTGTCACATAAAGTGCCAATGGGAATTTCCCATTAGGGACGTGAGAAGCTAATTATTTTCACCTCAAGAGAATGCTGACCAAGAGACGCTGCAAAAACATGGTAATTCAGAAGGATTATAAGGTTATGGAATTCTTTTCTCTAGAGATGTATTTGGTTTGGTCTATATCACCAAAGAAGTTTTGTAGCTTACAGTATGATATTGAAGAGAATGAAAAAAGAAAACTGGGGTTGTTATGGTATCATTAACCAACATGAATATAAAAGTTAAAAGTTAGCATGATAGTGCGCACCTTTAATTACAGCACACAGAAGGCAGAGGCAGATGGATCTCTGTGAGTTTGAGATCAATCTTATCTGCATAGAGACTTCCAGAATATCTAGAGCTACAACTAGAGCTGGCAGAAGCCACGCTGTCACCCTGAGAACAGCACATAAATGTTTTGCAAATGGAGCTCTTTCACAGCAAGGTCCTTTGGAGAATTCCATTCATTTAGCAAGGACCTATGGGAAACAAGACTGCAAACTCCTGCACTGATCATAGGGAGCTCATGGGATTCAGGCTTCTCTAATTTTCTTTATGCTTACTCCTATGCTAATTTAATTTTAAACTTATAGGAACATATAAGGAAAATACACAGGACATAAAAGGTTAGACATATCTCTGGCACAAGGACATGAACATTCAGATATTTTTCCAATATCAAAGTATCAATAAAGAAATCTAAATGTCTCAGATTTACTCCCAACAGTTAAATAGTTAGGTACAAATCATTACAATTTTTGAAAACTTACAAAGAATAGGATTATAACTGTAATCCACATAATAAAGGTGAGATAAAGATTACCTATAAAATGGTGTACACCTGAAAATGATATTCTAGATATCACAATATACACAGCTGATTTCATATTCTTAAGTACCAATCACAGGGCCTAAATCTCTTACTTTGTAACCACCTGTTTGCTGCCAACTAGGACACAGAATAAATAAGATGGGCCTGGCTAGATCCAAACATTTGACTTTCATTATAATGATGTGGTAGAGTAAAGGTCAATGGCATCAAGGAAGTGGGAAAAATTGAAAAACTAAAATGTTCATAAATCATGGAAAATGATTAAAGAGAAATGATTTAAAACTGTTCATGCTTTTTGTAGTATTTTTATTTAAATTATAAACAATCTTATTTTACATATCAATCACCACCACCACCATCCCGTGCCAGACCCCCATCCACTCACCACAGAGAGTGACGGATTCCAGTGGGATCATCAAAGTTTGTCACATCATTTGGGGCAGGGCCTAGACCCTCATCCTGTATATCTAGGCTGAGAAAGTATCCCTTCATAGGGAATAGGCTCACAAAGCCCATTCCTGACATAAATATTGGTTTCACCACCAGAGGCCACATAAACTGAACAGCCCTCCTAACTGACACCCACTTTAAGGGCGCCTAGTTCAGTCCTCTGCTGATCAGCTCAGTGCTTAGCTGTAGGTGTCTGCTGCTGCTTCCATCAGCTACTGGATGAAGGCTCTAGGATGGCATACAAGGTAGTCATCAATCTCATTATAGAAGAAGGGCATTTAAGGTAGACTCTCCACTATTGCTTAGGTTCTTAGCTTGGATCATCCTTACAGATCTCTGGACATTTCCCAAGTACCAGGTTTCTCTTTAAACCTATTATGGCTCACTCTATCAGATTATCTCTTTTCTTGCTCTCCTCTATTCTTCATTTTGATCCCTCATGTTCTCCTCTTCCTATCTTCCTCCTCCTGCACCCCTCCTAATTTGGTCAAGAGTTCTTGTCAATTTCCCCTTATAAGGTCTCTATTAGGGTATCCCTTATTTCCTAGCTTCCCTAGAGGTGTGGATTGTAGACTGATAATACTTTCCTCTAAGTCTAATATCCATCTATGAGTGAGTATGTACTATGCTTGTCTTTCTGGGACTGGGTTACCTAACTCAGGATTGTTTCTTCTAGTGCCATCTATTTGCCTGCAAATCTCAGGATTTCATTGTTGTTTTTTCCACTTAGTAGTACTCCATTGTGTAAATGTACCACATTTTCTCTATCCACTCTTCAGTTGATGGGCATCTAGGTTGTTTCCAGGTTCAGGCTATTACAAATAATGCTGCTATGAACACAGTGAAACAGATGTCCTTGTTGTATGAATGTGCATCTTTTGGGTATATGCCTAAGAGTGGAATTGCTGCATCTTGTAGTAGACTGATTCCCATTTTCCTGAGGAATCTCCATACAGACTTCCAAAGTGGCTGTACAAGTTGGCACTCCCACCAGCAGAAGAGGAGTGTCCCCTTCTCCACATCCTCTCCAGCATAAACTGTCACTGGTGTTTTTTATTTTAGCCATTCTGACAGGAGTAAGAGTTGCTTTAATTGCATTTCCCTGAAGGCTAAGGATTTTGAGCACTTTCTCAAGTGTCTCTCAACCATTTTAAACTCCTCAATTGAGAATTCTCTAGTTCTGTGTCCCACTTTTTAATTGGATCCTTTAGTGTTTTGGAGACTTGCTTCTTGAGTTTTTTGTAAATTTTGGAGATCAGCCCTCTGTCAGATGTGGGGTTAGTGAATATCTCTCCCCAATCTATGGGCTGCCTTTTTGTCTTGTTGACTGTGTCCTTTGCCTTACAGAAGCTTCTCAGTTTCAGCAGGTTCCATTTATTAATTGTCGATCTCAGTGTTTGTGCTACTGGTGTTATATTCACAAAGAAGTCTCCTGTACCTGTTCTAGGGTACCTCCACCTTGTCTTCTAAGAGTTTCAGTGAGGCTGGATTATGTTGAGGTCTTTGATCCACATGGGCTTGAGTTTTGTGCATGGCGATAGACATGGATCTATCTGCAGTCTTCTACATGTCAGCTTCCAGTTATGCTAGCACTATTTGTTGGAGATGCTGTCTTTTTTCCAATGTATAATTTTAGTTTCTTTGTCAAAAATCAAGTGTTCATAGATGTGTGGGTTAGTATGAGAGTTTTAAATTCAGTTACATTTGTGCCAATACCAAGCTCTTTTCAGGACTATAGCTCTATAATAGAGCTTGAAGTCAGGGATGGTGATGTGTCTGGAAGTTGCCTTGTTGAACAGGGTTGTTTTGGCTATCCTGGGTCTTTTGTTTTTCCATACAGAATTGATTATTTTCTTTCAAGGTTTGGGAAGAATTGTGCTGGTATTTAGTGGGGGATTTCATTGCATCTGTATATTGCTTATGGCAGGATTGCCATTTTTACTACATTGATCCTACCTATCCAAGAGCACGGGAGATATTTCCATTTTCTGAGGGCTTCTTTAATTTCTTTCTTTAAAGACTCAAAGTTCTTGCAATACAGGCCTTTCATTTGTTTGGTTAGCATTACCCCAAGGTATTTTATGTTGTTTGTGGCAATTATGAAGGGTGATGTTTCTCTGATTTCTTTCTCAGCCCTTTTATCATCTATATATATTAAGGCAACTGATTTTCTTCAGTTGATCTTGTAGCCTGCCACTTTGCTGAAGGTGTTAATCAGATGTAAGAATTCCCTGGTAGAGTTCTTTGGGTCATTAATATAAACTATCATATCACCTGCAAACAGTGAAAGTTTGACCTCTTCCTTCCCAATTTGTATCCCCTTGAACTCCTTTTGTTGTTGTATGGCTCTGGCTAGAATTTCAAGTACAATGTTGAAAAGGTATGGAAAGAGTGGATAGCCTTGTCTTGTTGCTGATTTTAGTGGAATTGCGTTGACTTTCTGTCCATTTAGTTTGATATTGGCTGTTGGTTTGCTGTAGATAGCTTTTATTATGTTTAGGTATGTTCCTGTTATCCCAGATCTCTCCTAGACCTTTATCATGCAGGGGTGTTGGATTTTGTCAAAGGCTTATTCAGCATCTAGTGAGAATATCATGTGATTTTTGTTTTTCAGCTTGTTTATATGGTGGATTACATTGATGGATTTTCGTATGTTGAACCATCCTTGCATCCCTGGGATGAAGCCTACATGGTAGTGGTGAATGATTGCTTTGATGTGTTCTTGGATCCGATTTGCCAGTATTTTATTGAGTATTTTTGCATCAATGTTCATGAGGGATATTGGTCTGAAGTTCTCTTAGTTGTGTTTTTGTGTGGCTTGGGGATCAATGTTATTGAAGCCTCATAGAAAGAGTTTGGCAAAGACCTTTCTGCTTCTATTGCATGGAATAATTTGAGAAGAATTGGTATAAGCTGTTCTTTGAATTTCTGGTAGAATTCTGCACTGCGGCGATGTAGACCTGGGCTTCTTTTGGTTGGGAGACTTTTGATGACTGTTTCTATTGCCATAGGGGTATAGGTCTATTTAAATTGCTTATCTGTTCTTGATTTAATTTTGTCAAGTGGTAGCTATCCAGGAAGTCGTCCTTTCCTTTAAATTTTCAAATTTTGTGGAGTACAGGTTTTCAAAGTATGACCTGATGATTCTCTGAATTTCCTCAGAGTCCATTGTAATGTACCCCTTTTCATTTCTGGTTTTGTTAATTGCATGTTCACACTCTGCCTTTTGGTAAGTTTGGACAATGGTTTGTCTATCTTGTTGATTTTTTCATAGAACCAACTTTTCGTTGCATTGATTCTTTGTATTGTTTTCCTAGTTTCTACTTTGTTGATTTCAGCCCTCAATTTGATTATTTCCTGGTGTCTAGTCCCCCCAGGTGAGTTTGCTTCTAGACCTTTCAGTTGTGCTGTTAATTCTTTAGTGTAACTATTCTCCAGTTTCTTCATGTGGGCACTTAGTGTCATGAACTTCCCTCATGTAACACTGCTTTCAAAGTGTCCCATAAGTTTGGGTATGTTGTGTCTTCATTCTCATTGAATTCTAAGAACACTTCAATTTCTTTTTTTATTTCTTATTTGACCCAGGAATCATGCAGTTGTGCATTATTCAATTTCCATGAGGTTGTAGGGTTTCTGCAATTTGTGTTGTTGAATTCTAATTTTAATGCATGGTGGTCTGATAAAATTTACTCCAATTTTTTTGTAGCTGCTAAGTTTTGATATATTGCCAAGTATGTGGTCGATTTTTGAGAAGGTTCCATGTGGTGGTGAGAAGATGGTATATTCTTTTTATGTGGATGAAATGTTCCATAGATGTCTGTTAATCCTAGTTGGGTCATTACTTCTATTAGACCCTTTGCTTCCTTGTTGAGTTTCTGTCTGGTATTCCTGTCTAGTGGTGAGACTGGGGTGTTGAAATCTCCCACTATAGGTGTGTGGGGCTTTATATGTGATTTAAGTTTTAGTAATGTTTCTTTTAAGGATGTGGATGCCTTTGTATTTGGGGCATTGATGATCAGAATAGAAACTTCATCTTGGGGGATTTCGCCTGTGATGAGTATGTAATGACCTCCTTTATCTCTTTTGATTGATTTTATTTTAAAGTGTGATTTGTTAGATATTAGGATTGCTACCCCTGCTTGGGTCCATTTGATTGGAAAATCTTTTCCCAACCTTTAACTCTCAGGTAATGTCTGTCTTTGAGGCTGAGATGTGTATCTTGCATGCAGCAGAAGGATGGGTTCTGTCTTCGAATCCATTCTGTTAGCCTGTGTCTTTTTATGGGTGAGTTAAAGCCATTAATATTGAGGGATATTAATGACCATTTATTGCTCATTCTTCTTTGATTTGTAATTGGTGGTGGTGGTGGAATTATGTGTGGAATTCCATCCTTTTGTCCTTTTGGCTGTTTGTAGAGGGGGATTATCTGATGCCTATGTTTTTCTGGTTGTAGTTAATTTCCTTGGGTTGTAGTTTTCCTTCCAGAACTTTCTGTAGGGCTGGGTTAGTAGATATGTATTGCTTTAATCTAGTTTTGTCATAGAATATCTTTTTTCTCCATCTTTAGTGATTGGGAGCTTTGCTTTGTATAGTAGTCTGTGCTGGCCTCCATGGTCTTTTAGTGTTGGTAGAATATCTATCCAGGACCTTCTGGCTTTCAGAGTTTCCATGGAGAAGTCAGGTGTAATTCTGATAGGTCTGCCTTTATATGTTACTTGACCTTTTTCCTTAGCTGCTCTTAATATTCTTTATTTATCCTGTATATTTGAGGTCTTGATTATTATGTGGCAAGGGGACATTTTTTTGTGATCCACTCTATTTGGTGTTCTGTGAGCTTCTTGTACCTTCATTGCGTGTCTTTCTTAAGGTTGGGAAAGTTTTCTTCTATGATTTTGTTCATTATGTTTTCTGCCCCTTTGAAGTGGTTTTCTTCACCTTCTTCTATACCTACTATTCTTAGGTTTGGTCTTTTCATGGTGTCCCATATTTCCTGGATGTTTTGTGTTAAGGATTTGTTGGACTTAAGATTTTTCTTTAGTTGATGAATCAATTTCTCCTTGTGTATCTACAGCACCTGAGATTCTCTCTTCCATCTCTTGTATTCTGTTGGTAATGCTTGTATCAGTAGTACCTGACTGTTTGCCCAGTTTTTCAATTTCAAGCCTTTCTTCAGATTGTGGTTTTTTTTTATTGTCTCTATTTCAGTTTTCAACCCTTGCACTGTTTGAATTGTTTCTTGCAATTTTCGGTTTATTTTTTGGTCCATTTGATGCATTTTATGAATTTTTGTTTTGCTTTTTCTTCCATTTCTTGCATTTTTTGGTTTGTTTTTTCTTCCATTTCTTTAAGGGATTTTCCTGTATCCTCTTTTAGGGCCTCTATCATTTTCATGAAGTTGTTTTTAAGATCATTCTCTTCTGCTTCATTTGCATTGGAATGTTGGAGTCTTGCTGGTGTGGAGTCTCTAGAATCTGGTGGTGTCATATTTGTTTTTCTGTGTGCTGAGTGTGTTTTTATATTGTCTCTTTCCCATCTCTTCTTCCAGTGGGTGCAGAAAGAGCCCCTTACTGGTCTGGTAGTTAGGGGACCAGAGTTCCCTTTCGGTGGGTGCTAGCAATCCAATACTCTGGTAGGTCTTCTATTCCTTGTCCTAGTTCTGGTCCTGTGGGTGGAGAAGACCAGGATTCTGGGGTGCTTAGCCTCCCAACTGGTCCTGTGATCCCTTTGGTGGAAGAGAAAACTTGGGATCTGGGGTGTGTGGCTCCTGCCAGGATGGGAACCTCTGTGGCCGTTCCAGGCAATCCCCAGGCACTGGAATCAATGATCAGTCTTATAACATATGTACAAGTATTGTACAGACTGAGCATGTTGCATTTATGTGTTTGGAATATATATTTATACATGACAACAATTAAAAGTAAAAGAGCCCATGTATTTGAAAGAGAGAAAAGAGGCATATATGGGAGGATTTGGAGGGAGGAACAGGTTGGAGAAATAATGTAATTATATCATAATCTCAAAATCTAATTAAATAAACATAAAAAGAACTGTTATTGATGGATTTTTGAAAAGGAAGAAAAAAGCCTCATAGCCTTATGAATTCTGCAATAAACAGGTCTGCAGAACACATTCAATTGTTGTATATATTAACTCTGAATTTGAAGGAAATACATCAAGAATTGGTCTCTTTTCCCATATTAAGAATTGCAAAGTCTAACAATTTATAGGAGACATACTTGCATGTGCAAAATTATGCTCATATTGCTTACGTAAGTAATATGATTCATAGTCTACATTCAGACATACAAGTCTCTTTTGGAACACTCTAGTACTCATTCTATTCTTTACTCCTAAGGTCTAATTATCATGGTGCCACTAGAGTAGTGTACTAGAATAATTCATATAATACCAATAACTTCAAGATCCCTGTCTAATCATAGATATTTAATTTTTGTAACTAAACCAAGTTATACAGCCAATGAAGAGCATGAATCAATGATTTTTAAATTATTTTTTCTAAAGACTGTACAACATCCTTTGAGATGCATCCAAGAAACTTACTAAACTTATTTGACTCAATCAAATAAAAGCTTCTTTCCATGCAAAGCCTCTCTGATAAAATTGCATTCAAATACATATAAAGGTTCCATGTTACATCAGAACACAAGTAAAGCAAATAAAGTTAGCCACTGCATTACTATTTAAAAGAAGATGTAGACATCTTGTTTCAAATGGTAAAATAAAAAATAACCCTTCTTCCTAAAGTAAAACGGGATTAAATTTCATTCATTGCATTCATTCCCTCTTTGTAACCACGCAGTATGACTTTTTCTGAGGAGACAAAAAATAATATCTATTCACTTCAATGCCCTCTACTACTCACAGAATGTTCTTCTGTTTATATGCTTCATCCAACATATTATTGTTTTCGAGATGGCTTCCCAAATCTATAAGACACTGGAAAGTGAAAATTATATAATGAAATTCTTTTTCAAAGTGAATATTGCATAATGAAATTCTTTTTCAAAGGAGTTGGAAAGATTTATGGAGATTTATAACCATCTGTTCTGAGAAAATACAATTTTCTCTTAAGCTTTTTTAAATAAACATTTTTTAAAATTAGTAAGTCCCTCATGGGAGACCTCACCCTCCTTGGGGAGTGGATGGGGGTGGGATGTGGGTTGGTAGAGGGCATGGAATTGTGGGAGGGAGAGGGAACTGGTATTGGTATATAAAATAAGTTTTTTTAATTTAAATAAAAATTTATTTTAAAAAATTAAAAAATAGTAAGGTGCAATAGACCCCATCTCTTGTATCAACTGTTCTAAGAGAACAATGTTGGGTCAGAAGCAGGCATAGAGGAACTACCTGTCTAACTGTCTATGGTCCTCAGATATTCTTCACAAAACATCCAGCTTCTTGACCACAACCAGATGCTGAAGGGGTCTTAGTCTGAGAGAATAATCAATAAATGTTACTGTATCCCATTTAATATAACCAAGTCTGACTTTATTTACAGGCTACATGAATAGGCAAAACCTTTTTAACAGTGGCATTAATTTACTAATTTACATGCATTAAACCTTTCTTGCTTCTCTGGGATGAAGACAACTTGATTCAAAGATAATGTTTTGGATAGCTCTTGAATTAAGTTATAGACATTTTGTTGAAATTTTTTGTATGTGATTCTCTATTACCAGTGACCATTAGAGAAAATGCAATACTTCTACTATATAACTTCATAATGTTTTATTTCTTTCTCTTGTGGTATCTTTTGACACTCTCTAACTGGAGTATTCAAATGTTTAAAACCATTCTTTATTCAGCTGTTTGTTTGTTTTATATACCAACCACAGTCTCCTTACTCTCCTCAACTCAGGTCCCCTCCCTCTACCTCTCTCCTACCAACCCCCATCCACTCCTCTTCCATCTCTATTCATAAGGAGTAAGGCCTCCCATGGGAGTCAACAAAGCATGGCATATAGTAAAGGGAAGCCTTTTCCTTGCTAGCTGCTTTGGTTTATCACCCGCCAGTCGCCTGGGCTCTGCCGTGTTATAGTCCCCAAATAAACACACAGGAGGCTATATTAATTATGAAGCTGTTGGCCTTGCTTGTTTCTTACTGGCTAGCTCTGACTTAAGTACTTACCCCATAATTGTTAATCTAAGTATGTCTCTTACCGGAGAAGTTTCCGGGCTTCCTACCCCATGGCGTTACATCTCGACTCTCCTCTGTTTCTCCTTCCCAGAGTCCTCCTGGACTCCTAGTCCTACCTACCTAGACTCCTATTGGCCAGCAGTGCTTTATTGACAAATGCACAGGACTTCCCCCCAACATCTCCTCTTTTATGTTTAAACAAAAAGGTCTTAACTTTAACATAGTCAAATTATATATAAAAGAACAGTTATCAAGTAAGAACATAGTTACAATATTTTGGCAAGATTTAAAGAAAATATAATCCATCCCATCCTTGTGAGTCCAAAGTTCTATATGTAGCTTATCTTTTATTATAACTAAGGAAAACTATAATTATAACTATCTGTCTTCAACTCCATCAAAGATCACAGAAGGTTAATATATAAACACTAGGATTGACAGAGACATGTTACTGCCTGGACAGTCACCCGAAGTTCCTCTGTAACTTTGGGGCATCCATCTTCAGCCCATAGGCCACAATGTATCCAGAAGATTTCTCAGCAAAGCAGGAAATTTCAAAACTGTCCATCTGCATTGGCAGTCTGTCAGTCATTTCTCTGTGTCCTGCAGAAAGCCTCGTAGACTCTTCCATGAAGCAGGAATCCTGTAAGACTGAGTTCAGCAGTCACTTTCCTGTGGGTCCTGCATGTCTAGATTATACAACAACAGTCAAACAGTCTAGGCAAGAGCAGTTTCTTGCCCAAGTGGCTAATCTTGCCATGTTGAAAGCAAACTCCATAACGAGTTTCTTCGATGCCCATCTCAGACGTAATTGGTGCTGCCAGGAGCAGACATTTCTAATTGTCAAGAAAAACCCTAAAACAATTTAAATGCCATTTTCTGAAGGTCTTTGAAAGACTATCTATCTCAAATATATTTCTGTATATCTAGAAAACCTAACTTACCTAACTATAAATTCTATTATAAGTAACTATCTATAGTCTGTATTCAATTATGCATTACGTTTTAAAAGATCAGTATAAGCACAATACTTAATCAAGAGGAGAAATATACACATCACAAAATTGACCTTGAATTTGTATCAATAAATGAAAAACAATACCCATAACATAATTCCACTTTTTAACATTAAAAAGAGATTGGTTGTGATCATTAACCAATTATAAACAACCCCATTTAAATGAAAACAAAGATTTATAAACAAGATGGGAATTAGGACGTCGCTCATTCCAAACTGCTTCGTGCTGTAAGGGGGCACTGTTCATACCATGGGGATTATGACAAAACTCAGAAACCTGTGTAAGTCCTTATTTTCAGGGTCTGTAAAGCTGCATCATCTTAGCTGTTTCAGTTGTTGGAACAACTGGTCCACTGCTTCCGGGGGTCTTGGTTCGTCAAACCACAGAAGCCTGGAAGGAATCCTCAGCCTTTCATTTTCTGTAGAAACATAAATAAAATCTCCTTTCCCAAGTAACAAATCCTTATACTTAAATTTTGAAGTCAAGGCATTTTCAAAAGATATAAGGTGAATTAATTCAGCAGCATTTATAATCAAGTGTACTTTAGCAGTTGTTCCTTCCTGAGCAATCAAAAAACTGAAAAACATAATAGCGTACAGGATCCAAACTCTCTGTGTATTTTCCATCTTTACGTGGCTTATTTATTTATCTATTATTACTCTATTTCTTTTACTTTTATTTATTTTTCTCTGAGACAGGGTTTCTCTTTGGAAATCCGCCTGCCTCTGCCTCTGCAGCAAATCCTACAGGCGTGCGCCACAACAGCCGGGCCGTTTCTTTTTCTCTCAATCTTACGTATATTTTAAACACACTGTAAACCATTAGAGGTTTTTCTTCATCCAAGTCTGATTTTACTGTAAATCTTTATGTTTTTCTGGCCATGTGTCTTATCTGTTAAAACCGCGGCTGTTTAAACTGCAGTTTTTCTTCCAAGATGGCAGGCATAAGCGTGACTCCAGCTGCCGGCTTGGAGATGTGGTCACTGCCACTTCCAGCTGTACATACAACTTTTAAATCATTAGCAAAGCCTCTTAAAAGAACCTTGTTGCCTTTTTTTTTAATGCTGAGTCAGGAAGACTAACTTAAGCCAGCCGCGAGTCTCTGCTTGCTGCTAACAAAACAGAGCCCACCTGAGAAAATGCTGATACCAAAAATCTGTGCTTCTCTCCATTCTTCTGTTTTTAAAATTCCTTTAAAGCTTTTGTCATTCTACGTGGAAATTCAATCCCGCTCCTGGTCACCATTTGTAAAGGGAAGCCTTTTCCCTGCTAGCTGCTTTGGTTTATCACCCACCAGTCGCCTAGGCTCTGCCGTGTTATAGTCCCCAAATAAACACACAGGAGGCTATATTAATTATGAAGCTGTTGGCCTTGCTTGTTTCTTACTGGCTAGCTCTAACTTAAGTACTTACCCCATAATTGTTAATCTAAGTATGTCTCTTACCGGAGAAGTTTCCGGGCTTCCTACCCCATGGCGTTACATCTCGACTCTCGTGTTTCTCCTTCCCAGAATCCTCCTAGACGCCTAGTCCCGCCTACCTAGACTCCTATTTGCCAGCAGTGCTTTATTGACAAATGCACAGGACTTCCCCCCAACAGCATATCAATTTGAAACAGGACTAAGCTCCTCCTCCTTGCATCAAGTCTGGGTGAGGCATCCCACCATAGGGAATAGGTTCCAAGGATCCATCTCATGCATCAGGGACAGGTCCTGGTCCTACTGCTAGGGGCCTCACAGACAGACCAAGCTACACAAGTGTCAACCATGTTCAGAGGGCCTAAGTCAGTCCCATGCTGGCTTTATCACTTTTGGTCCAGATCCATGAGTTCCCAAAAGCTCAGGTTAGCTGTCTCTGTGGGTTTCCCCAACACGATCTTGACACCCCTCCCTCATATAATCCCTCCTCCCTCTCTTTCATTGGACTGCCATAGCTTGGCCCAGGGCTTTGCTGTGCATCTCTGCATCTGTTTCCATCAGCTACTACATGAAGGCTCTATGATGACAATTAGGGTATTCATCAATCCGATCACAGGGGAAGGCCAGTTCAGGCACCCTCTCCACTATTGCTAGCAGTACCAGCTGTGGTGATTCTTATGGGTTCCTGGGAGGTTCCCTGGCACCAGGTTTCTCCCTAATCTCATAGTAGGCCCCTCTATCAAGATATCTCTTTCATTACTCTCCCCCTCCACCCTTTTCCCAACTTGACCATCCCAATCCCTCAGGTTTCCATCCCCTTATTGCCTCCCCTCTATTTGCCACGCCCCAGTCCTAGATGTCCTGGAACTTGCTTTGTAGAACAGGCTGGTCTCAAACTCACAGAGATCTGCCTGCCTCTGCCTCCTGAGTACTGGGATTCAAGGTGTGATCCACCATGGCCCAACCTTAAGACCATTCTCTAGAGCCAACAAAAAGAATGAAAGGCCACAGCACACTACATTTTCAAGTACCTGACACTTTTTCACCACTGGGTTTCTAATATTGTGATATATCTAGTTAAATGGGAAAGCGAGGTATTAATTTAGAAACAAAAAAGCATCAGTTTGTGCTGAGAGATTAGATGCAGTGCAGTTCTGAGAGTGTGGCATTTGGTTTACAGTAGCTTTGCTATTCAGAAAATAAGGAGCCCATTCTGAGTCTAAACGTTCATCAGACAGATTGAGTTATAACTATCTTTCTTCTTTTTATTATTGGCTTTTTGTTTTGGTATCATGTAATACTGCATTCAAAAACAGAACTTGGAAATGTCCCTTCATTTTCTACGCTATCTAATATTTAAAGAGTATTGCGTTTGATCTTCATCAAAGGTCTGGGGAAGTCTATGCTGGGTCAGTCTTCCCTGACCTTCTTTTTAGTTTGCAAATATTTAACTACTGCTTCTACCTCAAATAGATGTTACAGTTGTGTAAAGTACTTCATCTTGACTTGGCTTTGGTAGATCATGCATATCTAGAAATTCACATATTTCTTTAGATTTTTCTGTTTGGTAGAATATAGATTTATAAAGTATTTCTTCATGATTTGATGAAATTCCTCAGTATTTCTTGTAATATCACATTTGACCCCTAATTTTATTAATGTGAATCCCCTTTATGTTATTTAAGTTGGCTAAAGTTCATCAATCTTATTGATCTCTTCAGAGAAATGACTCTTCATTTTATTAATTCTGCTTTCTATCTTGTTGATTTAAGCCAGTGTTTGATTATTTCTTTCCATGTACTGTTTGGGCAAATTATTGGTTCTTTATTTCAAAGGCCTTCAAGTACATCATTAAATTATTCATTTGACATCTCTACAATTTTTGAGTAAGTACTTAGTGTGTTAAATTTGCCTATTTGACAACCTTCAACACTACCTGTGTTTTGTTTATGTTCAATTATAGAATTTTTTTAAATCTTCTCAATTTCTTCCTTGAATCAATTATCATTCAGTAGTGTGTTGTTTGGTCTCTTTGAGTTTGTATGCTTTCTGTAGAACCCACTGGTGCTGATATCCAGCCTTATCCCATCATGGTCAGATAAAATGCAGGATGTTATTTCAGTTTTTCTACATTGGTTCAGATGTGCCTTGCATCCTAATATATGGTCAGGTTTGCAAAAGTTCCATGGCATGCTGAAAAGTATATGTGCCATTTAGTATTGGAGTAGAATATTCTACAAAACATATAAAAGAATTTATTAATTCCTGTAATTTTGTTGTTTTGTGGTATGTTCTTAGGCAACTTTTGATTAACTGTTGTGATATTGTTTATACATTCTACATGCCCTATTTGGGTTTGTTTGTTTAACCTTTTCTTCAAATCTAAGTGTCATCCAGTGTCCTCTCTAGACCTGCTTTAATGTACATAAATCCCTTAAATCTTCTCATCATGGAAAGTTTTGCTTTCACCATCATGACGGTTTTTCCAGTTTTAATATTTTCTTTGACCAAGTGATCAGTTCCTGTACCTCATCTTTGAGATTTCATATTCTGTTTTTCACTTTATCCAATCAGAATAGATGTGTAAATGAAGTATAAGTGATGTCTGTGGTAACAGGGGCCACTGACATCAAACCAGACCCTGGCTACATCAGGGCCTTGGAACCAGACATGATATTAGACAGCAGCTCCGGCCTGGACTGTGTGAAATCCCAGGGTCTCGTCAGCCACCAGATACCATGATGGTGTCTGAGAGTTATGTGACTGCTGGGGCCGTAGTCATCTGGGTGACCTATATTGCCACTTGGGCCATGGTGATGTCTGACCCAAGCTGCTGCCGAGGGCCACATCTGAGTCCATGGTCCCGCTACAGTTGGGATATGTGTTGATGTTCATGTCCCATGTTACCACAGGGACCCATAGGAACCATGCCAGCCCCACGCCTCACTGACCTTGGAATACCTGGCCCCGCTCTCGCTTCAGTAAGAAAGCTGGTCCCAACCTTCATGGGAGAACTAACCATCCAAACCCCCATTCTCAAGGGAGATGGCCCCACCACTTACCATGAGCATGGAAGAGGAGGCCCTGATGTCATGGGCCTAGAAGAGCTGGCTCTGCTCCTCATTTGAGAGGGACTGACCCAGCTCAGCTACCACCCAGGCCCACATACTGGTCATTGGGTTGGCCCACTCTAACATCTACACTGTCTATGATCTGCTGGAGCATATGAAGGGATTGGTTCCATGGAACACTAGCCATAGGATCCCCATGACTCCTAGGAAACGAAGGGAATCTGAAAAGAGTTTTTTTGAGGGTCCAGGAATGCAGTGACTCTCTCAGTATGGTCAATGCCTGTGACTTTTGTCACAAAGATACACTTGCAACTGCCTGGGCTCATGGGGGAACTAAAAGGAGAGATTGAGAACAAGGAAGGAAACTCTAAGAGTATTAGTGGTCCCATAAATTTGTAGAGTACCAGCATGCCACTAGAAATGTACATTAAGTGTTTTGATTCCAACAGTATTCCACATGCAAATGTCACCCAAACTTCTCTTGGAGTGGTATGGGAAGGCAAAATTAAAAAATAAGACGAAAAACATAGGAAGAAAAGTTAAATGGTATTAAATGTTTTTGAGTAGTCTACTATAATGAGAAGAAAAATCAACATGTTTCCCTAGCACCTTTTTGTTATTCCAAACATAACTCACACAGTTTCTACCCAAGCCCATATATATGTAAGACTTTGATGTGCACTCAAAACTTCTAACTTTCTTCTATAACTGGAAAAGTCCAAAAGAGGGAAAGAGGCAGTATGCAAGACATACACGTGGAAAAATTACTCAACTCAATAATTCTTGTATAAATATTCTTTGGAGTCCAGAGACCGTGTGTATACTTGGGATGGGTACTGATCTGCTGTCCAATCTGGACTCCCATAGAACAATGTGAGGTGCACTCTCACCCTGAACTCTTGGGGAAGGGTCTAGGCCCTGCCCTATATGAAATGACAGACTATGGACACCCCCATGGAGGGCCTCACCCTCCCTGGGGGAAAGAGGGGATAACGGGGGGGGATGGGGGGATGGCACGGGAGGAGGGGAGGGAAAGGGAGAGGGACCTCGTACTGACTTGTGAAGCAACCTTGTTTCTTATCTAAATTTAAAATGGAAAATAAAAAAAATATTAATAAAAAAAAACTTGAAAAAATAAATAAATAAATAAATAAATGTCTATTAAGATAAAAAAAACAAAAAAAAACAAAAAAAACAAAAAAACAAAAAAAATATTCTTTGGAATATAACAAGAAGTCTTTGCTTATCACAAACAATTCCATTTAAAAAGACACAGAGTCTACAGAGATAGTTCACCTTTTAAGGGATTGCACTACTTTTTCAGAGCACCCAAGACTGGGTCCCAGCACCTAATTCATATGGTGCTTCAACTCCACCATCAGCATAGCAATGCCCTCTCTTAAGACTCCAGAGGGACCTACACTTACATGTGCAACTACAAACACATACAAACAATCTTAAAATACAAGTAAATATTTAAAGGAGAGTTTTTCCTGTTCTGAAGACCTTAAAATAAACATCCGTCTTCTTTCTAAGAGTTTACATCATGTAGATATTATTCCTTAGGAAAAGAGCTTCATTGTACTTTGAGGTATAAATGTATTTATTTTGTGTTTCCATGACTATTGTCCCTTATTATTAGGTATAAAACAAAAATAGCATATATATCATATAATTAAGCATATCAAAAAGGCAAAGAAATATTATCCTCAGAAATTAGTTAACAATGAACTTCTGTTCACAGGTCAAGTGTTTAATAATTTGTCTATAACCCATTATCCGGCTAAATACTCTCATCATTGCCATTTTCATTTCTTGATTCCTCAATGTATAAATCACAGGGTTCAGAAAAGGGGTGACAATTGCATCAAATATAGCCAGAAACTTATCCAAGTGTGTGGAAGAAGGCCATGTATAGAAAAACATCACAGGACCAAAGAATAAGACCACCACAGTCACATGAGCTGAAAGTGTCGACAGAGCCTTGGAGGAACCTCTTGCAGAGTGTTTCTGAACAGTAAATATGATGACAATATAGGAAATGATCAGTATGAAGAAGGAGCCCACAGACATGAATCCACTATTGATTGAGACCAGTAATTCCAGTCTGTATGTATCTGTGCAAGCAAGTTTGATGAACCGGGGAAAGTCACAGTAGAAGCTATCCAACACATTTGGTCCACAGAATGGTAAGTTTACTACAAAAGCTAGCTGAACCAGAGAATGAATAAAGCCAACAATCCAGGAAGCTACTGAAAACAAGATGCATATCTTTGGGCTCATAATGGTCAGATAATGGAGAGGCTTACAAATGGCCACATATCTGTCAAAGGCCATGGCTATGAGTAAAACCATTTCCACACCACCAATGACATGGATGAAGAAGATTTGAGTGACACAGCCTCTAAAAGAGATGACTTTATGCTTTCTGAACAGGTCACAAATCATCTTGGGGGAAGTGACAGAAGAAATACCAAGATCAATGAAGGAGAGATTAGCCAACAGAAAGTACATAGGAGAATGTAATTGATGGTCAGAAGTCACAGTGAACACAATGAGAGAATTTCCCATCATGCTTGCTACATAAAAGATGGAGGAGAACACAAAAAGAAGTATTTGCATGTCCCAAGAGTTGGTGAGTCCCAGAAACACAAACTCTGACACCACAGACTGATTCACTCCTTCCATTGGCTTTTGTTGGCAATGCTACCTGAAGGAGGAAATGGGAGAAACTGTAAATTACAATTGTATTAACAGAATAGAAGAACCTCCAAATTATAGAAATCCATTTTACATCAGCATTACAGGTAGCCTAAAGTCAAACAGATATGAATAAGTGCTAAACATGAACAATCGTGAGAGAATTATAAACTAAAACTATTGTGAACTACGACTTGACGCATGTGAAAAGATATTTTGCAAAAAAAAATAAAGCAAAAGATAACAAAGTTGGATGGATTTAAAGAGGCTAAGGAGATTCCTCAGTAGTAAGAGCACTTCCTGTCTTCTACAGAACCCGTTTAGTTAGCAGCATTCACATCAAGCAGCTACCTACTCCTGCCTGTAATTCCAGGTCCAGAGGATCCAATCCCCTTGTCTGCCCTCCAAGGGCATCTGTCCATACATGACATACACATTGATGTAAATGTACATAAAAATTTTAGAGATAAATCTTTTAAAAGACGGCATCATTATAAACTGTTGGTGAGAATATGATGTAATGTTGTCAAAATTTTAAGGGCAGACTGGATTTGTAGTACAATTAAATTTGCATTTGCCAACATATATAAAACCCTGAGCTTAATCTTCAGTAGTACAAAACAAAAAGAGAATGGCACAGATTGTAAAGGGAAAAAGAACAGAAAAGAAAAGCAATGAAAGGAAAGACTAAAGAAGAAGTATTATGTGATTTAGAAATTCTCACATTCAGGGTATATATCCTTAAGAAATGACATTATCAACTCAAAATTATCTCTTTTTTCATTTTCATTCTAGCATTATTCATAAACATTATATGTAAATGACCTACCTTCACTGATAAATGCATGTATAACATACATACACATGAGGATCCAAGACGATTGTATACCTTTTAAAGAAGGAATTTTTTACTTTATAATGTCATTAGCAAGCCTGGGAGTCATGGTGGTAAGTGAAAATAAAGCCCTGAAGATCAGTTACTGAAAGATCTCAGTAGAAATAGGAACCTACAGAAGCCAGCAAGAGAAGGTTGAAAGACTATAAGGGCAGAGGTGGTGGATGACCCGAGGATCAGACACAAGACGGATGATGCACAATTGAACTTACAGAGACTGTGATGACACACCGAAGAGCTGCACAAGCTTGAGTCAGACAAATTCCCAGCACTGAGAAGGGGGAGTAGACACGGCATTTTGCACCTAATCAAGAAGCTATTTTAAATTCATACCTGCCAGCAGAGTCTTAGTTTTGTTCAATGGAGTGACACTAGGGATATCAACTGCACTCCAAGGTAGGCCCCACGCTCAGGAAAAGTGGGCCAACACAAAATGCACTCATATTATTGTGTGTTTATTTTGTTTTGGTACTTTCTATCTTTGGGATTTTTGTTTTGATTTTTTAGTATTGGAGGGAAGATCTGAGAATAATTGGTGGAGGGGAAAGAGTATGATCAAAATATATTTATGAAAAAATTGATCAAATAAATACTCAGAAAAAAGTACAATGAGGTACCATAAGCAAGTCAGATGGAGTTGGAAGGTGAAAATGGAAGATACTTGTCAAAAGAGAAAAATACTCAGTTAAACATGGTGAGGAGCTCATGGATTTCTTGTACAGCATTGGTGACTGTGGTTAAAATCAGCTCTATATCACATACTTAAATATTTCCAAATAGATTTTTCAATGTTCTTATCAGGAATAGGACTGTGAGGTGAGTGTTACTTACTTCCCTTTAGTCAAACAATGTTCACTTGTGTTAAAACATCTCATTAAACACCACAAATATCTACATATATTTGTTAATTAAACTTCTATAAAAGATGAAGGATGAAGGTGCTTTTATGCTCATATTTTTCTATTGTGACCATACACTGAAGGTGGTGCTAGTCATGGTATAATATTATTGCCCATGTAAACTTCTAAATTTAATAGCCTTCACAGCTCCCAACTTAATACAGAGATACTCCTTATGAGATGGAGCACTCAACAAGAAAAATATCAATTAAAACCTAAGTTCTTTCATTTTTCTTTGAAGCTGATATACAGCCTGGTTCTGTCAAATACCAAAAGAAGAATGTCCATGCTTTTCATCCTGAAAATTACAGAGTTTTTCTATAACATATAAGCCCTTACTTCATCTTATCTCCAAAGAATGTCTATCTTCAAGGTTTATCAAATGTTAGCCATAACTGTAACACTTCCATTATATCATTAGCATTTCTGTTATTCTTCCTTTAATTGAGTTTACTGGTTTCAAGACTCATGCTCCAAATATAGGTATTCCTTTCTCTGAAACAATGAAAAGGAGGGTTACAGAGAAGGATAAGTCTATGAAATGCCAGATACTAGTGTGGATCATGTCAAGTACACAAATTGCAAGTATTGAGAAGTTTCTCTAGCAATTTGACATTACAATAAAACTCAAATATCAAAACTTACACTCTCCCAGGCCATCTGTCCCTAATTCTGGGTGTGGATGTAATTTATTGTGTATTCCACATGATGTGGAGGCTTAAAGCATGACATAAGAGTATTTTGTTTATAATTATATGAAAAGATTTATCATGTTATATTATACTTTAGGTTTCTTTATAGAAAAATATACATAGTAGACAACATCTGGGCTCTGGACTCAAGATTAAGCTCATGGTTCAGTGATGGACTGTGTACTATCAGAAAAGATACTGAAAACTTTGACCTTGTGTTTTATTTCTCTGTTCAAACATATTGAAATGGCTCCCTCAGTTTAAGTTATAGGACTGAAATAAAGATCAGAATCATGTATTTGGCAAGGATTGGGCAGGATATGGATAGAATGTCCATAGACATAATCATGCCCTCAATGGAAAGATGCTCCATTTTTGGAGTCTCAATAAATGTTCATAATATCCATGATTTTCTTCCTTTCTCTTGCTCATAATGGTGAATAATTCATGAGAAAAATTACTCAAAAACATTAATGAATAGGAATAAACAGAGGACATCACACTGCCATGCCCAAAATACATTTCAAAATGTACTATCACCCATTCAGTAACACATTACTGAATGGTGTTGATCCAAGGGAGAGGCAGGTGGGACTGCTGCTGTAGGGGTGTAATATATGAGAGAAGAATAAAAGTTTAGAAAAAGAAGAAGAAAGAAAAGAAAATGAAAATGATGTGTTTGAGTTGTTGAAAGCACATAAAATATACATGATTGTACAATATAAAAATATAGGCAAAGGATTGCATAAAGTTATGAAGTGGTAAATTAAATGAATTGTAGCATTTGCTTTCTCTCTCCATAAACATGGTCTAAGCATGCTTTTTCAGGTTATTTGGTCTTTTTTGCTCCTTCTTTAAAGATCTCACCATGTTCTGCACCTCTGTGCTAGCTTAACTCACAAAGTCTCTCTCTCTCTCTCTCTCTCTCTCTCTCTCTCTCTCTCTCTCTCTCTCTCTCTATCTACCTATCTGTCTCTTTACCTCTCTTGCTCTCTCTCTTTCCTCCTGTCTCTCCTGCTGCTGAGATTTATATTTTTGCCTTCCCTGGGGTATTTTTCTTCTAAACTAATAAAATTATTCTCAAAGTTCAAAAAAGTGAAATAAAGAAATAAATAATGATAAAAGAAAAATACAAAATGGACTATGAAATGTGAAAAGCTGGTATATGATTTTGAAGAAAAAAATAAAGCATACAAAAATTAGACATAAAATAATGTTCATTAGGAACTTTACTCCCTCAGTTGAATCTGTGTTTACACTTTACAGATTGTTCCAAAACCTTAAACCCAAGGAAATTTTGACCCTCCTAATTTAAGGAGATCACTGCATTTATTCAATAGTTTGAGAAATAAAATAATCCTGTATTCTTTTTAAATAAATATTTATGTGAAAACTCACCTCATACCTCCTTAAGGTCTTTCTTACCAGGTCACCGATAAGAATCAAATGTATACTAAAATTCAAACTATAAAGAGCAGATTAAAACAAGAAAAATAAATTAAACTTGTATTTTAAAGTACCATTTCATTTTGAGATTTAGAAATGACATTATAACAGAACATGAGTTTTCGGCATTGGGACTTTTGGTCTCATGTTAAAATTTGCCTTTGATCAGGTATTTGTAACACTCTTCCAATCTAGAAAACATGAAAATTTCTAAAACTTTGCTTGTAATTTACATAATATTCACCAAATGTTTCATAGAAGGAAAATAGTTCATACTCACCTATTTTTAAAAGTGAAGTATACACATTGTCTCCTTTTTATGTTTATTATTAATATTTCCTTCATTACCAGTTCATAAGATATTATATCACTCATTCAATCAAGTACAAGTGAGCTTAGCATGGTTAATTATGACATAAGTTTAGTAGAAAATACTGAAGGTTGTTTGACTTCTCAAGGCTTTTTACTAGGTGGTTCTAGCTCAGTTACTTAGCCTTTTCCAGTATTTTAATTTGTGTTTAACAACTATTCTCTGGTGCCGTTCAATTTTTTCCCTAACTGATCTCTACTTTTTGAGCACTTTAGTATGTGTCTCATGTCCACAACAGTTCCAAGCACAAACTAACATCTGAGAATAAATGACTCAAGCATTAAATTTATTTCTACCTATCCATTTTACCTGAATGATAACAACACTATTTTGGCAGCATCAGTTTTCTCTGTGTTCTCTCACATGAAGTGCCACATGGAATCTTCAATTAGGGATATAAGAAGCTAATTAATTATATATACCTCAAGAGGCTGCTGACCAAAGGACACTACAAAAACATGACAATTTAGAAGGATCACGTGGTTACAGGATTCTCTTTTCTGGAGACTTACTTGTTTAGGCCTATGTGACCAAAGAATTTTATAACTCATAGTATAACACTGACTAGAAATATGATAAGAAAACAGGGGTTGTTGAGGTATCATTAACCTATGTGGATATAAAAGTTAACAAATATGGCTAGACATGGTTGTGTATGCCTTTAATCCCAATGTTTAGAAAGTAGATGCAGGTAGATAGATTTCTGGGAGTTAAAGGCCAGTCTTATCTACAGAGTGAGTTCCAGAGCATCCAACACACTACATAGTGATACCCTGTCTCCATTTATATGTAAATGGATGAAACTAGAAATGGATCCATCTGAATGAAGTAAGTCAGACCCAGAAAAATGAAGGTCACATGTTTGCTCTTATTTGTAAATGTTAGCTTTGATTCTTTAGATATGTATTTATTTATTGACTTTGTGATACTCAAAAAGGTCAAGAAACTAGTGATGGGCTTGTGGGGGGAAGCATTCAATGGAGGGAACATAAAATACAGTGTCATAAAAACTTCTTTAGTTTCACCCACTTTACCTATAAAATCAAAAGACTAATATGAAATTCCCCTTTTGTATATCCTATACTTGTTGTAATTCCTCCATCTGTTGCCATTTTTCCCAGGAGCCTATTTCAGTTTTAGGTCTTATAACCCATGGCAGAGACTAAGCAATTGCCACCACAGAAAAAGGGCATGTCATCACATCTCATACAGAGAAAGATGGCCACTTTGTGGTTCACCACCCCCACAGAGTCTCACACTCTCTCCCTACCCTAAGTCCAAGTATTGTTTGACTTTCGCTGAGAACACATAAGGAAGCACCTACAGATCCCAGATAGAGAATGAAGCCACTCACACACCAGAGGCTTCCATCCAAGTACACTTTAGTACACCAATGAGTTTATTGTGGTTGTTTATAGGAGTTGAGAAACTCAGAAGAGGTTATATCACCAGGACTCCAATTCATTGTCCAAATCATTCAGTTATACCAGGAGACAATATTAAATATAGTTAATGAATTAGCTCTAATATAAACCCAAGAAAATATGTGTCTCTCATGAATGCCATGTGAGTCTCAGGAATTGCATGAGCCTCTGAACTGTGAAGTCTCAGAGATCCTTCAGTATTCATGAGGAAATGACAACAGGTCTTATCTAGCGAAAGTCTCATTCATGGGACCATATCTTCTCCTATAAATGACCACATCGGTCACGTAAAACAAGAAGGAAACAGATATAAGAACCTGTGGCCTGTATTACATTCCTTTTCTCTCTTTCTCATCATCCATGTTTCCTTGAATATTGCATCATTAACCTCCCCATTCAACAAGACTTTGCCTACTCTTTTACCGAAATCTATAGCAAAATCTCCTCTTCTGCTGGAGTTCTTTGCATAAAAATTTTCTTCAAGCCAAACAGGGTCCAGCCCACTCAGAGACTGCCAAGGCGCCATTATTAGTCCCACCAGAAAAACCAGAAAAACATAGGCATTAGATAATCGCACTTTACCAGCAGCAAAAAGAAAAAAAGGGGTGGAATTCCACACACAATTCCACCAACAGCAGCATTCCAAATCAAAGAAGAATGAGCAATCACTGGTCATTAATATCCCTCAATATTAATGGCCTTAACTCACCCATAAAAAGACACAGGCTACCAGAATGGATTTGAAGACCGAACCCATCCTTCTGCTGCATACAAAAAACATACCTCAGCCTCAAAAACAGACATTACCTGAAAGTTAAAGGTTGGGAAAAGATTTCCAATCAAATGGACCCATGAAACAAGCGGGGGTAACAATCATAATATCTAAAAAGTTAGACTTTAAAATAAAATCAATTAAAAGTGATGAAGGAGGTCATTACATACTCATCGCAGGAGAAATCCACCAAGATGAAGTTTCAATTCTTAACATCTATGCCCCAAATACAAACACATCCATGTTTGTAAAAGAAACATTACTAAAACTCAAATCGCATACAAAGCCCCACACACTTATAGTGGGAGACTTCAACACCCCACTCTCACCACTAGACAGGAATACCAGACAGAAATTTAACAAAGAAGCAAAGGGGCTAATTGGGATTAACAGATTCTATAGAACATTCCATCCACATAAAAAAGAATATACATTCTTCTCAGCACCACATCGAACCTTCTCAAATATCTGATCACATACTTAGCAACATATCAAAACTAAACAGGAATAAAAAATTGGAATAACTCCATGCATCTTATCACACCACCATGCATTAAAATTAGAATTCAACAACACAGACTTCAGAAACTGTACAAACTCATGGAAATTGAATAATGCACAATTACACCACTCCTGAGTCAAAGAAGAAATAACAAAAGAAATTAAAGACTTCCTAGAATTCAATGAGAATGAAGACACAACATACCCAAACCTATGGGACAATTTGAAAGCAGTGCTATGAGGGAAGTTCATAGCACTAAGTACCCACATGAAGAAACTGGAGAATAGATACCCCTCAATTGAAGAGTAGATAGAGAAAATGTGGTACATTTATATAATGAAGTACTATTCAGCAGAAAAAAAACAATGGAATCCTGAAATTTGCATGCAAATGAATGGCACTAGAAGAAAAAATCCTGAGTGAGGTAACCCAGTCACACAAAGACAAACATGGTATGCACTGTCTCATATATGGATTTTAGACATAGATCTGGGGAGTGCCAGGCTACAATCCCACAGCCACAGAGTTTGGGGAAGAGAACCTTCGTCCAATGGCTGATGGAAGCAGAGGCAGACTCCTACAGCTACACACTGAGCTGAACTCAAGGAACCCAGTGACAGATGAGCACAGGGATTAAGACTGGGCTGCTTTAACCCCCAGAAAGAGCCAACTTGACAAGGATTAGCTTTTGAATCCCAGACTTATGGCTGGGAATCCAGCATGGGACTGATCAAGACCCCCTGAATGTGGGTGTCAGTGAGGAGGCATAGGCAATCTATTGGGCCTTGGGTAGTAGATCAGCATTTATCCCTGGCATACAAATGGACTTTGGGTGCCCATCCAACAATGAGAGATGAACTCTCACCCTGGACTCTTGGAGAAGGGTCTAGGCCCTGCCCTGGATGAAATGACAGACTATGAATACCCCCATTGAGGGCCTCAGACTCCATGGAGAAATGAGGGGGTTTTGGGAAGGTTGGTAGGAGGGCATGGGAGGAGGAGAGGGAAAAGGAGAGGGACCTGGGATTGGCATTGAAGCAACCTTGTTTCTGATTTAAATTTAAAAATAACAATAAAAAATTTTAAAAATATACACCAATAATCTAAAATTTACCTGGACCATTAAAAATGAAATAAGGGAATGCTCTCCCAGTAAAGTTAAAGGCTAGCTTTGCACTTTAAGCCAGTAAGAAATGATGTGTGGCTTTTCAAGAAGTTATGGAATATACTGCTTCTGTTATTGGAATATGCTAGAAGAAATCATCCTGAGTGAGGTAACCTAGTCACAAAAAGACAAATATGGTATGTACCCACCCATATATGGATTTTAGACATAGAGGAAAGTAGTACCATCTCACAATGAACACAGCCAGAGAAACTAGGAAACAAGGAAGACCCTAAGTAACACAGATATGGTCCCCTAGAGAAGGCGAAATGGAGAAGATCTCCCAAGCTAGCTAATTGGAAGCAAGGGAATGTGAGAAGGAATTTAGAAGAAAAATAAGGGAAGAAGAGGAGGAGAGAGGAGGACATAAGAGAGCAGGCAGATCTAGGCAGGGGAAAAATAGAGAAAGCAAGAAAAGAGATACCATAATAGAGGTAGCCATTATAGATTTAAAGAGAAATCTGGCACTAGGGTAATGTCCAGAGATCTACAGAGTTGACCCCAGCTAACAATCTAAACAATAGTGGAGAGGCTACCTTAAATGTCCTTTCCTGATAATGAGATTGATGACTAACTTATATCACAACCTAGAACCTTCATCAGGTAGCTGATGGAAGCAAAAGCAGGCACTCACAGCTAAACAGTGAACTGAACTTGGGAATCCAGTTGCAGAGAGGGAGCAGTGATGAGCAAAAGGGTCAAGACCAGGCTGAAGAAACCCACAGAAACAACTGACCTGAACAAGGGGTTCCTCAAGGATCCCAGAATGATAGCTGCGAAACCAGCATAGAACTGTTCCAGACCCCCTGAATGAGGATGTCAGTCTGGAAGTCTGGTAAATCTATGGGGACTCTGGTAGTGGATCAATATTTATCCCTAGTATACGGATGGACTTTGGGAGCCCACTCCAAGTAGAGGGATACCCCTCAACCTAGACACACAGGGAAGGGTCTAGGCCCTGCTCCAAATGATTTGACAGACTTTGAAGATCCCCCATGGAAGGCCTCGCCCTCCCTGGGGAGCAGAAAGGGGATGGAATAGGGGCTAGTGGGTAGCAAGGGAGGAGGGGAGTGAGAGGGAACTGGGATTGACATGTAATAAGCTTGTTTCTAATTTAAATAAAAAAGGAAAAAATTCTTCAACAGATTTGTCTCTAATTTTTCTTCATTTTTCTCCTTTTATTTTCTACCAAACATATTCCACTCAGGATTCTCTCTGCCCCCATCAAACCACTGAAACTTTCCTTTACATATTTCTGGTTCTTCCCATATATAAATTAAGAAAATGATTTTTAATCACCTTTTAAGGCAGGAACTTATTGTGCACTACCATATTGCCTTTGTTTGATTTTCTAGGCAGTGAAAACTTCTTGACTCATTTATATGTCACTAAGTGCCCATACCAAGTGTTCACTGACTAAGCTTGTTATTTTTATCACTTGATATTTGTTGGGAAATGTCATTCTGTAAAAATGTGTCTGATTGGTTTGAATAAAGCTCTGTTGGCCAATAGGGAACCAAGATAGGTGGGACTAGGCGTCGAGGAGAATTCTGGAAAAGAAAAGAACAGGGAGACACCATGTAGCCGCCAGAGGAGTAAAAAGTCTGGACCCTTTCTCCAGTATGAGAAGTACAATTATGGGTTAAATATTTAAGTCAGAGATAGAAAGTAAGAAACAAGCAAATGAACAACAGCTTCATAATTAATTTAGTATCCTGTGTGTTATTTGGGGGTTCAGACAGTGTGGCAGGGTCCAAGCGACTGGCAAGGAAGACTACACTCTACAGGTATAGGCTTGAGTCTTCAACATTATCTATTTCCTATCTATAGTTACTCTCTAGTCTTTATCATCAAGTACTATATCTTTAAGTACTTCCTATATGCCAAATTATGCTTCATGTTTCTGGTGTGTATGGCAAATTTGTATACCTGCCTGTCTACATTGGTATTCATGAAAAAATTCAAAATTTCTCAGATATAGCCTGAAAAATACTAAGCTCCTGAAACTCCTTACAAATCCAAAAATCTTCCCTGTCTTTGATGATGACAACTCCTTATTTCACATCAAATTAAAAATAGAGTTATTATGTTTTCCTTTTTCCTGTGGTTCCATCTATTGTCTAAACTTGAGAACTCTTTAAAAATATATTGAGATTATCACTATGAATTGCCATCTATGATTTTACAGAAGCCATTATGTGTATTCCATTCATATAGAATATAACTCTTAACTTGACAACTCTAAATTCAACTCTTGACAATTTGTGGATGTTTGTAGTAAATTCATCAACACTATTCTAACCATGAGAATCAAAGATAAAATTTTTGTGTTAGTATGTCACTTCACTGCTTAGAATTGTTTACCTTTTATAGAATAAAAGTGCAATGGCACTCAGTGTCCTATAAAATTTGTTCCCCATTTCCCTCTTGTAATATTATCCTTCTACTCTTGTGTGTACACACCAACAGAATTGTGGTTCCTCTCTTACTGGTTCTTGAAAACAAAGGTTTTTTGCACATTTGCATAAATTGGAATAGTCATTTTCCCTCTTGTTTTTCCTTCCTATATAGCAGTTCACTCAGCTACACCATAATTTTATGCATTGGTACCTATCCAGAAATCTAACTCTGATTTACCTTGATGAGAAACTTCACCACATACTCACATCTCTTCAGCAGTTCCAGATGTACCTCTATATGTTCAATTATGTTATTGTACACATTTAGTGCCTCTTATTTCATAGCTGGTATTATTGGGTTTATTTTCTTCCATTATTTTATGCAATGGTGCAAAATAAAGGGGTCTACAAAGCCATTTTCACAATTAAAATAATGAACTTTAAACCATATTCACCCTCTCTAATATTGTTTCTTTTTTCTGCACTAGTTTTTTTTTCATGTCTTTTCTTCCTCTAAGTTCCACATATAAGAATGGTCATATAAAAGATATCTTTCTGCATCTAGCTTATTTCACTTAAGTACAACAATTTTCCTGAAAATGATATAACTGTTATTTCTTTTACTTACAACTGAATAATACTGGACTGTATGTAGATCTCACATTTTCTTTATGATTTATCTACTCATACACCTAGGCTGATTCCACAGATGGGTGTTGTGAATAGTGGCACAATAAGCATGAGAATACCAACATCTCTCTCTACAGAATGCTGATATTTACTGAAGAGGTATATGCTCAAAAATATTATAAATAGAATGTGTCATGACTAGTCTTTAATTTTTGGAGAAACTGTCATACTGACTTTCATCATAGCTAGGCTTTGATACATTATTTTTATTCCTATATCCTCTCCAATATTTGCTGTCATTTTCCTAAAGATAGCCATTCTGACTTGGCTGAGATAGAAACTCAGCCAAGTAGTTTTGATTTCCACTTCCATTATGTATGTGTTTACCATATTTGTTTCATATATTTATTGGCCAATTTAGTTATTTTAAGAACTGTTTGTTCAGTTAACTAGCCTATTTATTGAGTTTTCTTTTTATTTT
Source organism: Mesocricetus auratus (assembly GCF_017639785.1). Classification (NCBI taxonomy): domain Eukaryota; kingdom Metazoa; phylum Chordata; class Mammalia; order Rodentia; family Cricetidae; genus Mesocricetus; species Mesocricetus auratus. The sequence continues at coordinate 78,747,249 of NW_024429189.1, forward strand.
ATAAGGTTGAAACAAAAAGGTCAACTTTACTCATCTACACATGCATCTCTAATTTTTCCCAGGCCCACGCTTGTTAAAAGAGACATCGTTTTGTTTTTATTGAAAATATATTCTTCTCTCATACAATGCATTCCAACCACAGTTCCCCTCCCTCCACTCCTGCTAACACCACCACACCTCTTCTCCCAGATCCACTCCCAATCAGTTTCCTATTCAGAAAAGAGCAGACCTCCAAGAGACAACAACCAAACAGGACAAAACAAGATACAGTAAGACAGGGTGAAAGACCTCATATGGAGGTTAGACAAAGCAGCCCAATGGGAGGAAAATAGTCCAAAAAGAAGTCAAAGAGTTAGAGACACAGACGCTTCCACTGCTAGGAGTTCCACAAAAACTAATACTAAAACACCAAGCTAACAGCCAATACAATACATATATGAAGAGGGCCTGGTGCAAACACACACATGCCCCATGCTTGCTATTTCAGTCTCTGTGAGCCCTTGTGTGTCCTGCTTAATTGAGTGAGTGAGTGATGTTCTCCAGGTGATTCTCCATCCCCTCTGGCTCCAAATGTTACTCCTCTCATCCTCTCATGGATGTCTCTGATCTCTGAGATGAGGAAACAGATGGAGACATCCCTGTGTAATGTCTGGATGTGGTCTGCTGGTGGAGGAAACCTCTCTTATGACAAATGGACAAGACACCAATCTATGCATATAACAGGATATCATTAGGAATCATTTCATTTATATTTATGCCAGTATTGTTTGTTTCTACTCTAGGTCTCTAAGCCATCCAGCCTCCAGGTTCAGGCCATCCATGCAATGTAAGCGATGGGCTCCCTCTCCTGCTGTGGGCCTCAAGTTAAACCAAACATTGATGGTCAATTCCCACAAGTTCTGTAACGCCATTGCACCAGCACATCTTTCAGGGAGGAAAGATTATAGGTTGAATGGTTTTGTGTCTCAATTGGTATCCAGGTTCCTCTTTCTGTAGCCTGTGAGTACCTTCTCATGCCAAAGAGACTAGAATGTAGGGGTGCATCACCAAGCCTGCACAAAGCTCTACCTCTTTATGTTCAATGAGCTGTGTGGAAATTGTCCTCAACAATGGGGTCCTGCTGTCAATTTTCAGAGAGTGACTTTCAGTCCTATCATCAGTCTGAATTGTTTAGGGGTCTCCATGGGGCCTCCTTAAACTGCCATTTTCAATGTATAGTATTGGCACCTTAGTTAAGAATTTGACATCTGTCGCAAGAGGTGCATCTTCCTGCAGCATATGGGAACAAACACAGAACATAGCAGGACATTACACAGATAGTGAGAGACCTTGAAGCACACAGATTCATCTTGGGTTTGGAACCTGACCCCAGTTGGCTAGCTGTTATCCCTATCAAAAGAGGAAGGAACAGAGCAAATAATGGAGGAGACAAGCAGGATGAAAGGGATTGGAGGACACCAAGAAAACAAAGCCCTCTAAACATGATCAAAGGTCATATGGCACTCAGAGACTGATACAGAATTCACAGGGCCTGCACTGGTCTGAACCAGATGGAGTCCTAGAGATAAAAGGAGAAGCAAACACAAGCCCCCATCCATGACCCAGAAGCTGTCTCCAGCTGACAACCATTCGCAAGTGAAATTTTATTTTTCTCCAAGAGAGTCGTATTGGGGAAACAAATACTCTTAAGGGTAGGCTGCATGCCCTACACTAGATGACCAGCAGAAAACAAACTCAAGGCCATCACTGGAGGTACCTTGTCTCATAATGTCATGATGGGCCTTTTTTATCTTATTTTTTAGTTTTTATTTCTTTCTCAACATATCTTTATTGATTCCTTGGGAATTTCACAACATAAACCCTAATCATACTCACTTCTCAGTCCTTCCAAGTCTGTACCCCCCACCTTTGTGAACTCCTCTCTCCAAAACAGTGAAAATAGGGGGGATAATCCAGTTTGTATTATCTATATACTCACTGGAGCCTGGTCAACTGTCAGTGGCCTGCCTCTTAAATAGAACTGAGTTCTTCACCTCTTGTACACCCACAAGAAGCCATCAAATATGAAGAGTTACACTTCAGCATTCTTTTAAAACCTTTTAGCAGTTCTCTTCTATGGTTTTCTGTTTGGGCTGTTAATTTTGGGGGTATAGGAGGTGTAGGAGTGTAAGGGTTGTCACAGAAACCTTCCAAGTCCCTGCAGTCATCAATACCACGGAAAAGGTGACTTCCTTGCTCTTTACAGTTAGTGGAAGCACAGATCATCGGCTTCCACATGGTTTCTGGCCACAGCACAGACCATTAAGACAAGCCCCAGTGGACCCAGACAAGGACCTCTGAGGCAGCCCATTTCCTGGAAATCAACATGGCCTCAGGTGACAGTACAGGCCATTTGTGTCAATATGGCCACCAGAGGTAGGGCATCACCATGGCTTCAGGCTGCAGCATAGACTATTGACATCTGCATGGCCCTCAGTGGTTTACTGGTCCACATCAGCATAGACCCAGGCCATATGAGAATCGTTGACCCACATATGGCCCTCAGTGGCAGCATGGACATGGACATCACCATGGCTGCAGGTGGCTATACAGACCACTCACATCAACATGTCCCCCTCTCTGAACATCAAAGTCTGAGGACATCACAAAGGCTTCAGCCAGTGGTACAGAACTTGTATGTCCACATGGGACTCGGGCTTCATCACAGCCTGGGATGGCAGCATGGGCCAGCAACACCCACAAGGCCTCTGGTGGCCTCTGTTTGTCTCCTAGAGCTACAGTGATCCCTCCCATGCCAACCAAACCAGGCACAACATGTCTCCAGCTCTGCTTCTCCTGTTTGCGTGGCCTCCTCTCTTCCTCCATCTTTCCCACTTCTCAAATCACATATTCATTCATCGTAGTGTTCCCTATGAGGAGAGGTGGATCAGGCTAGCTGCATTTTTATTTTGTTTTATTTATTTATGTTTGTCTCTTTTCACTGTACAGGTCCTTTGTGTATATATATGGCTTCCAATTTAGTGTTTTCATGGGATTCCTGAATGTCCACATGAGTGTGTCTCTGCACATGCATTTGGTTCATGTACTTTTCTTAGGCTCCTTTCCTTTTGTTTGTTTGGTCAGGTTTTCATGTATTAGCTTTTGCTTTATCTTATTATATTTTTATTTCATTATTATTACTCTGAGGCCCATTTGTTTTCTAAAGAGAGACAGAAAGGGAGTGGATCTGTATGGGAGGGAATGTGGGGAGGAAATGGAAGGAGCAGAGGCAGGAGAAACTGTAATTCTAATATTTTAAGAGAAGCAAAAATGCTATATTCAATAAAGGGGAAGTCAAGACCTGTGGCAACCTGGATTAAATTTTTATTTCTCTTTATTTCACTGTTCTGTTTTTGTGCCTATAACCTGCTGTTTTGTTACTGTAAGTCTATGGTTTAGTTTAAAGTAGCCTATTATGATACATCCATCATTACTCTATATGCTTAGTACTGATTTAGTTCTTTGTAGTCAAGCATTATCTTTTTCTTTCTTACTCTCTTCAGTGTGTATGTGTACAAGGTCCACAGACATGAAGATTCCTGAATTTAATGTCAGGTGTCTCCCTCCATCAGTTTCCATTTTACTTACTGTAACAAGGCCTCTCAACTGATCCAGAGCTCAACAATTAGGTAGTCTAACTAGCTAACCCACATACATAGGAATTACAGGTGTCTACTATGCCTGCCCAGCTTCTAGGGATCATATCTCTAGTTTATGTGTCAAGCATATTTTCTACTAAGTCATCTTCCCATACTCGTTCATAATTCTATATGGATTTTAATATTGATCTCTTTTGTTTATATAAAGAATATAATTTGAATTTTGGTGATGCCAAAGTAGGAATACTCCAAGGTTAAAATTAAACCTTTGCAGCTACAAGTCTGGCACGTGGAGCTCATAATGACCTCATCACTATGGCAAGGAGCACAGGCAGCACTACTCCTCCATCTCTATTGCCTTAAGCAATGTGCTCATTTCTCTATTGTGACTCAGTTATTTCATAGTATCTGAAGGTCCTATTCAAGCTGCAAAAGAGAAAAACAATCAATAGGGCTACCAATCAATAAAGCCTATGAACAATGAACAGCCTGGCAAGATAACTCCAATAATGCAAGAATGGCACTTCCACCTGGAAAATGACCAGTGGTTGTCTAACTGGACTCAATAGGAGGGGATCCATGCTTGGTACTGCAAACTTAAGCAGCTGTTATGGACTCTAAAAGAGAACCTAACACTGCAATTCTGCTATAAGCAATTAATGAATTCTGAGAGAGTATAAATCAGTATTCAGCAAGGTATCCATTCTCATGTTGTTAGCCATAAATATGTGTGCTTATTTGCAATACTAAGTGAACTCAGAAAAATTATATGTCTGTACGAATGTATGCATAGAAATAATTAAAGAAGCAGTCATGAATTCAGGACAGATTGGAAAATGACATGAAAAGACTTACAAGGGCAAGAAGGAAAGGTAAAATGATATAAATGCTATACTCATGCACACAACCCTCAAAAACCAAATTATGATTTGTAGAAGAAAAGAATGAAAAAATACAGAAGAAAGGTAAATAGAAATAGAATGGCTCTGAGTAACAAACTCCTCCTCAGGCAGAAAAACTCAACATTTTTCCTTGGTTTTTTCCTACTATTCCATACAACTCACATGGTTGCACATTTTAGACTCCCATGGGTGCTCTGAAATTTCTAACCTCTATCCAATGCCTGAAAAGTCCCAAAAATTAGAAAAGAGTTTGTGCAGGGTACAGACATGGAAAATAACCCAATTCAATTCCCCTATATAAATATTCCATGGAATATAGCCAGAAAACTGCAGTTCACGAGAGTATTTTCTATTCAAAATGAAAAGTTTCTAAAAATCATAAAGAAACATTTCCTCTTCTGTATGTCTAAAAACTTGCTTCAAACAAATACTAACCCTTAAGAATTAAGGCTTCTGATTAATAAAGCCATTGTACTATAAATAGATGTAATTTTATGGTAACATTTGGAAAAAATTGTCCTTTCCTTCTAAACATCAGGTAAAATGGTATGTATGTGTGTATGTATGTATGTATGTATGTATAAACATATTAACATATGTAAAGAAAGGTTTTCATGAGAGGTTGGTTAGTAATGGATTTCCATGATCAATTAAGGCTAATCACAATTCAGTTATTCAGGAGATTTGTCTATATCCCATTATCTGTCTGAATATTCTCCTTATTGCCATCTTCATTTCTTGATTTCTCAATGTGTAGATCACAGGATTCAAAAAAGGAGTGACAACTGCATCAAATAGGGCCAGAAATTTATCTAAGTGTGTAGAGGAAGAAGGCCATGTATAGAAAAATATGGCAGGGCCAAAGAATAATACCACTACAGTCACATGAGCTGAAAGGATAGATAAAGCCTTGTAGGAACCACTTGAAGAGTGTTTCAGAACAGTAAATATAATGACAATATAGGAAATGATCAGTATGAAGAAGGAGCCTAAAGACATGAATCCACTATTGATTGAGACCAGTAATTCCAGTCTGTATGTGTCCATACAAGCAAGTTTGATGAATTGAGGAAGGTCACAAAAGAAGCTGTCCAATATATTAGGACCACAGAGAGGTAAATTTACTATGAAAGCCAGTTGTATAACAGAGTGCATAAGTCCAACTACTAAGGCAGTAATTAAAATGAAGATACAGATCTTGGGGCTCATCATGGTAAGATAGTGGAGAGGCTTACATATGGCCACATATCTGTCAAAGGCCATGGCTATAAGTAAAACCATTTCCACACCACCAATAAAGTGAATGAAGAAGATTTGAGCGACACAGCCTCTAAAAGAGATGATTTTGTGTTTTTTGAATAAGTCATACATCATCTTTGGTGAAGTGGCAGAAGAAATACCTATATCAATAAAAGAGAGGATAGACAAAAGAAAGTAAATAGGGGAATGTAAGTGATGGTCAGAAGCCACGGTAAAAATTATGAGGCAGTTTCCCATCAGGCTTGCCATATACAGCACTGAGGATAACATGAAAAGCAGCAGTTGGATATCCCAGGAGTTAGTGAGCCCCAGGAACACAAATTCTGATGACGCAGAATGATTCACTCTTTCCATTGACTTTGTTCTCAGTGCTACCTAAAGGGGGAATTGGGATAATTATATTAATAGACTACAAGGACAAATTTGAAATGTGTGAAACCCTATTTGTACTTTAATTTCATGATCAACCTAAAGGCCAACATATAACTGAACATAATTAATTAATAAAGAAGTGTAATTTAAATCACACTGAAACATCACTTCATACTTCTTGAACGTGGTATTATTTTAAAAATCTAAGTATAGCAAGTTTGATGACAACTTTTCTCCTCCAGTGTTATGCATAGCACCTGCTAGCACTATGAAAGCTAACTTATAAGGGTGACGTTTCCAGATGAAGAGTAGGCTGATTTTTCCAAGTTGAAACAAGGATAAGAACTAATGACTAAAAATGTCACAAGTTTGAGGGGATAACCTACTACAATTACTCTGTTAAATTGACGTAGTGTTATACAGACTCCTAATGACTTATTGTTGTACCCGTGGATTAATGCACCTCTCAACCATCATCAGAGAAGCTACGTTTTACAGTAAATGACAATTAGCAAAGATATCTACAACTTACCAAGGTAACATAAATAAGAGATTTGAGAATTCCCATCCTTAAGGTAGATATCTGTACCATACCCCTCCTTCTAAGGCACATGAATTACTGCAGAAGAGGGAGACAGAACAATTTTAAAATTTAGAAGTGGTGAGCATGAAAATTGTTTTCCTGTCATAGAAGGGCATTTGCACATATGCACTCACACTCACAAGGGTTGCACAATACCTGTAAAATCTCAAGCCATACAAAACTTCAAGATAGAAAAAAAGAAATGGTCATGAAGTCCCATGCCTAGCTGAGGAGCTATTGGCAATTGGTAGCTCTGGGAGAAGGAAAGAAGAAAATAATCCACAAAAACAACAGGATGATAATCACTGCCCTGGATTATTCAGTCCAGAGTCTGCAAGATCAAAGGTATGAAAGTACCATGATGTCATACAAATTATTTTATTCAACCCTTAATACAAGGGTTTATCCAATATATCGCAGATCTACTTGTATTTGGTAAACAGTAGGACAGATAAACAGAATATGGTCATTGAATTCAAAACACAAAGATGACTGACCCTTGAGCCTCAGATTTCCTGTCAAATACACTTAAAGTAGCTGATCTTCTCTTAAGATTTAGGATGACTAGTGTACAAAAGGATTTTGGGAGCCCATTCCACAGAGAGGGATAGTCTATAGACACACGGGGCAGATCCTAGGCCCTGCTCTAAATGATATGACAGACTTTGAAGATCCCCCATGGAAGGCCTTACCCTCCCTGGGGAGCACAAAGGGGATGAGATGGGGGGTTAGTGGGTGGCAGGGGAGGAGGGGAGGGAGGAGGGAACTGGGATTAACATGTAAAACAAGATTGTTTCTAATTTAAATTTAAAAATTGTATAAAAAAGATTTAGGGTGAAACACCTAAATATAATAATATATTCAATTTGTATGTATTTTATGCTAAATAGTAAATAGCATTAATTCTTTTCATTTACCTTTTATAGCACCCAGCACATTTGAAAAACAATGAATAAAAATAAATATTATCAGTAAAAAGAGATATCAAAGCTACAAATCAAATATACATACTTTAAAATGTATTTCAGTCTTTTATCCAATGACAGGTTATACTATTCATATTGTTTTGGTGGTAAAATATAAACTTTCAATTACAAATGTAATACATTTACACTCATAGAACACTGTTTCATATAATAATAATATAATAATAATAGTGCCTATTACTGATTTAATTCATTAATGAAGTTCCTGTAAACTAGACTCCAACTCAATGAAGCGAAGGACTAAGCATGCACTCTTCTCAGAGAATCTCAAAGCACAGCATTGCCACAAATATAAAATAGGAACAAATAAATATTTGCTGAAGAACAGAAGATGCATTTGAGTTATTAAATGCCACATGAAAATATACATGAATGTAAAACTTAAGAATAGAGGTAAAGAAACTGGGCAGAGTTTAGGAGTGACAGAATATATAGGATGAGAAAATGGGAGGAGCATTGGAGAAAAGAGAAGACAAAAAGAAAAAAGATAAAGAAAATAAAATTTGAAAAGAGCCATATAGTTTGAAATGTATATAACCATAAGAAGAAAAGGAAAGGTATTATATTTATTCTAAGTAAAATAATTTATGAAACATGATTTGCAATGTTTTGGGTTCACATCTTCAGAAATGAAAAACTATATTATATCCCCAAGTATTTCTCAAGTGTTAAAGTTCTTGGAACTATTTCTGGCTGAGTATTTGTTAGTTGAGAAGTGATGTCTTTCACACTGCCAATGCCCATCATCTAAGCAAAGGTTAGTCTTTTTTTAATGAGTTTGAAGTTAGAATGAGATGTAAATCTGAAACATATCAAAATATCCAAAAATATAGGAACTGATAAAGTTTGGCATTAAATATTTAAAACCGCTAGGCAAAGTCAAATTCCAAATCACAATCAAGAAGAAAAGTCTTTAAAAGATTTCTTGATGCAGATGCCAGGGTACAGTGTTACCAAGCCTTTTCCTTGTGTTGTAGGGTTGTTTTCCTTGATTTACACCAATTTCAGCAATCTTCCTAAACAGATTTCCAGACATCCAATCATCATGAAGGGTAGATTTGATAATTATTTCCAAATAAAGACTTGAATTAAATGGATAGACACTGACAAAGTTTGCTAGTGGTCATGTGAACATTCATTCATCCTCTTCATTTCCTTCTGTCTATAAGTACTGTACGTTCATTATCTTCCTAGCTCAAACATTTTGTATTTTTAGCTTCCAAATGGTCACGAACCTTCTTTAAACATAAGCAAAACCAGGATCTCTCCTTTTTAATTCAAAGACACCTTTATTTTTACTTATTATGGTAAATATAAATAATTGTATATCACTTAAAATCTGGGTATTTGCATAAAAGAAAGTTTCCAAAAAACATAAAGCTCAATCATTTTAACAATACCTTTGTTATTACTCCAATTCTCTTTCTCATCCTCTATCATAACTAGAAAAATACTGACTTGTCAAAACTTCAACTCCTACTAACAATTCAAAACTAAAATTCAGATATATAGTAATTATGAATAAAACAATAAACATAATTACAGATCCTGGCAGATTTATATATGGTTTTGAAATTGTCCACATCTCAAAGTGAAATTACATTAAGACGTACTTTTTCGGTGTTTGTTCTTTTCATTTCTTCGTCAAATTGTATTTCTGCTCAGGAGTCTATGGTGTTTCCCTTGAGCACACTTGACAAATTCCTAGGAAATTTAATTCTATTCTATAAGACAACTAGTTTTCAATTACTTTTGAAAGCTAATGAATAGAAAACAATACATATAATTTTTGCAACTTTTATTTTTCTGTATATTACATTTTTGCTTATTTATCAGGTGGTAGAAGTTAAGATTGTTTATGTACTCATCAGAGAACAACATAATTAACTGTAATCTATGGTTTCTATCTCAAAAGGTCTGCTATGCTTTCCCAGTATGACATTAACTATTTTTACAATGATTCTCCTATGATGTTCATTTCCTTTGCTTGGATGCTGTCTGCTCTGGTTTGGCTCCCTCATGAACTTTATTGATATGACCATGTTCATAGCAATTCCAACAACAGCACTGTGTTTAAAGTTCTTTACATCCATCCATTTTTACCTGCATGAAAAGAATTGCATCTTTACAGACTCAGATAACCTGTGCTTCCCTAACATAAAGTGTCTAATAATATCCTGCCATAGGAAAATATAAAACTAGTTACACATATCTCAAGAGACTAATGACCAAGAAATACTGCAAATGTGTAGTTGAGAAGGAACTTGTGGCTCAGGGACATTTTCTCTGGAGAATCATTTATTTTGGCCAGTGACACTGAAAGATTTTGAAATTCATATTATGATGCTAAGAGGGAAACAGAAATGGAATTACTGTAGCATGGCTATGCTATTTAAATAAAATAGTTAATTACTGTGATTAAACTCTAAGTAAATACTGATTCATAAATTAATTTATAAACAATCAGGCAACTCTAAAATGTAAACTAAATTAGCAGTATAATTTGAGAGTCAGAGTCTACTCACTAAATATTCATTTTAACTAAAAGAATAATGTGTATAATTATGGACATATATTTACTTACAAAGTTCAAGACACTGAATAACATGAATGGAATTACTAAAACATATATCAACTTTTTAAAGGAGACTGGAGAGATTTTTCAATGGTAAAGAGCATTTGTTCTTGAAGATACCCCATATGGCTGTTCATAACTTTGTATAACTCCAGTTCCAGTAGATCTGACATCCTCTTCTGACCTCCATTATCAGCAACACACACACACACACACGGTACAAAGATATGTGTGACCAAGCACTTGTACACATAAAAAATGATTTTAATTAGAATTAAGAAATTATAAAATGCTCACACATTCAAACTTCTTGAAGTCACTGACAAAAAAGTTCAAATTCTATAAAGACAACGACAAAATGCTGTTGGCATAAAGTTGACAGTACAATAGTTTCTGTACTACTAGTGTTATATTCAGGAAGTTGTCTTGTAATGATATTTTACTTGCAATCTAACAAATAAAGTTTACCCAAAGATTGAAGAGCTAAGCCACTAGTTAGCCATACACCTAGTTAAGAGATAAGCCACTAGTTAGCCACACACCTAATTAGGAACTAAGCCACTAGTTAGCCATAGAGGACAGGCAGTTGTGGCCACACCTTTAATCCCAGCACTAGAGAGGAATAGAAGGCAAGAAGAAACAGAACTCAGTGCTGTCTGAGGTTTGCTGGAGACAGATGCTGCCTGGAGATGCAGTCTGAGGACAGGATTGCCCCTTTGGTCTGAGCATTGCTAGAGGTAAGAACTCTCAAGTGGCTGGTCACTTTGTTTTTCTGTCTTCAGCATTAACCCCTATTCCTGACTCTGGGTTTTCAATATTATTATTAAAACCAATTAAGTGTACAGCTTGGCTAGGTGTCCATGGCAACAACAATAGAAGTCTGAGAAGGTGTCAAGGTGGCTTCCTAGTGTGGCAATGCCTGAGGAGGAGGTCCAGGGGAAACCCACATTCAACAGGAAGAGGGAGCCAGCTGTCTGGAAAATAACACAAGAGATTGTGTAGAAGAAGCACATGTGGCAGGAGCTTCCTGAATGCAGAGCTAACTGGTCCCAGGCAATTAAATACAATGGTGTTTGAAGCCCAGGTCCCTCTGGAGTTTGGGGCCTGTGGAATTTGGGTGGCAGCCGGAGACTGTTGTAGAGAGGCTGCAACAGGAAAATCCCAGACTTAGCCAGATGGCTTGGAAAAAGAAAGGAAAATCCAACCAGGGGTTTGGTGACTCTGGCAGGTGCAACTCCAGCAGGTGCCTGTGGCTACAAAGTCATGGGCAAGCAGCTATCTCATGAATTCATGCCCCAAAAGTTGGACACCAAGTGAAGCATAAGTCCAAATAATCTTCATCAATCAAAAATCAGGAGCCAATTATTTGGGTAAGAACCTGAAAAACAGAGCAGTCACCAGTTGCCTCCTACCTCTATTGTTCCTTCTTTCAGGTCAAGAGCCTCTCTCAGCCCCACCTTACTACTTCCTGTCTCCTCTCTGTCTATAGTCCTCCAAACACCTATGATTGTATGAATATGCATTTTTTGGTATATGCCTAAAACTGGAATTTCTAGATCTTGTGGTAGCCTGATTCCCGTTTTCCTGAGGAACTGCCATACTGATTTCCAAAGTAGCTATACGAGTTTGCACTCCCACCAGCAGTGGAGGAGTGTTCCCCTCTCTCCACATCCTCTCCAGCATAAACCGTCATTACATCCTCTCCAGCATAAACTGTACAACCATGTTTATAGCAGCGTTATTTGTAATAGCCAGAACCTGGAAGCAACCTAGATGTCCCTCAACTGAAGAATGGATGGAGAAAATATGGTACATTTACACAATGGAGTGCTACTCAATCAAAAAAAAAAAAAAACGATGGAATCCTGAAATTTGCTGATGGAACTAGAAGAAACCATCCTGAGTGAGGTAACCCAGTCACAAAAAGACAAACATGAGCTTCATCTAGTAACTGATGGAAGCAGAAGCAGACACCCACAGTTGAACACTGAGCTGAACTCGGGTATCCAGTTGCAGGGAGGGAGGAATGATAAGCAAAGTGGTCAAGACCAGGCTGGAGAAACCCACAGAAACAGTAGGCCTGAACAAGGGGGAGCTTATGAACCCCAGACTGACAGCTGGGAAACCAGCACAGGACTGTCCCAAACCTCCTGAACGTGGATGTCAGTATGGAGGTCTGGTTAATCCATGGGGCCTCTAGTAGTGGATCAATATTTATCCCTAGTATGCGAATGGACTTTGGAAGCCCACTCCACATAGAGGGATATTCTCTCAGCCTAGACACACAGAGGAGGGTTCTAGGTCCTGCTCCAAATGATGTAACAGTTTTTGAAGATCTCCCATAGAAGGCCTCACCCTCCCTAGGGAGCAGAAAGGGGATGGGCTAGGGAACTTATGGGGAGCAGAGGAGGATGGTAGGGAGAGGGAACTGGGATTGACATGTAAAACAAGCTTGTTTCTAATTTACATAAAAAATAAAAATAAAACAATCTATGGTTAATTTGTCAGCTGGTGGCTGGCTCTACCCTCAGACTCCAAGCAAGATTTATTTGTCAGAACACAATCAAAATATCATACAACATTCTAATCCAAGAGCTTTTTGATGATTGTAAACAGGATTAAAGTCAACCACAGGTCAAGAGGAAGAGCAAACAACCAGTTGACAGGAAGTAAACAAGAAAAGAACTATACAGAAAGCTTGAAAGTATAAGGTTTCAATCTTTCATTTATTTCCTAAGCCTTTTTGTCTGTGTTCTTTTTGAGGAATTTCTTCTCTGGTTAGTGGGGTGTTCTACTTCATGCTTTGTTGCCTCCATTTATCCACTAGTATGCTTTTATGGTTTGTAGAAATTATTTACGAGATAAAATGCTGATAAAACTCAGGATACTGACTTTGTGTTGTGAAGCTGAAAAGCCCATAGGGTGTCTCTAGGGTCTGCTTTTGTCATTGTTGTAGTTTAGACTGTCTTAGTAGCTCGTGGTTTTTGCGCAGTTCCCAGCTAAAATTTGTTGCTTCCTGAGATGGTGGCGAGAACATGGGTCTTGCATGGTCACAGTTTGTGCTGCCTGGAGTCTTGTCTGAACATGGTCACTTTGTGCCGTTTCCTCCTAAGACTTGGCTGCTGTAACCCCAGTAACTCAGGTGCTCCTGAGGGTGACAGAAGAGCCGTGCCCTGCAGCTCAGCAAAGCCTTTTAGGGCCACTGTGCCCACGACAGGAGTGGACACCGTTCTTAGGGAACCAAGAAATGAGTGGAGTTTTAAAAAGTTAGGGTCCAGCACAAGTTTACCTTGGTTGGAATAGCCATCCACTCATCAAGATTGGTAGATGTTTTGTCTAACAAGGATACACCCATACAATCCTAATTTTTACCAGCTGGTTGAAGTTACGAACTTAATGGGAGATCAATTAGGTCCTACTTGAATCCGTAAATACCTTCAGACATTGGAAACTCTACTTCCAAACACCAGCTTTCACAAATGGATGCTCTCGTGGAATTTGTGGTTATCGATGCAAGGACTTAAACAAGCCGTAGGGAAGGCATTACTCAATATTTCTAGTACAAACCAGTTCCAACTGCCCTTACCTTCGCAAACCAGATCCTCAGCACCGGCCAGCAGTTCTGCACAGAACACAAAAGTTAGCTGGCCTTTGGACTTTCTCACTGGAGTGGACATGAGGTTTAGCTTGATAGATTTCTCAGTGTACAGTTGAGAGAAACTAGGTTTGGGAGTGGGGAAGCTTAGAACTTTGGAAATTGAAAGTGGGTTTTGTACCTCCCTCCTGGGGACCTTTAGAGTTTGATCTGCCTTGTAGACAGGTCTGGTAGCTTAGGAGTCAAGCTGTGTCTCCTGGGATGGGTGCCCTTTGACTAGTTATGGGTGCAGAGGGAGGGTCAGCTTCCCTTCTGTGCCTAGCCCTCTGTGGCAGGTGACTTTGGAATCTTAGTAAGGATGTTACAAAAATGAGACCCAGGGTTTGAAATCCAGGTCATGAGTCCACTCATTTTTCCCCCAATTTATGCAAGTAGAAACATGTTCAATTTGATAAGAAAGGAAATGCAGCAGCCTTTGATGTTTCGTTTCTAACCCCCCACACACACACTAGAGGGCTGAAGCTTCGTGCCTGAATCACCCATGCAGCACCTAGAGTGCTTCTGATGCCTTAGACATAGGAACGATACCTGTGTGTTTGACAGGTTAGGTAAGGTTTCATAGAGCTAATCATCTGCCTCTCAGGAAAAATACTAACTTGTTCTTTTTGTTCCTGGCTTTCAGTTTGTGAGATTACTCTATTTTTTTAAATATAATTTTATTTCTTTCAACAAATTTAAAAATAAACACCTTTGGAACTATGAAAAAAAAAGAAAAGAACTATACAGAGTAATCAGGAGTTAGGAAGATGGGTAGAGAGACTCCCAGGAAGTAGAAGAGAAGGACATTCAGTTTGAGGGTTTTTTTTTTGAGATGCAGAAAGGTCCTTTCTGGTCTGGCAGAGAAGGAGGAGTCCGAGCTGGGTGATTTCTCTGACTCTCTGAGCAAGTAGGCTTCCCCCCAGAACCTGATTCCCAAGTTTTTATTGATAAAATAAAAAAAATTGAGATTTTGATAAAACCAACAATTATGTGTTCCTTCTTTTTAAAATTTATTTGTTTAATTTAGAAACAATCTTATTTTACATATCAATCCCTTTTCCCTCTCTCTCCCATCCTTCCATTCCCCTCACCAACTTCCCCATCCCATCCCCCATCCACTCCCCAGGGTGGGTGAGGCCTTCCATGGGGGATCATCAAATTATGTGTTCCTTCTAAACTAGATACAATGCCCATAGATTGAAGTCCTATACATTTGCAGAATATTCCCAAAGTTTCTATGTTTCTAAGTAGTACGTATTGTAACATACCTTTGAATAATGCAACAAAAATATGACCATATCATTGGCATGCTAGTATTTTCCTAGAGGACTCTCCATATATTCATTTAGCATCTACAATCTTCATTCAACCAACACTGTAAGAGCTTCCTTTGCTCCACATCCCCTATGAACTTTACATCTTTTCTCTTTGTGATATTAACCACTATAATTGATGCATGCAAACACACTGGAAGAAAGAAAATATTTATTAAGTATTTGATGTAGGATAATCCCTCTGAATGCTGTGAATATGTATTGTTCTTATTGGATAATAATAAAGTTGATTTATCCTATAGCAAGGCAGAATAAGGCTAAACAGAAAAGTCAAACTGAAAATGCCAGGAGGAAGAAGGGTGGAGTCAAGGAACATGTGAGTAAACCCCTGTGAAAACCAGATGCTAGAGGACAGATAAAACCACAAGCCATGGGACAAAATACAGATTAGTAGAAATGGGTTAATTTAAGTTGTAAGAGCTAATTAATAATTTAAGTTGTAACTGATAGTTAATAATGCTGAGCTATAGGCTGAGGGCTTTGTAATTAATATAAACTTCTGTGTGACTATTTGGGATCAGACAACTGGAACAAAAAAAAAGCTCCACTTTCTTTTTCAAATATTGGGTGTATATTCCATATTGGGTGTCACTGCTTCCCTTCCTAGGTTGTAGGAAAACGTGGCAATGATCTTGTTTACCAATTACATTTTTCCAAAGGAATTATCTCGAGGCATTAATATCTGAAGAATGATGATATTTCTAGAGATAGAGAAGACACTGTGAAGGAAAATTATAAAATATGAAAAAGTCTTATCAAATACATTCATAGAGAGTCATTTGAAAACTTTGTGATATAGCATCACCTTTCTACTTAGTAATTAGCACTCAATTATTTGACAATCCTTATACTGGAAAATCCATGCAGTCTAAGGTCTGGAGCTTGGGACTTCATGGACCTGTAAGATACAAACTGCCAAAGTGAGTGATAGCTTAGTGTACCCTGGTTTCTCATTTGCCGAATCTTCATGGTAAATTCTAGAATAGGTAGCTACCTCTTTTGTCTAGCATCTCTGCCTCTCAGGTTTCTGAAGTCCTGACTTTCTCAATAGTTACTTTCATCACTCATCCTGAGGGAAAAAGTACTTCTGAACATCTACATGTAAGATGCTGTCTGTTCTTCACTTTTTTTGTCCTTTTATTCCCTGGGTAACAATATAGACTCAGTGGACCACACTAATTAGAAGGTTTTTTGTTGTCTTTTCAACTGGGAAAAAACATCATAAGGCTCTTTGTTTTGAAAACGGTGATACACTCTGTCCGAATATAAAATTGTCCTCCTCTAAGCCAGGATAAATTCTCCCACTTACAGCATTACTATGTAAGTAAAACACATGTGTGATCAGATGATTCACATTAGGAGAAGTATCAGCCCAATCTAACTATGGATAGAGGAACTGCCTATAACTCTTGGTCATTAAGTATTTGCCTTAATTTAAGCTACAATTTAGTTCTTGACTTCTTTCCTTTGTGCATTCTGGAAGAATCAGGAGAAGAGGATCAAATGAGCATGGGTAACTTTTGTTCATACTTTTAGAAAAGATATTTACAAAAGGCTCCAAGATAAAATAAAGGTGGAATGCTTATAACAAAAAAACTTATCAAAAGCACAGTGCATATGTTCATATTTTCTATCCCATATCCCTTTATAACTTTTCTTATTCTTTTAGCTTTTCATAGCAATAAATTTCCAACATTCTTTAGCCTTCTTGTTCTGTATAGTCTTGATTCATGTCACTTACCTCTAAGCATTATCCAAAGTAAATTTCTGTTTTTCTCATTGGGAATTACAGCTCTCATATTGAAGCTTCTCATTGTCTCTAAGTTCTTTAAGAGAGTGATTCACACCGGAGAACAGACTCTGTTGCACTAATTCAGGTAAGAGTTTCATTACCTTACCTTCCAAATAAGACTGAACTTCCATTCTTCAGTATCAGTCTTGCAAAGGCTGGAGATAATCATCCATTGTTCTTCATATATACTGATAATCAATTAGTTACCAGCACTGGGCCCCAAATTCATGCTGCATACAATTCACATATAAGGGTAAGAGGCTCATTGGGTACTACATATTACTGGTTATTGATAAATTCTGGGAAAGGAAGGATCATTGACTCCTGCCATGTGTACTCACTACTGAGCCCACCATCCTCCAACAGAAAGCTCTAGACCCATAGTTACATAGATGGACCTGCTTAGACCAAAAAAAAAAAAAATGAATAGATAGTAACATAAAAGGGAATTTGTTGGAGTATGGATGGGAAGGTAGGTATATGACAGATGGTAAGGGATGCTGGTAAGAGTGCTCAGTATATACGTATACATGTATGAATTTCTAAGAACAAATGTTATCAATAAATGACAAAGAATTACTTTAAGCAAAGACTTAATGCTTTAAAATACAACTTTTTCGATGATGACCTATTGAAAACCTAGGAAACCAAGATGTGTCAATATTTTCAACACACAAAATTACAGAACAAAATGAGGGATTGATACACAAAGGCTAAAAGTACAAAATTCTTTTAGCATGCTTCCATTTCGTGGCACTCATTTCCTATGTGGAAGTTAGTGAGTAAAAGTGTCTGTAAAGCTTGTTTGACTCTCTTTAGATTGTCAAGTGACTTGGCCTCAATTTTTGCTTTCTTGGATATACCTCAAAATAAACTTTGGGTTAAATCATCAAGTGACCCTAAATATGTAAGCATAGGAAAAGTTCTATACCTAGTCTCTGTGACAGAGCTGTAAAAATTCCTTGTGAAACAACAGAGTGTTTTAGTGTTTTGAATTTTAGTCATGGCTTTAAAACCAGGGCGTCCTTTTGCTTAAAAATATTTCCTCCCTCTGTGTCCTTCAGGTAGTAGTCACCTCATTGTCAGACTTGCACAAGTTGATGAATGGCAGGAATCAATCCATGGTACCAGAATTTGTGTTGCTGGGTTTCACCACTTCGTGGGGAGTTCAGATTCTCCTTTTTCTGGTCTTCGCAATATTTTATGTAGCAAACATGCTGGGAAATCTTCTCATTGTGCTCACGATCATCTCAGACCACCACCTACACTCCCCCATGTACTTCCTGCTGGCAAACCTCTCCTTCATAGATACAGGTGTGTCCAGCATTGCTACTCCAAAGATGATTTATGACCTCTTCAGAAAGCACAGAGTCATCTCCTTGAATGGATGCATCACTCAGATGTTCTTCATTCACACTGTTGGGGGAACAGAGATGGTGCTGCTCATAGTCATGGCCTATGACCGTTACATCGCCATCTGTAAGCCCCTCCACTATCTCACCATCATGAGCCTAAAAATGTGCATTTTTCTCTTGGTTCTGGCTTGGACCATTGGCCTTATCCATTCTGTGGCCCAACTGGCTTTTGTTGTGAATTTACCCTTCTGTGGAGCTAATAAAATGGATAGCTTTTATTGTGACTTCCCTCGATTCATCAAACTTGCATGTACAGACACATACACACTGGAGTTCCTGGTCACTGCCAACAGTGGTTTCATTTCTATGGCCACCTTCTTCATCCTGGTTGTGTCTTACATCTTCATCCTGGTCACAGTTCGTAAACACTCCTCAGGTGCTTCCTCCAAGGCCCTCTCCACTCTTTCAGCTCACATCACTGTGGTGGTTTTCTTCTTTGGTCCTTGCATTATTATCTATGTGTGGCCTTTCCCTACTTTACCCATAGATAAATTTTTAGCAATTTTTAATGTCATCATCACTCCTTTTATGAATCCTGTTATCTATACACTAAGAAATAAGGAGATGAAAGTTGCAATGAGAAGACTCATTATTAAAACCTTTAAGTTTCAAAAATTCTTTCATTGACAGTTCAAGAGATTCAGATTAAAATAGAACAGTTTTGAAGATAAATGCATTTTATTCTTTACTGAGTTATCCTCCCTAGAAACATATATGCGCAAGAAACATTGAATAGAGTCAGCAGGTTGTATTTATATGTTATATAGCATATAAACATATATATATGTATATGTATTATTTATGTATATAATTTATATTTATATAAAACAATGGTAAATGAGGATGAGGTCTTAAATTTGGTAGGAAAGGGATATAAGACATGAAGGAGATATGAGAGAAAAGGGAACAGAGAAATTGCTTAATTATAGATTACTTAAATAATTTTTAAATTTAGTTCTACAAAACAATTACCAAAGTCTTTTCAATTTAATGTTTTAAGAACTGACTGTGAAGTGCCTCCTCAAATATTCTCTGAAGATCTGATCAAGTTTTGCTAAAGAATTCTTAGATTCTAACAGTACTTAAAAGCAGTAAATTCAGCCTAAAATTCAGTTTTATGTCAGATACTGTGTTCCTATGAAAGCAGTGGCAACTGCTGGAACCTCATACTCAACACACTTTTTTATCATATCAAATATTGAAAACATCTTTTATACACTGGTTCTTGGAACAGAATTCTTCTGGTCTACCAGCCTAGATGTGTGCCTTGTGGATTGCTCAGTGTCTGTTCAGCAACATGAATGTACAAAATAAAAATCTTTAGCTAGAAATAGATTCGAACTAGAAAAGTTATTCTGGGTAACACAGACCCAGAAAGATAAAGATGGTATGTATTCACTCAAAAGTGAACTCATTCATTAGGTGTAAAGTAAAGGGTAACAAGGATACAATCCTCACCCCTCAGAGAGACTAGGTAACAAGGAGGGCCCAAAGAGGTATGCATGGATTTCAATGGATAGGGAAAATGGAATAGATATCTTTGGTAAAGTGTGGGCAGAAGGGATGGAGTGATAGGAACATGAGGGATAAGGGACAGAGAGGGAGAGTAACGAAAGAGATGTCTTGATGGGGGTCATTTGAGGGCTATGGAGAAATATGGTGCCAGGGAAACTACCAGGAATCCACAAGGATGATCCCAACTAAGACTCCTAGCAATAGTGGAGATGGTGCCTGAACTGGCTAACTCCTGTAATCAGATTAGTGACTACCCTAATTGTCAACAGAGAACCTTCATCCTGTAACTGATGGAAGCAGATGCAGAGATCCACAGCCAAATACTGGGTCCTATTGAAGAGAGGGAGGAAGGATTGTATGAGCTGGGGGTGGGGTCTAGATCATAACAGGGATCCCACAGATACAGCTGACTTGAAATAGTGGGAGCTCATGAATTATGGACCAACAACTAGGGAGCCTGCATGGAACCAACCTGGGACCAATCTAGACCCTCTGTACGTCTGTGACAGTTGTGTAGCTTTTTCTGTTTGTGGGGATCCTAGCAGTGGGACCAAGACAAGTTCCTGACACTTGAACTGGCTTTTGGGAACCTATTTCTCATGCTGGGTTGCCTAGTCCAGCTATGATGCAAAGGGAGGAGCTTGGCCCTGCCTCATCTTAATGTGCTATGCTATACTCTTGCCCATGGGAGGCTTGCGCCTTTATGACTGGACACAGATGAAGAGTAGATGGGAAGGGGAGTAGATGAGAGGCAAGGGAAAGGAATAGGAGAAGAGGGAGAGGAAACTGGTGAATATATAAAATAAATGAAAAAATATAATTAATAAAAAAGGTCTTTAGCTAGATACACCCAAGAGTTCAAGGTTGTTATCATCTGGATTTGTTCACATAAATGATGATTTGTCTATTTCTAACTGTTTTACATGTAGTTATAATTGAAAAGTAAAATATGTGGTCAATTATAGAGAAAGGAAATTTTTAACATTTTTATTAATTTAATTTTTATATTCCAATTCAAGTTCCCCCTCCCACCTCTCCTCTCACTTCCCCCCACTCTCCCCACACTCCACCACCCATCTGCTCATCAGAGAGGGTAAGGCCTCCCATAGGAAGTCTACTAAGTCTGTCCCATCATCTCATTGAGGCAGAAACAAGGAACCACCCCACCCCCATGCCCCTGCGTCTATGCTGAGCAAGGTATTTCTCCATATAAAATGGGCTCCACTAAATCAGTTTGTGCATTAGAGCTAAATATTGGACCCACTGCAAATGACCTCATATATTGTCCCAGCTGCACCATTGTCACCTATATTAAGGGAGTCTAGTTCAGTCTTATGCAGATTCCTTATTTTTCAGAACCAAGTCAGTGATCTCTCACTAGCTCTGGTCAGCTGATTCTGTGTGTGTCCCCATCGTGGTCTTGACTCCTTTGTTCATATTATGGCTCCTCCCTCACTTCAACTGTACTCCAGGAGCTCAACCCAAAAGTTAGTTGTGAATTTCTGCATCTGCTTCCATCTTTTCTGAAAGAGGGTTCTAGCTTTTCTGGATTTGTAGATTGTAGCCTAGATATCTTTTGCTTTATGCCTCATATCCACTTATAAGTGAGTACATACTATATTTGTTTTTCTGGGTCTGGGTTACCTCATTCAGGATTTTTTTCTAGATATGTCCATTTGCTTGCAAAGTTTGGGATGTCATTGTTTTCCTACCACTGAGTAGTACTCCATCGTGTAAATGTACCACATTTTCTTTATCCATTCTTTGATTAAGGAGCATCTAGGTTGTTTCCAAATTCTGGTTATTATAAATAATGCTGCTTTGAACATAGTTGAACAGATGTCCTTGAGGTATAAATGTGCATCATTTGGGTATAAGCCTAAGAGTGAAGTTGCTGGGTCTTGAGGTACATCAATTCCCATTTTCATGAGAAATCACTATACTAATTTCCAAAGTGGCTGCACAAGTTTGCATCCCCACCTTTCTCCACATCCTCTCCAGCATAAACTGTCATTGCTGTTTTGTTTTATTTTAGCAATTCTGACAGGTGTTGAATGTGTTCTTATACTGTCATCTACCCATCTCTTCCTCCAATGCGTGCAGGTGATTCAGGGGTCACTTTTCCTTCTTGGTATAGGTAGGGCCTACAGCTGGGCATGAGATCTGGCTTTAAAATTGGTTTATAGACCCAGAGATACTCAAAGAAAATTAATTTTATTTGCAAGGGCTTATCAATTGGAGAGAGTTTCTGGGTTAGGGAATGAGTGTTTGTGTCTGTTTTCCCTCTCAGCATTGAAAACCCATTTTGCACACCTGTATATTGTCACAGTCTTTGTGAGTGTGTATGTGTGTCAGTCCTACTGTGTTAGAAGTCCTTGGTGTCCTATTATTATTTTAAAAATATATTACAAATAAAGGCCAAAACCTTTTTATTGTAGCCCTTAGTCAGGGTCTCTGCCTATGTTTCTTCAGACAGCATAATGCAGCATATAATCTTTTATGAGCCTTGCATTTGCATTATTTGTATTTGCTTTATAAATGTGTATTGACTCATTTCATTTCATTGATTTACAGCTCTTATGATAAATTACTCAAGGTACAGACAAGAGGACAAACACTGCTCTAAGGAAGAAAACAAGGCAATCAACTGCAAGAATTCTGTAATAGTTTGAGAAGATTTATGAGAACACACAGAGATTGGAAAGAACTTCAGGACCAGCAAGGGCATTCCTACAATTCCAGAATTGTAACTCAAATCTATAGTCCTGGAATAGTGTGAGACAATAGGAGGTGTAAATGGGAGGGTACCACAACTATTTCTGCAGTTTCTCATGTGATTTATTTATGTTCTATTGAAAAAAACACATCACCCTGAGTTGTGGTGCTATAGTTGCCATTGTAACTGTTGTATAGCAAACTATGTCACTAAATCTAAAAATGCAGTTGCCTGTCATGGGGCATATGTGTAGACTAGTGAATTTGTGTTATGTTTCATTTGGTATAAATTATGTCCCCTGGTAAAACAGTACCTTGAGTAAGTTCAAGGTGGAATCAATGAATCGTTCTATGAACCGACAAATGATTAGGCCAGCAGATATGTATGGTCTATCTCACTCACAGTTTAATTGTGAAGCAGTAAAGGGGCGAATGATATACAATAAAGGATGACTTACAGGAGCTAGATTTATCTAATGTTCAATCCTCAGTGCTTCCCAGTAAGGATGTAACCTCAGTCTAGAATGCCACAAGAAAACGTGAACATGAGATGGAGACTAAGGATAGTTAATACTGTGTCCCTCAATGCCTCCAGTTTCAATGGTGTAGTTGATGGCTATCCTGGTGACCAGAATCATAATGATACACTTGCAACTAGCTTGAAACATGGAGGAATTAAAAGAGGATATAGGAAGGGAAGCAGAACTACAAGGCTGCTTTTGTTCCATAGTTTCATGATGAGTTAGAATGCTATAGAGTGTCTGTGGGTGCCTAAGCACTCACACTGTACCAATTGATTTGAAAAAAACATTTTAACTTCATTTGTATCTCTAAAATATGACACAAATATTTTTTGCAGAACTGACTTAGATATATACTAAGAAAAAAGAGTATGTGAAATAAAAAGGAAATAAGTAAACTTGAATAAATTCAAATATCATATGATAGCTGGACAGCATAAATTCATGACAATTGAGTGTATATGCTTGAACATTCTAAACAGACAGACAATTAAACAAATGGATAGAGTATATGCAAGGTACAGAAAATGAAAAAGTTTACTCAGATCAATGTCAATTTGTAAATTCTCCGTGGAGTGCTGCCAGAAAATGGGGGAGCATATTTACATATCCTTTGTAAGCCTTAAAGTACCCTTCTATCTTCTGGACAACTAAAAACTAATTCACATAAAAATTCTTCTTTGAGAATTGAGCCATGCATTATTAGAATCTCTGTTGTATAAATATATAATTGCCTCTCTGTTGCTAGAACACATTGCAAGCCTTATCTACCAGAGAACAAGAATCATGCAAATATCAGTATAGGTAAGTAAATCTGATCCAGGAACATAATTTTCATTGAATTTGGTCAAAAATGAACTGTGTTAAATGACGAATGTTTACATTACAATCATTTAGGAGATCTTTCCATATTTCAGTAGCTGTCTACATACTCTCTTCATTGCCGTCTTCATTTCTTGATTCCTCAGAGTGTAGATCACGGGGTTCAGAAAAGGAGTGCCAACAGCATCAAATATTGCCAGATACTTGTCCAGGTGTATTGAGGGGGAAGGCCATGAGTAAATAAATATCAAGGGACCAAAGAACAGGACCACAACAGAGATGTGAGCAGAAAGTGTAGACAGTGCCTTGGAGGAACCACTTGAGGAATGTTTCTGAACAGTGACTATGATGACAATATAAGATATGGTCAGTATGAAGAAGGAACCTACAGAGATAAATCCACTGTTGGCTGATACCATTAATTCTAATTGGTTGGTATCTATGCAAGCAAGTCTGAGGAACCGAGGAAAGTCACAGTAAAAACTAT
This sequence comes from Mesocricetus auratus, assembly GCF_017639785.1. Lineage (NCBI taxonomy): Eukaryota > Metazoa > Chordata > Mammalia > Rodentia > Cricetidae > Mesocricetus > Mesocricetus auratus. The sequence continues at coordinate 78,771,800 of NW_024429189.1, forward strand.
CCAAAATATTTGGTCCACAGAAAGGCAAATTCACTATATAAACAAATTGAACCAGGGAATGCATAAGGCCAACCACCCATGCAGACACTAAGATGAAAATGCACATTTTGGCATTCATAATGGCTAAATAATGGAGGGGTTTACAGATGGCTACATATCTATCATAAGCCATGCCTATAAGCAGCACCACCTCCACACCACCAATGGCATGAATGAAGAAGATTTGAGTGATGCAACCTCTAAAGGAGATGACTTTGTGCTTTCTGAACAGGTCATAAATCATCTTGGGACAAGTGACACATGAAACACCTAAATCGATGAAAGAGAGATTGGCCAACAGAAAGTACATGGGAGAATGTAAGTGAGGATCAGAAGCCACTGTGAAAATGATGAGGGAGTTTCCCATCACGCTTGCCATATATAACACTGAAGCAAACACAAAGAGAAGTACTTGCATCTTCCAGGAGTTGGTGAGTCCCACAAACACAAATTCTGACACCAGAGATTGATTTTTTCTTTCCATTGATGTACTTTGCAGTGCTACCTGAAGGGCAGCAGTAGAACAAACTGAAATTTATGATAATTATATTAGTAGTTCAAATGATTAGAACTCAATGTTATGAAAACCTATTTTTGATTTATCATGTAAAACCAAACCAAAGATGAAGAAATATATGAGCAAATGCTTGTGTAGCTACATGTCAGGGAGCCTGCAAATAACAAACACTTTGTATCAAAGGCTCAAAAATAAAAACTTTGGTTAGCTGTTAAAAAAAGAAACCTCATACGGAGTTGTTGGGACCATAAGTTAGTCAATTAATTTAAAAAATTATATAGCCATTTCCATAATAATTTTAACACAGGGCCTTGGTATTTAACTGGTATAGAGAACATGCCTTCCGGTGTATAGGGTTCTGCATTTCATTCCCATCAAATAAAGAAGGGGATCAAGGAATGCAGGAAGGAAGGAAGGAAGGAAGGAAGGAAGGAAGGAAGGAAGGAAGGAAGGAAGGAAGGAAGGAAGGAAGGAAGGAGAAAAAGGAGAGAAACAAATGGAAAAATGGAAAAATCAAGATGGATACAGACAATAAAACAAGAGGAAACAGGAGAAATGGAATGGAATAAGGAGACAGAAAAGATAGAGATACAGACAAAGACAGACAAAGGAGAGAGATAATTATTAACCATTTTGATTTGGGGGATGAATCATCCAGATAAAAGACTCTGTGTTGGCCCGTGATCACTGAAACATTATTTATAATAACGTACATAGGAACATCCCAAGTGTTCCTTTGCAGATGATTGCAGAAATGAGGATGTACACACACAGGTACACAGACACAAACATATACATAGTACACAAATAGTGGACTGTTCCACAGCCTTTAAAAAGAAGGGAATTTTGTGTCTATAATAACATTAATGAACCTGGAGGCCATTGTACTGAATGAAATACAAACACAAAAAAGACAAATGCTGAAAGATCTAATATAATATAAAATCTGAAGGAAGTCATACTCATAAAAGGAAAGAATATAATGTTGGACCGGGCAAAACTAGCGTCAGGTGTGGGTGTGGAACGAAAACATGATGATGTTTTAAAAAAAAGAAAAAGAAAAAGAAAAATGCTCCATTGACATGGTGGTTATTTCCTGAAGATCTGCCACAGCATAGTGATTACGGATGATGATAATTGCATGCTTGAAAATTGCTGAGAGTCAGTCATCAGTGTTCTCACAACTGATAAGTATGTGAGGTAAACATGATCATTAGCTTAAGATATATATGTTATATATATACATATAATACAACTAAATGTAAATTAATTACATTAATATGTAAGTATATATTATAAACTAATACATTATATATGTAAACAAATGATGTCTATCAAAAATGTACAATATTAGTTTGCTAGTTGTGCCTATATGAAACCAGAAAGGGGAAAAAACACCGATTATACCCATAGAGTTTTTATTTAAATAACATTTTTTCATTTATTTTACATCTCAAACAGTTTCCCCTCCCTGCTCTCATCCCGTAGCCTCCCCTTTTTCATCTAACCCGCTTCCCATCCACTCCTCCTCCTTCTCCATTCAGAAAGGGACAGACAACCCATGGACTTGCGCAAAGCATGGCACATCAAGTTGAGGCGGGACCAAGCTCCTCCTATTATGTCCAGATTGGGGCAAGTAATCCAACATCAGGAACACGTTACTAAAATCCAGCTAGGTGCCAGGGAGAGGTTCTCATTTCACTGTTAGAAGCCTTACTAAGAGGCCAGGTTACATGATAATCATATACATGAAGAGGGCCTAGGTTGGTCTCATGCATGCTCCCTGACTGTTGGTGCAGTGGCCATGAGCTCCCGAGAGCTCAAGTCAGTTGTCTCTGTGGGTTCCCCCATCATGTCCCACCCACCCCCACTGGTACAATTCCTCCTCTCTTTCTTCTGCAAAACTCTTATAGCTCAGGACAGTGCTTGTCTGTGAATTTCTGCCTCTGCTTCCATAAGTTACTGGATAGAATATCTCTGATGGCAATTTGGGAAGTGACCAATCTGCTTACATTCACCAATATGTTTCAATATATAGGTGTTCTACGTGACATAATTAATATCGATGCTAATATTTTTAATTTTTTCCATAATAGTGTGAATACATGAGATGGAATCATAAAACAGCATGAAATTCCATTTTTGAAATGTGTTTCAAAATATGTTAACTATCCCCTTCTGATAAAGGTCTTCAAAATATGCTAACTACCTCCTATTCAATAATAGAATACAGTATTCAGGTTACTTAGCAATCAAAGTGTATTTTCAATGTAATTTAAATGTATTTTTCTCAAAGAATTCTGTGTCTCCTTAGCGATTATAATTAATTAAGTGTAATTTATTAAGTGTTCCTTCGCAACTACATACAACTCACATAAATGTAAGGACTAAAATGGCATTTTTGTAACTCATACTAAAACTCAGAATTGCAACATAATGTATACAAGTATTTGCTGAAAAATAGATAAAGATGCATTTTGATTATTTCAAGCACACGTGAAAATATGCATGATTATAAGTTTAAAGACAAGAAGGGAGACTGTGAAGAGTTCTAAAGTGACAGAATAAGTAGAAAGCAAAGAATTATAAAAGTAAAAAAAAGACAATGAGGTTAAAAGGAAAAATCTAAAACCAACAACAAAATTTGAAAAGTATGTGTAGTTATGGAGAAAAAAGAAAAATTTAAGTAAAGACAATGTATTCAATTTGCATGCTTTTCTGACCATTCATAGTTATAGCAAACTTTCAAGCATCTTTCAAGTTCTAATCTGTATCCATTGTGAAGTTGTCTTTTGGACAGCCAATCTCCATCACTTTGGTAAAAGTTTTGAGTTTAAAGTAGAATGATATGGAACTATAGCAAAATATCATGGAATTTAGAAACAGATAAAGTTTGAGACCTGACTGTCTTAGATTCACTTGAAAGACTAGTATCCAAAAACAAGTCCAAAGAAAGACTCATGTATACATCTGTAAATGGAGAGTGAAGGTTGTGATTATTATTTACCTAAGAGCCACAAATACCACAGAGGAAGCACACACAGAGAACAGGTCATTTTAAACCTTTACTTACAGTTGTTTGGATTGTAAAATCATTCTTTTCATCATATAATACTCATTCATTTATAACCGTTAAAATACCCATGATACAAAAAGTCAGACTTCTTTTTTTAAATTATGTTGTAAATAGTTCCATTGCTAGTACCTTTATACAGTCCTAAATCTGTCATACATAGAGTTATCCAAAACAGATTTTCATACACCTAATTTTTTTTTGGTTTTTTTTGGTTTGTTCTGGATAATCTTTGTAAGAATTCAGAGAATCTTTCTCTCGGAACCTGTATCACTTTTGAATATGATTCAACTCTTTCCCCTGGTTCACGAACCTTATCCAAAGCATTTAGTGCTGCTGTTTTGCATAAATCAAATGTATGCTCATCATAACCAGCTTGGACCTGCAGGTCAGAAAATTGCTTCTCCCCAATAATCTTACTTTCAGAAGCTTCAAAGCCATCCTTCAAAGTTCAAGGGCCTTGGCTTCCTGCCTCCACAAAGCTTTCCACTGTATTTGGGAAGACTGGTCCAACACTGCAGATATTAAATCATTCCAATCTGAGGGAGTTATCTTATTGGTAGTAGCCCATGTATTTAGTAACTGTTTTACATAAGGGCTGTGGACCCCAAAAGTCATTATCGCTTGCTTAATACCTTTCATTTCTTTCATAGGAATAGGTTCCCATGAGTTATCCAAAACAGATTTTCATACACCTAAATTTTTTTTGGTTGTTTTTTCGAGACAGGGTTTCTCCTTAGGTTGGGAGCCTATCCTGGGGCTACTTCTGTAGAGCATGCTGGCCTGAAACTCACAGAGATCTGCCTGTCTCTGCCTCTTCTTAAATGAAATATTTGGTAATGAGGTTCCTAATATAAAGCCATAAGTTCAATACTCCTATAGTCATCTGCTAGGTTTGAGCAAAGCACCCATCAAAACTATCACCTGTGAATATTTTCCCCTGTTTTTATAATTATTGTAAGTTTATTATTCCCTCAAGACAAACTCAGGAATTTTACTTCTCAAATTGTCATGAAAACCAAAAACTTCCAAACCCTTCTAATTTAAGAACAACTGCTACTTTTACTGATTATTTAGGAAAATATAAGTAACTCTGTATCTTTTTCAAACAACCACTTATGAGAATAAATGAAACAAAGCAACACCCATAGCTTTCTAATTTTGAAATTTAATCAACTCGATAAATTTTGCATTTCAATTGCTCTGACTCTCATTCTCACTTTCTTTCACCCAAGACAAATTAAAAATTTCCATTTGTTGGCCGGGCGGTGGTGGTGCACGCCTTTAATCCCAGCACTTGGGAGGCAGAGGCAGGCGAAACTCTGTGAGTTCGAGGCCAGGCTGGACCCACAGCCTCCAAAACAATACAGAGAAACCCTGTCTCGTAAAAACCAAAAAAAAATTCCATTTGTTAAAATACTTTAACTGACAGTTCAGAAATAAAATTAATATAAACATTTCTTATCAACCATAGGAGATTGAGTTGGAAGTGTGACTCAATGTATCAGCCTTGATACAGGGGAGGAGGGGCTTGGTCCTGCCTCAACTTGGTACCTCAGACTTACCCCCTCTGAGGAATGGATAGGGGTTAGGAAGGAGAGAAGACAGGGAGGTGGGAGAAGGGGAAGGAGAGGGAACTATGTTTACTATGTGAAATGAAAACAATTTAAATTTTAAAAATTGTTATAAGCCACAGGAGATGGAGTAGGAGGGATGATTCAGGAGTTGAGAGCACTCACTGATCTTGAGGAGGAAATGGGTCCAGTTTATCAGTACCCACATCTGTCTGTAATTCCAGTTTCAGAGGACCCAATGCATCCTTCTGGCTTCCTAGAGTACTGCTTGCAAGAAATGTGCATACATACATGGAGGGAAAAATATCACATGTGTAAAATAAAACAAATAAAACTTTTTAAAACAGGAGAAAATGTGAAAAATATATCTAATTCCTGATCTGCTAGTATTATTCTGTTTTCAAATTCTCAACATCACATTGAAAAATGAGTATGTATTAGAAAATTGCACCGTAAGTAAATTCAAAATGCTACAAAACTTTTGAACGTTTTCAAGTGTCTTTTACATTTTCTCATATATTATGATATTCTAGCTCATAGTCAAATCCAATTAATGTTTTTCTATATTTCAAAGAATTTTTTCATAGTTATTTTTCCATGTTATTCAATCCCTCTCCCAGGTTGCTATCTACATTTCTCTAAACAAACACAATAATCTTAGGCATAATCCATGTTTATAGCAATTTAAAAAGAAGAATCATATCTGCAAATAAAGCCACATTTCTCATTGTTTCAACATCTCTGTGCATTTTACCTGTATAAAGGAAGCAGCATCATCACAGACTGGCTTCCCTGATTTCTCTAGCCTAAAGTACCAAGTAATAACCTAACATAAAATATATGAAGCTAATTATTCAAACCACAAGAGACCATTGAGAAAATTTTCTAAAAACACTAGACAGTTTTAAAAGTGCTCATAGTTTAGACTCTCTCCCTAGAGGACAATTTGATTTGTCCAGTGCAACTAAAGGATTTCAGATCTCATGAAACAACATTAAAAAGAAAAAGGAAAACAAAAATGGAAAAATTTTTGTCATTGAACAATTTTGTTGTAAATATTGATAAGCAGCCATTGTAATTAATCCCTAAAAGTAGATAATTAGCTGAAATCCTGACTACACACAATCATTTAATCACTTTAGTATATTTTAACATGAAATAGTTATGAAGCTTTCATTTTATATATTACATAATTTTGATTTTACACATAAATTTGGATGTATATCTAAATATCACGGAAGATATGAAACTGAAAAGTAAATGAAATAATTAAGTTACCAATCAAGGAAAAGAGGGGGAGGTAAATGCAGGAACAAGGCAAGAGTGTCCAATCTCTCCACGCCAGCTCAATATAGTTCCTGAAGTCTTAATTAGCTCAATAGTAAAAAAGAAAAGGAGGAGGTAGGTCAAAAGGAAAGAAAGGAAGGAAAGTAAAAAGGGAAGGAAGGAAATACAAATGGAATAAGAAGTCAATGCATAAAGGTAGCCCTAGTTGCAAGTGATGATTCACTACAGAAAAGAACTTAAAGACTCCACCAAAAAACACTTAGCACTGATAAATACTCTCAGTAAAGTGTCAGTATACAAACAAAATTAACATGCAAATCAGACGCCAATGACAAACATACTGAAAAAGAAATCCAAGAAATAATCCTACTTGGTAGAAAAAAACCTAGAGGAGGGATTAACCAAGAAAATGAATAACTTTTTCTATTAAAAAAATCTGAACACTGAAGAAGGAAATTGAGGACTGTATCAGAAACTAGGAAGATCAGAAGGATTAATGAGAAAATTGATATCCTACCAACATAAATCTACAGATTTTATGAAATACTCAGTAATTACTAGAACCATTATTCAAGACACAAGTAAATGAATCTTGCAATTTATATGGAAACACAAAAGATCAAAGATAGCCAAAGTAATCCCAAACAAAAAGAATACTAGCAGAAGGTGTCACCATGTTGATTTCAAATTATACCATGAATCACAATAATAAAAACAATCATGGTACTGGCACAAAACAGTCACATAAATCAATGACAAAAATCGCAGAAACCCTACAAACTTATGGAAATTGAATAACGTGCAATTGCACCATTCCTGGGTCTAGGAAAAAAAGAAAGAAAGAAATTAAATAATTCTTAGAAATCAATGAAAATGAAGACACAACATACCCAAACTTATGGGACACTTTGAAAGCAGTACTAAGAGGAAAGTTCATAGCACTAAGTGCTCATATGAATAAACAGGAGAATAACCACACATAATAAGCACAACTGAAAGATCTGGAACAAAAAGAAGCAAACTCACCCTGGAGGAGTAGATGCCACGAAATAATCAAATTGAGGGCTAAAATCAATAAAGTTTCTATAAAGAAAATAATACAAAGAATCAATGTAACAAAAAGCTGACTATCCCAGAAAAATAAACAAGATACACAAACCTTTTAGAAACTAACCAAAAGGCAGAGAGAGAACATACAAATTAACAAAATCAAGAATGAAAACAGGAACATAAAAACTGACACTGAGGAAATTCAGAGAATCTTCAGGCCACAATTTAAAACCTGTACTCCACAAAATTCAAAAATTTAAAGGAAATGGACTATTTTCTGGATTAATATCATATACCAAAATTAAATCAAGAACAAATAAGCAGTTTAAACAGACATATAACCCCTAATGAAATAGAAGTAGTCATCAAAAGTCTCCCAACAACAAAATAAAGGCGAGCTGCAGGTCACTTCAGTAGAGAATTCTACCAGAGTAACTAATTCCAATGCTCCTCAAAGTGTTCCACACAATAGAAGCAGAAGGTTCCTTACCAAACTCTTTATGAGGCTACAATTACCTTGGTACCCAAGCCACACAAAGTCACAACTAAGAAAAAGAACTACCGACAAATATCCCTCATTAAGATTGATGCAAAGGAGTTCATTACATACTCATCACAGGTGAAATCCACCAAGATGAAGTGTCTATCCTGAACATCTATGCCCCAAATACAAAGGCATCCACATTCATAAAAGAAACATTATTAGAAATTAAATCACATCTAAAGCCCCACACAGTTATACTGGGAAATTTCAACACACCACTCTCACCACTAGACAGGAATACCAGACAGAAACTCAACAAAGAAGCAAAGGGTCTAATAGAAGTAATGACCCAACTGGGATTAACAGACATCTATAGAACATTTCATCCACATAAAAAAGAATATACCTTCTTCTCACCACCACATTGAACCTTCTCAAAAATTGACCACATACTTGGCAACATGTCAAAGCTCAGCAGCTACAAAAAATTGGAATAATTCCATACATCTTATCAGACCACCATGCTTTAAAATTAGAATTCTTTTTTTTTTATTTTCCAGTTTAGATTTAGATAAGAAACAAGGTTGCTTCACAAGTCAGTTCCAGGTCCCTCTCCCTTTCCCTCCCCTCCTCCCGTGCCATCCTCCCAAACCCCCCATTATCCCCTCATTCCCTCAGGGAGGGTGAGGCCCTCCATGGGGGTGTCCATAGTCTGTCATTTCATATAGGGCAGGGCCTAGACCCTTCCCCAAGAGTTCAGGGTGAGAGTGCACCTCACATTGTTCTATGGGAGTCCAAAGTCCGTGTGTATACTTGGGATGAGTACTGATCTGCTGCCCAAGGCTCAATAGATCACCTAGGCCTCCTCACTGACACCCACATTCAGGGGGTCTTGATCCCATGCTGGATTCCCAGGCTGATGCCTGGGATTCAAGAGTTAACCTTTGTCTAGTCAGCTGTTTCTGGGGGTTAAACCAGCCCAGTCTTAATCTCTTTTATCATCAGTCCTCCCTCTCTGTTACTGGCTTTCTTGAGTTCCACTCAGTACTTAACCAAGGGAGTCTGCCTCTTCTTCGATCAGCCACTAAATGAAGTTTCAACAACACAAATTGCAGAAAGCCTAAAAACTCATGGAAATTGAATAATGCTCACCTGCACCATTCCTGGGTCAAAGAAGAAATAAAAAAAGATATTAAAAACTTCCTAGAATTCAATGAGAATGAAGACGCAACATACCCAAACCTATGGGACACTTTGAAAGCAGTGCTACAGGGGAGGTTCATAGCTCTAAGTGCCCACATGAAGAAACTGGAGAACAGTTATACTAGAGAATTCACAGCACAGCTGAAAGCTCTAGAACACAAAGAAGCAAACTCCCCCAGGAGGAGTACACGCCAGGAAATAATCAAATTGAGGGCTGAAATCAATAAAGTAGAAACTAGGAAAACAATACAAAGAATCAATGCAACGAAGAGTTGGTTCTTTGAGAAAATCAACAAGATAGACAAACCTTTGTCGAAACTGAACAAACAGCAGAGAGTGAACATGCAAATTAACAAAATCAGAAATGAAAAGGGGGACATAACAACACACTCTGAGGAAATCCAGAAAATCATCAGGTCATACTTTGAAAACCTGTACTCCACAAAATTGGAAAATTTAAAGGAAATGGACAACATCCTGGATAGCTATCACTTGCCAAAATTAAATCAAGAACAGATAAGCAATTTAAATAGACCTATAACCCCTATGGAAATAGAAGCATTCATCAAAAGTCTCCCAACCAAAAAAAAGTCCAGGTCCAGATGGCCTCAGTGCAGAATTCTACCAGAAATTCAAAGAACAGTTATACCAATTCTTCTCAAAGTATTCCACACAATAGAAGCAGAAGGGTCTTTGCCAAACTCTTTCTATAAGGCTTCAATAACCTTGATCCCCAAACCACACAAAGACACAACGAAGAAAGAGAACTTCAGACCAATATCCCTCATGAACATTGATGCAAAAATACTCAATAAAATACTGGCAAATTGGTTCCAAAACACATCAAAACAATCATTCACCACGATCAAGTAGGTTTCATCTCAGGGATGCAGGGATGGTTCAACATACAAAAATCCATCAATGTAATCCACCATATAAACAAGCTGAAAAACAAAAATCACATGATCATCTCACTAGATGCTGAAAAAGCCTTTGACAAAATCCAACACCCCTTCATGATAAAGGTCTAGGAGAGATCTGGGATAACAGGGACACACTTAAACATAATAAAAGCTATATACAGTAAACCAACAGCCAACATCAAACTAAATGGACAGAAACTCAACGCAATTCCTATAAAATCAGGAACAAAGCAAGGCTGTCCACTCTCTCCATACCTTTTCAACATGGTACTTGAAGTTCTAGCCATTGCCATACAACAACAAAGGGGGATCAAGGGGATACAAAATGGGAAGGAAGAGGTCAAACTGTCACTGTTTGCAGATAATATGATAGTTTACATCAATGACCCAATGAACTCTACCAGGGAACTCTTACACGTGATTAACACCTTCAGCAAAGTGGCAGGCTACAAGATCAACTCAAGAAAATCAGTAGCCCTACTATATACAGATGATGAAAGGTCTGAGAAAGAAATCAGAGAAACATCACCCTTTACAATTGCCACAAGCAACATAAAATACCTTGGGGTAACGCTAACCAAACAAGTGAAAGACCTGTATCACAAGAACTTTGAATCTTTAAAGAAAGAAATTAAAGAAGCCCTCAGAAAATGGAAAGATCTACCATGCTCTTGGATAGGTAGGATCAAGGTAGTAAAAATGGCAATCCTGCCAAAAGCAATCTACAGATTCAATGCAATCCCCATTAAAATACCAGCACAATTCTTGACAGACATTGAAAGAACAATAATCAATTTTGTATGGAGAAACAAAAGACCCAGGATAGCCAAAACAACCCTGTTCAACAAGGCAATGTCCGGAGGCATCACCATCCCTGACCTCAAGCTCTATTATAGAGCTATAGTCCTGAAAACAGCTTGTTATTGGCACAAAAATAGACAGGTAGACCAATGGAATAGAATTGAAAACCCGGATATTAACCCATATACGTATGAACATCTGATCTTTGACAAAGAAGCTAAAAATATACAATGGAATAAAGAAAGCATCTTCAACAAATGGTGCTGGCATAACTGGAGGCTGGCATGTAGAAGAATGTGGATGGATCCATGTTTATCGCTATGCACAAAACTTAAGTCCAAATGGATCAAAGACCTCAACATAAATCCAGGCACACAGAAATTCTTAGAAGAGAAAGTGGGTGGTACCCTTGAACGAATTGGTACAGGAGACAGCTTCCTGAACATAATACCACTAGCACAGACAGTGAGATCAAAAATTAATAAATGGAACCTCCTGAAACTGAGAAGCTTCTGTAAGGCAAAGGACACAGTCAGCAAGACAAGAAGGCAGCCCACAGAATGGGAAAAAATATTCACTAAACCCACATCTGACAGAGGGTTGATCTCCAAAATTTACAAAGAATTCAAGAAGCAAGTCTCCAAAACACCAAAAGACCCAATTAAAAAGTGGGCTGCAGAACTAAATAGAGAATTTTCGATAGAGGAGTCTAAAATGGCTGAGAGGCACTTGAGAAAGTGCTCAACATCCTTAGCCATCAGAGAAATGCAAATCAAAACAACTCTGAGATACCATCTCACTCCTGTCAGAATGGCTAAAATTAAAAACACTGACAACAATTTATGCTGGAGAGGATGTGGTGAAAGGGGGACACTCCTCCATTGCTGGTGGGAGTGCCAACTGGTTCAGCCACTTTGGAAATCAGTATGGAGATTCCTCAGAAAAATGGGAATAAACCTACCACAAGACCCAGCAACTCCACTCTTAGGCATATATCCAAAAGATGCCCATTCATACAAGGATGTCTGTTCTACTATGTTCATAGCAGCATTATTTGTAATAGCCAGAACTTGGAAGCAACCTAGATGTCCCTCAACCGAAGAGTGGATAGAGAAAATGTGGTACATTTACACAATGGAGTACTATTCAACAGAAAAAACAATGGAATCCTGAGATTTGCAGGCAAATAGATGACACTAGAAGAAACCATCCTGAGTGAGGCAACCCAGTCACAAAAAGAGAAACATGGCATGTACTCTCTCATATATGGATTTTAGACATAGACCTGGGGAGTGCCAGCCTACAATCCCATGGCCAGAGAGTCTGGGAAACAGAAACTTCATTCAGGGGCTGATGGAAGAAGAGGCAGACTCCCTCGGTTAAGTACTGAGCTGAACTCAAGAAAGCCAGTAACAGAGAGGGAGGACTGATGACCAAAGGGATTAAGACCGGGCTGGTTTAACCCCCAGAAACAGCTGACTAGACAAAGGTTAACTCTTGAATCCCAGGCATCAGCCTGGGAATCCAGCACGGGACTGATCAAGACCCCCTGAATGTGGGTGTCAGTGAGCAGGCTTAGGTGATCTATTGAGCCTTGGGCAGCAGATCAGTACCCATCCCAAGTATACACACGGACTTTGGACTCCCATACAACAATGTGAGGTGCACTCTCACCCTGAACTCTTGGGGGAGGGTCTGGGCCCTGCCCTGTGTGAAATGACAGACTATGGACACCCCCATGGAGGGCCTCACCCTCCCTGGGGAAATGAGGGGGTAATGGGGGATTTGGGGGGAGGACATGGGAGTAGGGGAGGGAAAGGGAGACTGACCTGGAACTGACTTGTGAAGCAACATTGTTTCTTATCTAAATTTAAACTGAAAAATAAATTTAAAAAAATAAAAAATAAAAAAAGATTGATGCAAAAATACTCAATAAAATACTAGCAAATCACATCCAAGAACACATCAGAGAAATCGTTCACCATGATCAAGTAGGCTTCAGGGATGGTCCAATATACAATATACAAAAATCTGTCAGTGTAACACACCTTATAAACAAACTGCAAAAGGAAAACCAAATGATAATCTCACTTGATGCTGAAAAAGTCGTTGACAAAATACAACACCCATTCATGATAAAGTTCCTGGAGAGATAAGGGAAAACAGGAATATACCTGAACATAATAAAGGCACTATAGAGTAAACCAACAGCCAACGTCAAACTAAATGGAGAGAAACTCAATGCAATTCCTCTAAACTCAGGAACAAGACAAGGATGACTACTCTCTCCATACCTCTTCAATATTGTACTTGAAGTTCTAGCTAGAGCAATAAGACAACAAAAGGAGATCAAGGGGATACAAATTGGAAAGAAAGAAGTCAAACTTTCACTATTTGCAGATGATATGATAGTTTAAATGGGTGACCCGAAAAATTCTACACGGGAACTCCTACAGCTGATAAATACCTTCAGCAAAGTGGCAGCATACAAGAATAACTCAAAAGAATCAGTAGCCCTCTTGTATACAGATGATAGGTGGCACGAGAAAGAAATCAAAGAAACATCATCATTTACAATAGCCACAAACAACAAAAAATACCTTGGGGTAACCCTAACCAAACAGGTGAAAGACCTATATGACAAGAACTTTGAGTCATTAAAGAGAGAAATTAAAGAAATTACCAGAAAATGGAAAGAGCTCCCATGCTCTTGCATAGGTAATATCAACATAGTAAAAATGGCAATCTTACCAAAAGCAATCTACAGATTCAATGCAATCCCAATCAAAATCTCAACACAATTCTTTACAGACCTTGATAGAGCAATGATCAACTTTATATGGAAAAACAAAAGACCCCGGATAGCCAATAAAGGAACTACCGGTGTCGTCACCATCCCTGACTTCAAGCTCTATTGTAGAGCTATATTCCTGAAAACATCTTGGTATTTGCACAAAAATAGACAGGTAGACCAATGAAATCAAATTCAAAACCCTGATATTAACCCACACACCTATGAACATCAGATTTTTGGCAAAGAAGTTAAAATTATACAATGGAAAAAAGAAAGCATCTTCAACAAATGGTGCTGGCATGACTGGATACTGGATGTAGAAGACTGCAGATAGATCCATGTCTATGGCCATGCACAAAACTTAAGTCCAAATGGATAAAATATCTCAACATAAATCCAGCCACACTGAACCTCTTGGAAGAGAAAGTGGGAGGTAACATTGAACGAATTGGTACAGGAGACTACTTCCTGAACATAACACCAGTAGTTCAGACTCTGAGATCGACAATTAACAAATGGGATTTCTTGAAATTGAGAAGCTTCTGTAAAGCAAATGGCACAGCCAACAAGACAAAAAGACAGCCCACAGAATAGGAAAATATATTCACTAACCCCACATCTGACAGAGGGCTGATCTCTAAAATTTACAAAGAACTCAAGAAGCAATTCTCCAAAACACCTAAGGATCCAATTAAAAAGTGGGGTGCAGAAATAAATAGAGGATTCTCAATAGAGGAGTCTACAATTGCTGAGAGACACTTGAGAAAGTGCTTTACATCCTTAGCCATTAGGTAAATGCAAATCAAAACAACTCTGAGATACCATCTCACTCCTTTCAGAATAGCTAAAATCAAAACCACCAATGACACTTTATGCTGGAGAAGATGTGGAGAAAGAACACTCCTCTACTGCTGGTGGGAGTGCTAACTGTACAGCCACTTTGTTAATCAGTATGGAGATTCCTCAGGAAAGTGCGAATTAGTCTACCACAAGATCCAACAATTCCCCTCTTAGGCATATACCCAAAAAATGCACATTCATACAACAAGGATGTCTGTTCTACTATGTTCATAGCAGCATTATTTGTAATAGCCAGAACCTGGAAGCAATCTAGATGCCCCTCAACTGAAGTGTGGATAGAGAAAATGTGGTACATTTACACAATGGAGTACTACTTAGCGGGAAAAAACAATGAAATCTTGAAATTTGCAGGCAAATGGATGGCACTCGAAGAAACCATCCTGAGTGAAGTAACCCAGTCACAAAAAGAAAAACATGGTATATATTCACTCATATATGGATTTTAGACATGGATCAGGGGTGTGCCAGCCTACAATTCTACTGCCAAAGTTTCTGGGAAACAGGGAGGACCCTTAAGAGATATGCATGGAACCCCAGAGAAGGAGAACAGGACAGGATCTCCTGATGGGATTGGGAGCATGGGGAGAGGCGAGAGGGAGCTGGGAGGAAGTGAGGGGGAGAACAGGAGGGTAAAGGATAATATGGGGGAGCAGAAAGGTTGAGTCAGGGGAAGAATAGAGGAGAGCAGGATGAGAGATACTGTAATAGAGGGAGCCATTATAGGTTTGAGGAGAGATCTGGCACTAGTGAGATTTCCAGAGATCTACAAGAATGACACCAACTGGAAATCTAACTAATAGTGGAGAGGCTACCTTAAATGCCCTTCCCCGATAATGTGATTGATGACCACCTTGTATGCCATCCTAGAGCTTTTTTCTAGTAACTGCTGGAAGCAGAGGCAGACACCAACAGCTAAACACTGAAATGAACTCCTGGAAACCATTTGCATAGAGGGAGGAGTGATGAGCAAAGGGGTCAAGACTGGGTGGGTGAAACTCACAGAACCAGCTGACCTGAACAAGCACGAGCTCATGGACCCCAGACTGATAGCTGAGAGGCCAGCATGGGACTGATCCAGATCCCCTGAATGTGGGTGTCAGTGAGGAGGCCTTGGCATTCTTTGGGGTCTCAGGCAATAGATCAGTATTTATCTCTGGCATCCAAATGGACTTTGGGAGCCCATTGCACATGGAGGGATACCCTCTCATCCTGGATACATGAGGGAGGGCCTAGGCGCTGCCCGAGATGATATGACAGACTTAGGAGATCCCCCATGATGGGTGTCACCCTCCCTGAGAGTCCAATGGGGATTGGGTGGGGGGTTGGGTGGGTTGGTGGGGACAGGGAAGGAAGGGAGTGAGAGGGAGCTGGGATTGACATGTGAAGCAAGCTTGTTTCTAATTTAAGTTTAAAATTATTTTTAAAAGAACATTTATTTTTTAAAAAATGAATCTGTATTTGCTGCAAAGAAAACTGCCATTGTTGCAAAGGGAGGATTTTCTGATCAAGGTTGAGGACTGCTCTGGCCTATGGGTATCAACAAATACTTAGGAGGCAGTTGGATAACATATCTAACTAAGAAGGCAAAAGTAGTAGCATGTTTACCCCTTCCTAAGACTTTCCAAGCCATAACCTTCAGTCAGGAACTCTTCTCCTACAGAGAAAGCTTCAGTTCCATCCAGAAGTCAGTAATGCCCCTTCCTAACAATGGTGTCATTACCACTGGATACCTAGCAAGTTGGTATTCTAGCATGCAAAGTATAAAGTTGAGGAAGACTATCACATAGCAACTTCCAATAGTATGAAGGCTATCAAGAAGGGATGAAGCTTGCAGATTCTCTGCATTCAGCAACCAAAAAGTGTGGTAACTTCAGCATTAGTGTCTTACTGACCAGTTCAGGTAGCCAATTAATGACAGCAGTTGTATACTATTTAGTTTCATGGGTCTCTACAAATTCCTTGTCCAACAATACCAACTGAAATGCCCTACCAATGTCACTGGGATTTTAATTTAATAATTCATGACTTCTAGAACATACATTTACCAATGCACAGTAATTGTGTTCAAAGTCATTTGTTAATTACATTTTATAATTAGCTTGTAGAGTAGTGGTTTCCATGTGGCTTTTTCAAACATGCTTAGACTTGGTTAACTCTACACCTTCACCTATTTTCTACTTCAGTTCTCCCTTGCTGTTTGAAACTCGACACCCCAGCATTCCTTCCTCTATTTTCATATCACATATGTTTTACAATTCCCGCCTTAAGATTTCTGGTCCACACACACCCTGTCATGACCTTTCTTCACTCCAACTCCTTAGTTATTCTAGTTTTTGCAAATCTAGAAGTTCAAAGCTACATCTACATATAAGAGAAAACACACTGCTTGACTTTCTGAGCCTAGGTTGTCCAGGTCAATATAGTTTTCCTAATTACATCCATTTTCCTGAAAATTTCATTTTTCTTTACTACTGAATAAAATTCCACTGTATATGCATATCACATTATGTTATCTGATGTCATTCTGGTGATGGGTATCTGGGGCTGATTCCATCTCCCCTCGTTGTAGAAAGAGCAGCAGTGAACATGAATGTAGAACAAGCTTCTCTTTAGGGTAATATAAAGTCCTTCAGGTAATGGTTAAGAGTGATACATAAAACACTAATTTTTTAAATTTATATTCAGATCACATTTGATCCTTTTTCCTCTCCTCCTAGTTCCTCCCTCCACCTAATCTCCTCCTCCTTATCCACTCTGTTTCTGTTCAAAAATGGGCAAGCCTCCCAAGGGTATGAACAAAACATGGCATATCAAGTTGCAGTAAGACTAAGCAGTTCCCCTTGTATTAAGACTGGACAAGATAATCCAGTATGAGGAATAGGTTTCAACAAGCCAGTCAAAATGGTAGGAATAGTCCCTGCTCCAATTGTTAGGAATCCCACAAGCAAATCAAGTCATACAGCTGTCACATATGCGTAGAGGGCTCAGGTCAGTCCCATGTAGGCTCCCTGGTTGTTGGTTTAGACTCTGTGAGTGCCTATGAGCCCAGGTTAGTTGTTATAGTGGACTTTCTAGTGGTAGTCATTGATGTCTCTGGCTCCAACAATCAGAAGGATCTATTTCTACGGTAGTTCTATTTCTAGTTTTTGAGAAGTTGCCAGACTAATTCCAAAGTAGCTGTAGTACTGTATTTTCCCACTAGCATTGTATAATACTCTCCTTTCCACAGTTCATTCCATAATGTGTTGTCATTTGTGTTCCTGATGATCATTATGAATAGGTTGGAGTCTTAAGTAGTTTTAATCTTCATTTTCTTGAAGTTCCTAAAGGCACAACAGTGACCACCCATAAATTGGTAGTATCCAGCTTCTGTTTAATTGGGCTTAAGGTCCACTCTACGGGATGGAAATCATGCCTGGTACTATCTGGGGCTAGTGAGATTATGGATCTTAGATGGGAACCTACTATCTCCGTATAACTAAACCGTTTAAATCCCTATATGCATTCTTCATACCTATCCTTCTATCCACAGAAAAGCATGTCTCCCACCCCTCATTGAAGTCTTCTCTAAGAAACAGATGGAGGTCCTTACAGAAAACCACCACTGGCCAAAATGCAAAGAACAACTGATCATTAGGAGTCCATCCCCAGTTAATATATCTACAATACAACTTGTGCACCTAAGGCTCAGGGAACATAATGGAAGAAGGGCAGAAATGTTGTAAGATCCAGGGTACCAGGAAATCTGGTGTGATGTTATGTCTCTTATAAATAAGAGAAAAGTTTAATTCATGGTACTTCAATAATGTTGCTGCCAAAACAAGACCTGAACAAACGCAGCACTGATAAACATGCTAACATGAAAGGAGGAAATTCTGTGAAACAATAGATTTTTTTAAATGCAGGCAATTGAGGGATACTGTGAGTCTAGAAATAGCCTTTCTTGTGGATGAGGCCCAATTGGCCACCTCTGAAATCCCATGCTCCAAGTAATAATGAACAGACTGAGAAGGTAATATTTATATATTTGTGTAATAACAAAAAAGAGGCCATGGATTATAGCAAGATGGAGACAACAGGGGAAGAACTGGAGGGTGGAAAGGAAAGAAAGCAATTATGTAATTATATTTTACTTTATACATAAGTATCATACATAGATGTACATAAAATATATGGTCGCATATTTGTCTCTGAATACTTAAAAATTAGAAGGTACTTTTAAGTATCTAGTCAACGTTATCTTGTTATGCAGATAACTTAGGTCTTTTACATCCATACATCTTTCTGTCTCTCTCCCATACCCTCTTTTGTGACTTATTTAAAGCTCCCTCCATTGACTTGCCAGAATCCCAGGTAACAATTCCCTTGCACAAATGAGTTAATATTGGCGATCCCAAGTCTCTGTGGTATCATTGGGTCAGTACACCTCTGGTTGCCAATTAACTGTGTCTCTCACAGTGGCAGCACTCATGTAGATGTTAGTACATGAAATTGTGCTACTTCTATCCAGGTTAAAGATATGTATACTATGCTTAAGTTTTTGGAAACAAACCTTTAAGTGTACTAGTAACAAATAAAGAAATAGCCTATTGGAGTACTGTTGCTGGCATTTTCTGTCCCACAAGGTCCTGCCGCCTTCAGCCCCAAATAAGCACACAGATGCTATATTAATTATAAAACTGTTGGATGATGGCTAGGGTTTCTTACTGATTAGCTCTCTCTTAATTATTAACCCATTTCTATCAATCTATATATTCCACATGGTCTTGGCTTACCAGAGAATGCCCAGACCTATTACTCCTTTGCCAACTGCATGCCATCTCTTCCCCGCACCTATCTGCCTTTCTTTCCAAAAATTCTCCTTTTTTCCTATCCCTACATCTCTTCCTGCCTCTATTGACCAAACAGTGTTTTATTCATCAACCAATAAAAGAAACATATATACAGAAGGACATCCCCCATCAGAATACAATATCTAACATCCCAACCAGCCAGTATTGAATAGATTTTTCTTTTTAAAGGTAGATTATTATCTATAGAAATCAATTAAACATTACCTTGAACCCAAGAAAATTCCTAAACTAAGGTTTATGAGCAAAAAAAAGTAAACAAGGAAAAGAGCAAAGATTCATTATCAAAAACTTAAATTACTTTTTGAACTCCAAGTTAAAACCAAGGATCTAGAGGTATAGGAGGCAGCTGACTCTCTGCATCTGTTCTTTGAGACTATAAAGGTCTTCATGTGGAAACAGGTAAAGATGGCCTAGAGACAGGCAGGATGTTCTGAGCTCCAGGTATTAAATGGATTTTTCTCCTTCTCCATTTTATTTTAAGAGCCATGGTGAATTAGAAATGCATTTGAAGAAAGCTAAGAAACCTGGGTACTGTTAAGTACAGCCTTCCTTCTCTCTCAATCCTGCCTTTTCTCATTTAGATCTGCCATGCACACTGTGAGTCACTATAAGGCTGCCAGACAGCCACTAACGTGCAGCACACAAATGAATTGTCATGAGTAAAAGGCCATGTCTCCTGCATGTGTTGGAGAAGAAACTGACCAGAGTGGCAGGATTCCTACAACTCACTGTTCTGAAATGTTACTTCTACTCTCATGTTCTTTATTCCTCCATGAAGAAGCAATAACATCAACTCCTGTGGTTGTTACAAGTATCAAAGAAGAAAGTGTGTGTAAGAAAGTATGGTGCTATGCACATAGTTGTTGTTGGTTTTGTTTTGGATTGGGTTGTTACTGTCATGGAGAATTCATCAGAGATTCCTTGGCTGTGTCAAGAAATCTTTGAACTCAGATGTGAGTTGTATATTGAAAAAGAACAAAAGCTATCTCTGAATCTGCATCATGGGTTCTGATTTCCTTCAGACTGCAACCCTCATCAGGCTGACTCAGATATAATCTCTACTTCAAAAGAGTTATGTGAGCTTATTCCTTGTTTGGAATCTTACAAGGTACATTTTTCTATTATTAACATTGTGTGTGCTAACACAGAAGACTAAAGACTACTGAGTGTGTTATCATGAGACCATGAATGGTGCATTTTAATTTTGTCAGTACCCTGGATTATTAAACTTATGCACACAGTGACCCAACTAGCCTTTGTGGTAGACTTGTCCTTCTGTGGACCTAATATAGTGGATCTCTTGGGGAAAGGTTAACAGAGTTTGCACAGATAGTGTTTTAGCTATGTTATGATGTTGATCTGGATTTACATTTAGTACTGAGTCATCAAAAGTCACCCAAACTCAAGGTATAATTCACCTCATTGGTAAAAATTAGCAACAAAGGCACTGCAATGAGAGTTACAAAAAATCATGAGAAGCATCATAAGTTTTCTCAATTTTGTAAAGGAGAACACTTTAAACAGTCAACTTTTTCACAGCTGTGCAATGAGTACCCAACAGAGCTCTGATATTTTACTCTGAAGGGAGCTGGTGACTGATAGAAGTTTTAAAACATGTTTTTTGAGCTTAGTGGTTAACTCAGTATATTTCTTAATCAGAAAGTGAGACCACAGTTCAGGGTGCTTTTCAGTGATGAAAATGAATTGTGGAAAACAGGTTATTTGGTGGATATCTTTGCCATCTTGAATGAGTTAAATTTATCACTTCGAGGATCAAATGCAAATGCCTTGATTTGTCTGAAAAGATCCCATCATTTAAAATTAAACTTCAACTTTGGCAAAAAATAAATTGATGAAAATAACATTTTCATATTGCCTACCTTATCTGAATTCTTTGAGGAACATGATGTTGAACACACCAAAGGCATTACAATGATAATTTCTGGAAGAACACTGCACATGCTTCCAAATGAAATTTCATCATATTTTCCAAATCTAACTGGCACTCCATTTGAATTTGCCAGAAACTCATTCACAGTCAGAGTTGAAGATATTCCTCAGACAGTACAAGAGTTCACTGACCTTATTAACAACGATGCAACAAGAACAGATAACTTTAAAATGCAAGTTTCAAAATTCTTGATAAAGTGTTTACAATCATATCCTATTCAGTCTGAGACTGTTGTGAATTCTTTTTCCATTTCCAACAAACAACATATCTTTGTGAAACAGGGTTTTCCAGCTTGTTGGATATCAAATTTAAATATAGAAGCAGACTTATGAAGATCTTTGTTGTGATCTTGCAAAGACTACCTGGAGAATTTCTGATGCGGTGAAAAAGAAACAATGTTAACCTTAGTTCTGAAATTAACTTTTTATACATAATGTCACAAACTACAGCAATTTCCTTTACTGTTGTTATATGAAAACTTTTACTCATGCTACACCATGCTACAAGACAAAAATTCATTTATCTGTAATTAGAAATAAATATTTCGCCGGGCGGTGGTGGCGCACGCCTTTAATCCCAGCACTCGGGAGGCAGAGGTAGGCAGATCTCTGTGAGTTCGAGGCTGGGCTGGACCGATAGCATCCAAAACAATACAGAGAAATCCTGTCTTGTAAAAACCAAAAAAAAAGAAAGAAAGAAATATTTCACAATATATAATTATATATCATTTTGTGATTAATCACTTCTTCAATCTTCAATTTGCAACAATGAAAACACATCCGGTATATCAGATATTTACATTATGATTCATAACAGTAGCAAAATTACAGTTATAAAGTAGCAATGAACATAAACTTATAGTTAGGGGTCACTACACATAAGAACTGTATGACAGGGACACAGCATTAGGAAGTTTGAGGACCACTGAGATACAGAGTAAGACTTTAACTCAAAGATAATAAATTATCTTCCCTTTAATTTAAACAATAGTTTAATCAGTTCTAGGTGAATTTGCTTCTTATATGTTATATGAGATGCAAAAGGAAAAGGATAAAATCAGAAGCTGTTACTTTTATTCTTGGTGTTGAAGGAGCTTTTTATAAAATACATGAGATGGATTATGAATGAATAGTAGAATTTTGACTATAAGAAAATATTAGGAGGAGGAAGCTACACAGTAGCCTCTCATCTTCAATAGTATATTCCTTCCTACTTTCTTATTCTGTTTCCTTTTGGTTTCCCGTGGTTGATAAATTCTGAAATCCATTTGTAAATAGGTCATTTAGTTTTCAGAATTGTTTAAGCTAATTCATATCTTTTGTCTCACATAGTTGAAAGTTCTTATTTTCTTTATTTTTACTTATTTAATCTAGAAACAATCTTATTTTACATATCAATGCCAGTTCCCTTTCCCTCCCATTCTCCCATGACCTCCACCAAACCTTCTTATTTTCTTGAAAAATGTTGAAGGCTTTTGGAAGTGCCTCAGCTAACTCAATACACGGGTGTGCTCTACTGTGCTACAGTCTGTGGCCTTTTGACCTCTTGTATATACTTCTCCACCACACTAAACTAATGACATTGAAACTATTTCTCATTCTATTGTTCTGCAGAATAGAAACGTCTCCACCACGCTAAACTAATGACATTGAAACTATTTCTCATTCTATTGTTCTGCAGAATAGAAACATCTCCAGGGAAGGAGAATTGCCTTATATAATTCTACATTCACAAGTTTCTGTTCAGAATGAAGAATTCAATGAATACTTGGTTAACATAGCAATACTGTAGAATTGCTGAAAAGCAATCCTAAGCTAACATATAAAGAAATAACTGAAATAGTTTAAAGTAGGGTTATAAAAATGAAAGAATAATAAATCATGGTACAATTGTCCAAACATTAATTTTAGATTAAAATAGCACATTAATTCTTAACACTGCCTTTAAGGATACAAATGTTTCACACGAGATTTGCACATAGCAAAAAACAAGGAAAGACCATCAGACTCCTCCCATAGCCTCCTCTAAAGCCATTGCCCTCTGTGTCCAACACACTTGCTTTCAAAAGCTTTGGCAAACCACTAAGATGCATATAATACATTACAGTAAATAAATTTCTCATTTTAATGCTGGCAGGTAATACTTACAAAATAAATAATTCTCTATAAATCATCACAGCATGACTTAATAAGAATAATTATCATTCATTAATATTTTAACTTTTTAAGCATATTCTAAATATATACAATATGTTATGTATCTATTCTCTTTTTACTTTATGGAAATTGTTTTTTTCATACAATATATCAGATTATGATCGCCCCTCCCTGAACTATTCTCAGATCCTCCCATCTTCCCTACCCACCCAAATCAACAACTTTTTCCTCCCTCATTAGAATACAAACAGGAAGATGACAATGATACTAATATGATTGTATAAATAGGAAAAACAAGGAAACAAGCAAGAGAAAAAGAGCCAAAGAAAAAGATCAAAAAGTACATATAGACACAGAGACACTCATATTCACTCAAACAGAAATCCCATAAACCCACAAAAGCAGAAAGCATGCTATATATGCAAAGGACCTATACCGCAAAAAGAAACCCTGCAGCAGGCAAGCAAAATAAAAGCCATGGCAAAACATTATGAGACAAAGAACTTCCAAAATGCCAAAGAATTCATTTTGGGTTGGCCACCTGCTACAGGGCATGAGATCTAGCCTGAAAAGTGCTTTCTATAGCCAGTTGAGACTCAACTAGAGAAAACTAGTTTTTCATTTGTAAATGGTTATCAATTGGAGATAGTTTCTAGGTTAAAGATGAGTGCATATTTCTATTTCCCCTCTCAGCTCTGGAAACCCATCTTGCACACTTGTGCAGGACCTGTGCATGCTGTCACATTCTTTGTGAGCTCATATGTGTGTCAATCCTGCTGTGTTTAGAAGGCCTTGTTTCCTTTTTATTGTGGCCCTTAATTTAGGGTCTCTGTCTATATTCCTTCAGACAGCATAATGTAGAATACACTCTTCTGGGTCTTTTTTAGAGCCTTGCATTTATATTATTTGTTTTTGCTTTATAAATGTGTATTAACTCATTTCAATGTTTTACAGGTCTTATGATAAAATACTCAAGGTCTAGACAAGAAGACACACACTACTCTAATGATAAAGACAGGACAATCAGCTGCAAGAATTCTGTAATAGTTTAAGAAGATTTATGAGAACACTAACAGATTGTAAAGCACTTCAGGACCAGCAAGGGCATTTCTCCAACTGCAGAGCTGTAGGTATTTCCAGAATCATAAGTTATATCTATAGTCCTGGAACAGGGTGAGACAATAGGAGGTGTAAATGGGAAAGCACCACAGCTATTTCTGCAGTTTATCATGGGATTTGTTTATATTCTGTTGAAGAACAGAGCTGTGGTTCCATTGTAACTGTTGTATAGCAAACTGTGTCACCAAAACTAAAACTGCAGTTGCTTGTCATAGGCAGATATGTAAACTAGTGAATTTGTGTTATGTTTCATTTGGTATAAAATATTTGTCCTAGTAAAACAATACCTTGTATAAGTACAAGATGGAATGGATGAGTCATTATATGAATCCATAAATGATTAAGCTAGCAGATATGTATGGCCTATCTCACTCACAGTTTATTGGTGATGTAGAAAAAAGGATGAGTGATATACAATAAAGGAAAACTTAGAGGGACTAGATTGATCCAATGCTCAATCCTCAAGGGTTCCCAGGAAGACTGTAACCTCAAACTAGATGCAAAGCTAGAGGTGACAGAATATCACAAGAAAATGTGAAAATGAGGTGGAGACCAAGGATAATTAATACTTGTCCCTCAATTCCTCCAGTTTCAATGGTGTAGTTCAATGGCTATCCTGGTAACTATAATCATAATGATACACTTGCAGCTAGCTGGAAACATGGAGGAATTGAAAGGGAATAAAGCAAAGAAAGCATAACTGCAAGACTGTTTCTGTTCCATAGTTTCATGATGAGTTAACAAGCTATAGAGGGTCTGTGAGGTGCCAAGGTATCTACACTGTACCAACTGATTTAAAAATTGCAGCTTCATTTGCATCTCTAAAATACCACACAAATATTTTAACTGGACTCTGATATAGATATTTACTAAGAATAAAAGAATGTGTGAAAATAGGAAGGAAATAAGTTTGAAACTTAGATAAATTTGAATATCATAATGTTAACTGACAGCTTACATTCATGACAATTGAATGTGTATGCTTGCATATTCTAAAAAGAGAGACAGACAATTAACAACTGGCTAGTGTCTAAAAGGTACAGAAAATGTAAAAACTGACTTAGATCAATGTCAAATTTAAATTCTTGGTGGAGCTGCCAGAAAGTCCCGCATGTGAGAAAATTGATATTCAGAGAGAGAGAGAGAGAGACAGAGACAGAGAGAGAATGTTTCTGCTTCCTTTCTAAGCCTTAAAGTACCCTTCTATCTTATGTACAAGTAGAACTTCACATAAAAATTCTTCTTTGCATTATTAGAATCTCTATTTTATAAATATATAATTGCTTCTCTGTTGGTAGACCACATTGCAACTCTCTCCTAACAGAAGAAAAACCACCGAAATATCAGTATACATAAGCAAACATTATCCAGGAACATAATTTTTCACTGAATTTGGTAAGCAATAAACTGTGTTAGGTGATTAACGTTTATACTGCAATCATTTAGGAAATCTTCCCATATTTCAGTAGCTGTCTACATACTCTCTTCATTGCCATCTTCATTTCTTGATTCCTCAGGGTGTAGATCACAGGGTTCAGAAAAGGAGTGCCAACTGCATCAAATATGGCCAGATACTTATCCAGATGTGTGGAGGGGGAAGGCCATGTATAAACAAATATTAAGGGACCAAAGAACAGGACCACAACAGAGATGTGAGCAGAAAGTGTAGACAGTGCCTTGGAGGAACCACTTGAGGAATGTTTCTGAACGGTGACTATGATGACAATATAAGATATAGCCAGTATGAAGAAGGAGCCTACAGAGATGAATCCACTGTTGGCTGATACCATTAACTCTAATTGGTTGGTATCTATGCAAGCAAGTCTGATGAAACGAGGAAGGTCACAGTAAAAACTGTCCAAAATATTTGGTCCACAGAAAGGCAAATTCACTATATAAACAAATTGAACCAGGGAATGCATAAGGCCAACCACCCATGCAGACACTAAGATGAAAATGCACATTTTGGCATTCATAATGGCTAAATAATGGAGAGGTTTACAGATGGCTACATATCTATCATAAGCCATGCCTATAAGCAGCACCACCTCCACACCACCAATGACATGAATGAAGAAGATTTGAGTGATGCAACCTCTAAAGGAGATGACTTTGTGCTTTCTGAACAGATCATAAATCATCTTGGGACAAGTGACACATGAAACACCTAAATCGATGAAAGAGAGATTGGCCAACAGAAAGTACATGGGAGAATGTAAGTGAGGGTCAGAAGCCACTGTGAAAATGATGAGGGAGTTTCCCATCATGCTTGCCATATATAACACTGAAGCAAACACAAAGAGAAGTACTTGCATCTTCCAGGAGTTAGTGAGTCCCACAAACACAAATTCTGACACCATAGATTGATTTTTTTCTTCCATTAATGTGTTTTACAGTGCTACCTGAAGGACAGCAGTAGAGGAAACTGGAAATTATGATAATCATATTAATAGTCCAAAAGGTTAGAACTCAGAGTTATGAAAAACTATTTTTGACTTAATATTTAAGGCCAATCCAAAGATAAACAGATGTATAAGCAAATGCTTGCATGGCTATTTATCAGGGGACTGCAAATTACAAACACTCTGAAATACCATCTCATACTTGCTAAAAGAGCTTTTATCAAAGACTCAAAAATAACAAGTTTTGGTTAGTTGTTAAGAAAGGAACCTTGTGAGAGTTATTGGTAACATAAATTAGAGTATTAATTTAAGAAATCATGTAGCCATTTCCATAATAATTTTAAAATAAGGCCTTAGTATGTAGCCAGTGCAGAGCACACGCCTTTCGGTATGTAAGCCCCTGGATTTTATCCTCATCAAAGAAAGAAGAGGGAGAAGGAAAGAAGGAGAAAGAGGGAAGGAACAAACAGAAAAATAGAGATGAAGACAAAGAAAAACCTAGAGGCAACAGAAGAAATGAAATTTGAGACAGAAGTAGACAGAAAAGATAAAGATAGAGACAGACAACTAAGATAGAGAATTATTAATCATTATCATTTTGGGGAGGCATCATCCAAAGGAAACGACCATGTATTGGCCCATGATCACTGAAACATTATTTATAACAACTTGGGATTATTTCTATATCCCAAGTGTTCCTTTACAGATGAGTGGACAATAAACATAAATGCAGACATACTCACAGAGACACACAAACACACACATATATACATAGTCCATAAATAACTACCTTTAGAAAGAAGGGAATTTTGTGTCTATAATAACATTAATGAACCTAGAATTCTTTGTGCTGAGTGAAACTACAGACACAAGAAGAGAAATGCTGAAAGACCTAGTGTACATATAAAATATGAAAGAAGTCATAGTCATAAAAAAGAATATGATGGTAGAACAGGCAAAAATGTTGTCAGAAGTGGGTGTGGAACAAGATGACGGTGAAAATAAAGAAGCTCTTTGGACATGATAACTACTTCCTGGAGATCTACTGTAATGTAATGATTGTGGAAAATGATTATTGTGTGTGACATGCTTGAAAATTGCTGAAAGTCAATAACCAGTGTTCTCACAACAGATAAGTATGTGAGGTAAACATGTTCATTAGTTCAAGATATATATGTTTTATATATATACATATATATATAACTTTAAACGATATTAAGCTAATATATAACTATATTAATATATATCATCTTAATATATGTAAACAAATGTTATATACAAAAGATATACAATATTTATTTGTTACTTTGCCTATATGAAACAAGAAAGG
Organism: Mesocricetus auratus; assembly: GCF_017639785.1. Lineage (NCBI taxonomy): Eukaryota > Metazoa > Chordata > Mammalia > Rodentia > Cricetidae > Mesocricetus > Mesocricetus auratus. Next base: position 78,800,217 of record NW_024429189.1, read on the forward strand.
GAAACACACCTGTTATGCCCATAGACTTTTGAAACAGAGACCATACAGGGAAGCTGGTGGCAGTCATGCAGTATTCTGTTCTAGGTGATACTCTGGACTACAGTGATGCTCTTCAGTATAGAAAATGACAGTTCAATGTCAGATTTCATATCCTCCTAGGTATTTGTTATCAGATGCATAGATGAGAATCACTTCCTGAAGAGCTCAGCTTATGAACAGAAATTTTAAATCTCTAAAAATGCCATGCTGTAATAGAAAGCATTTGTTCAAACTTAAAGGAAAAAATTATCTTATATTGTATGTCTACTTCTTAGAGAATAAACAGCACAGTAGACACAAAAGAGCCTCTCCATTCAGAAAAACAAAGCAAAATTAATATGGCTCAACCACTAGCAATTCATTCTAGAGATAAAATTTATTAATCTATTATATATGTTTAAAAGCTAACATTTCATGTTACAATATAAGCATAACATACATTCAACATATAGGTATTCTACATGAGATAATTAATAATGATACAAATCTTCTCATTTTTCTGTAATACTTAGAATATGTGAGATAAATGAATAAATTGAAAGAGATGGAATCATAAAACAGAGAGCATAAAATTCCATTTCTGAAAAACATTTCAAAGCATATTAACTATCCCCTTCTGATAAAAGATTTTCAAAATATGTTAACTACTTCCTATTCAATAATAGATTACAGAATTCAGGTTACTTAGCAATCAATGTGTACTTCCAATGTAATTTAAATGTATTTTTTCTCAAAGAATTCTGTGTGTCTCCTTAGCACTTATAAGTAATTAAGTGCAACCTAAGTGTTCCTTTGCAACTAGACATAACTTCCACATATTTGAGGACTAAAATGTCATTGTTGTAACCCATCCTAACACTCAGAATTGCAGTATAATGTATATAAGTATTTACTGAAGCATATATAGCGATGTATTTTGATTATTTCAAACACACGTGAAAATATGCATGATTATAAGCTTAAAGACAAGGAAGAAGGCTATACAGAGTTCTAAAGTGACAGAGAAAGTAGAAAGCAAAGCATTATAAAAATAAAGAAAAAGACAGTGAGGTTAAAGGGAAAATCTAAAACCAACAATGAAATTTGAAAAGGATGTGCAGTTATGGAGAAAAAGAAAAGTTTAAGTAAAGATAATTTATTCAACTTGCATGCTTTTCTGACCATTCTTCAATAGCTACATAATTACAGCCAATCCACAGTGCTTCAAGCATCTATCAAGTTCTAAAGCTATGGGAACTGTTGTAAATGAACCTGTAGCCACCGTGAATTCATCTTTTAAACAGTCAATCTCCATCACCTTGATAAAACCCAGAAAGGCTTTTGAGTTTAGAGTAGAATGAAATGTAACTATACCAAAATATCATGGAATTTGGAAACAGAAAATGTTTGAGACCTGAGTGGCTTAGATTCACTTGACAAGAGTTGTATCAAAAAGCAAGTCCAAAGAAAGACTCATGTAGAATCTGTAAATCGAGAGTGAAGGTTGTGATTCTTATTTACCTGTGAGCCACAAACACGCACAGAAGAAAAACACACAGAACAGGTCACTTTAAACCTTTTCTTCCTGTTGTTTGGGTTTTAAAATCATTCTTATTCATTATATAATGTGCATTCATTTATAACCATTAAATACATATGACACAAAAGCTCGGACTTAATTTTTTGACTTACGTTGTAAATAGTCCCCTTGTTTGTACCTTTATGCAGTCCTAAATCTGTCATATATAGAATTCTCCAAAACAGATTTTCAGGCACCTACATTTTTAGCAATTTCTTAATTCTTAAAAGAAATATTTGGTAAGGAGTTTCCTAATACAGAATCATAAATTCAATACTCCTATAGTCAGTCATCTGCTAGGTTTGAGTAAAGCACCATAAAAACTATCACCTGTGAATAGTTTCTCCTGTTTTCATAAATATTGAATTTTATTATTCCCTCAAGACAAACTCAGGAATTTTATTTCTCAAATTGTCATGAAACCTGATTTACACCCAAAAACTCTGAAACCCTTCTAATTTAAGAACTACTGATGCTTTTATTGATTATTGAGGAAAATGCAAGTAACTGTGTATCTTTTTCATATGCTTACTTATGAGAATAAATGAAAGTAAGCAATATCATAGCTTTCTAATTTCAAGATTCAATCAACAATAAATTTTGCATTTTAATTACGCTGACTCTCATTCTCACTTTCACCCAAGAAAAATTAAAATTTCCTATTCATTAACACTCTTTAACTGTCTTCCAGTTTTAAAATAAAATTAATAGAATCATTTGTTTTAAACCACAGAAGATGGAGTTAGAAGGATAGCTCAGAGGCTGAGAGAACTCACTGATCTTGCAGAGAAAATGGATTCAGTTTATCAATACCCACATGACAGCTCACATCTGTCTGTAATTCCAGTTCCAGAGCACCCAATGCATCCTGGCTTTTTTAGTACTGCTTGCAAGAAGTGCACACAGATACGTGGAAGTAAAAAAATCATATGCTCAAAAAATTAAGTAAATATTTTTTAAAATAGGAGAAAATGTGAAAAATAAATCTAATTTATGATCTGTAAAAATTATTGTTTTCAAATTTTCAAAATCACATTGAAAAATGAATATGCATTGGAAAATTGCACCTTGAGTAAATTAACAATACTACAAAGTTCTTTGATGTTTTCCAGTGTCTTTTACATTTCCTCATAGACTATGTTTTTCTAGCTCATAGTCAAATACAAATAATATTTTTCTATACATCTGAGAATTTCATAGTTATTTAATCTGTGCTATTCAATTCTTTTTCCAGGTTGCTATCTATATTGCTTTAGACAAACAAAAGGTATGAACCATGCTCATAGCAATTTCAAGACAAGAATCATATCTGCAAATAAAGCCACAGTTCTCATTGTTTCAACATCTCTGTGCATTTTACCTGTATAAAACAAACAACATCTTCACAGCATTGCTTTCCTGATTTCTCTAACCTAAAATACCAAATAATAACCTAACATAAAGTATATGAAGCTAATTATTCAAACCTCAAGAGACAATTGAGCAAATTTTCTGAAAACACTAGATAGTTTTAAAAGTGCTCATAGTTTAGACTCTCTCCCTGGAGGACCATTTGATTTGTCCAGTGCAGGTAATGAATTTCAGATCTCATGAAACAACATTTTAAAAAATTGGAAAAACAAAAATATAAATTTTTATATCATTGTACTATTTTATTGTGAATTGTGAATATCAATAATCAACCATTGTAATTTTTCCTGAAAGTGAATAATTAGCTTAAAACCTGACTATACACAATTGTTTGAATAGTATATTTTAAGATGAATATTTATGAAGCTTTCATTTACATGTTACATAACTGTGAAGTTGTACAAAAATTCAGATGCCTAGAAGCCCACAGAAGATATGAAACTTAAAAGTGAGTGAAATAATTAAACTACTGATCAAGAAAACAGGAAGCTAAGAGAAGGAACAAAGCAAGAGAGTCCATTCTCTTCACTCCAATTCAATCTAATTCTTGAAGTCTTACTATTTCAAAAATACAAAAGAAAAGGAGTTAGGGAAAGAGTAAGAAAGGAAGGTCAGAAAGGAAGCAAATATAAGTGGAAAAAGAAATCAATGTATAAAGGTAGCCCAATTTGCAAATGATATGATTCGCTACATAAGAGACCTTAAAGATTCCACCAAAAATCAGAGTTAATAAATACTTTCTGCAAGTGTCAGTATACAAAATTAACACAAAAAAATCAAAAGTCAATGACAAACACACTGAAAAAGAAATCCAGGAAATAATTCTATTTGGCAGAAAGAAAATGAAGAATGTTCAGAACACTGAAGAAAGAAATTGGGGACTTATATCAGAAGATAAAAAGAGCTCTCATGGATCAGAAGGATCAATATGAAAATTGAAATCCTACCAACATACATCCTCAGATTTTATTAAATCCTCAGTAAATACTAGAACCATTCTTCACAGACAAAAAAAATCTTAAAATGTATATGGAGACACAAAAGAGAATAGCCAAAGTAATTCTGAACAAAAATAATACTAACAGAAGATATCACCATACTGGTTTCAAACTATACCATAGAACCACAGTAATAAAAACAATCATGGTACTGACCCAAAACAGACATATCATTCGATGGCATAGAATAGAGGACACAAGCATAATTCTGCATAGTCACAGATGCTGATCTATGACAAAGATACCAAAAATATACATTGGGGGAAAAAATAGCATCTTCAACAAATGGTGTTGGAAAACCTGAATCTCAACATATAGAAAAATTAAACTGAAGACTAACCTCTTACCTAGAACAAAACTCAACTCCAGGTGGAAAAACGACCTCAATCTGAGACCTGATGCCCTATAATTGCTGGTGGGGAAAGCAGGAAGCACACATAAACTCACAGGCACTGAGAAGAACTTTCTCAATAGGATACCAGTAGCACAGGCACAAAGGGTAACAACTGACAAATAATACTTCATCAAGGACTGCCACATGGCTTCCAACCCAAAGGCAGGAGGCAAGGCAACCCATCAGCCTAATCTCCTGCTCCAACCACGGGACTTGGCCAGCTGCCTGTGCTTGGGGTCTACCACTGTGTCTTCCATCCCAGCAGCAAGAACCAATGCTCCCTAGTCTCCTGCTCCACCCATGGGACCAGGTAAACCAGGTCCCATTTCCGGACCACATGCCTGGGCCTGGGCTCTGCCACTGAGGCTTCCATCCCAGCGGAGGTGGGAGCCAAGGTACCCTAGTTTCCTGCTCCACCCACGGAACTAGGACTAGACCAGCTGCATGTGCTTGGGGTCTACCGCTGCATCTTCCATCCCAGCAGCGGGAGCCAATGTTCCCTAGTCTCCGGCTCCACACACAGGTCCAGGTAAACCAGGGCCCATTTCCGGGCTGCCTGTCAGTGCTTGGGGACTGCCACAGTGGCTTCCATCCCAGAGGCAGGAACCAATTCATCCCTGCATCCTAGTCGCCTGCTCCACCCATGTAACTAAGACTATCAGGGCCTGTCTCCAGGCCACACTCCTGTGCCTGGGGTCTACCACTGGGGCTCCCATCCATCCCAGTGGGATCCAAAGCACCCCAACATCCTAGTCCATTTCTCCACCCACAAGACCAGGAAGTGTAGAGCTACCAGAACATTGGACTTGCTATACCCACCAGAAAGGAACCCTGGTCTCACACACACCAAGAGAGAAAGAAGCACCTTCTTGCAGTGGAACCCACTGCAAGAACGGATGGGAAGAAAACAACACAAAAACACAAAGAGCAACAGAAAAAACAATATGATACCGCCAGAATCCAGAGACCCTATACCAACAAGATTGGAACACCCCAACATATACAAACCAGAAGAGAATGACATTAAAAACAACTTCATGAAAATGACAGAGGCCCTCAAAGAGGATACGAGAAAATCCCTTAAAGAGATGGAAGAAAAACCAATCCAAAAAATGCAAGAAATGGAGCAAAAAAACAAAGCAAAAATTGTGAGAAACAATTCAAACAGTGCAAGGGCGGAAATCTGAAATAGAAACAATAAAAAAAAACACAGTCTAAAGGAATGCTGGAAATAGAAAAGCTGGGAAAACGGTCAGGTACTACAGATGCAAGCATAACCAACAGAATACAAGAGATGGAAGAGAGAATCTCAGGTGTTGAAGATACACTAAGGGAATTAAATTCATCGACCAAAGAAAATTTTAAGTCCAACAAATTCCTAACACAAAATATCCAGGAAATATGGGACACTGTGAAAATAATAGAAGAAAATTTTCCCAACCTAAAAAAAGACATGCCAATGAAGGTGCAAGAAGCTTACAGAACACCAAATAGAGTAAACCCAGAAAATAAATACCCTCAACACATAATAATCATGCCCCAAACATACAGAATAAAGAAAGAATATTAAAAGCAGGTAGGGAAAAAGGCCAAGTTACATATAAAGGCAAATCTATCAATTATACCTGACTTCTCCATGGAAATTATGAAAGCCAGAAGGTCCTGGATAGATATTCTACGATCATTAAGAAACCCATGGATGCCAGCCAAGACTGCTGTACCCAGCAAACCTTTCAATCAATATAGATGGAGAAAACAAGACATTTCATGACAACACGAGATTTAAACAATACATATCGACTAACCAGCCCTACAGAAAATTCTGGAAAGAAACCTCCAACCGAAGAAAGTTAACTACAACCATAAAAACATAGGCAATAGATAATCCCACTTTACCAACAGGCAAAAGAAAAAGAGGTGGAAATCCACATACAATTCCAACAACAACAACCATTCCAAAACAAACAAGAATGAGCTACCAATGGTCATTAATTTTCCTCAATATTAATGGTCTTACCTCACCCATAAAAAGACACAGGTTAACAGAATGGATTTGAAGACAGAATCCACCCTTCTGCTGCATACAAAAAACACACCTCAGCTTCAAAGACAGACTTTATTTCAGAGTTAAGGGGTGAGAAAAGATTTTCCAATCAAATAGAAACAAGCAGGGGTAGCAAGCCTAATATCTAACAAATTAGATTTTAAAATAAAATCAATCAAAAGTGATGCAGGAGGTCACTTCATACTCATCACAGAAATCAACCAAAATAAAGTCTCAATTCTGAACATCTATGCCCCCAAAACAAAGGCATCTACATTTGTAAAAGACACATTACTAAAACTCAAAGCACATATAAAACCTCACACACTTGTACTGGGAGACTTCAACACTCCACTCTCACCACTAGACAGGACAACGAGACAGAAACTTAACAAGTATACAAAGGACCTAATAGAAGTTATGACCCAATTGGGTTTCACAGACATCTATAGAACACTACATCCAAACAGAAAAGAATATACCTTCTTCTCAGCTCCACACAGAACCTTCTCAAAAATTGACCACATATTTGCCAACATAGCAAACCTCAATAGGTACAAAAACATTGGAATAACTCGATATATCTTATCAGATGGTCATGCCTTAAAATTAGACTCAACAATAAAACAAATCTCAGAAACCCTGCAGACTCATGGAAATTGAATAATACACAATTGCACCACACCTGGGTCAAAGAAGAAATAAAGAAAAAATTAAAGACTTCCTATGAGAATTCAATGAGAATGAAGACACAACATACCCAAACTTATGGGGCACTTTGAAAGCAATACTAAGAGGAAAGTTCCTAGCAAAAACTGTCCACATGAAGAAACTGGAGAATAGTCACATTAGAGAATTAACAGCACAACTGAAAGCTCTAGAACAAAAGGAAGAAAACTCACCCAAGAGGAGCAGACACCAGGAAATAATTAAGTTGAGGGCTAAAATCAATAACGTACAAACTAGACAAACGATAAAAAGAATCAATGTAACTAAGAGTTGGTTCTTTGAGAAAATCAACAAGATAGACAAACCTTTATCCAAATTTACCAAACCATAGAGTATGAACAAGCAAATTAAAAAATCAGAAATGAAAACGGAGACATAACAACGAACAGTAAGAAAATCCAGAGTATCATCAGGTCATATTTTGAAAATCTGTACTCAACAAAATTTGAATATTTAAAGGAAATGGACAATTTTCTGGATAGATATTACTTACCAAAAATAAATCAAGAAGAGATAAGCAAATTAAATAGTTCTATAATGCCTAAGGAAATAGAAGCAGTCATCAAAAGTCTCCCAAACAGAAAAAGCCCAGGGCCAGATGGCTTCAGTGCAGAATTTTACCAGAAACTCAAAGAACAGGTTATAACAATTCTCCTCATAGAATTCCATGCAATAGAAGAAGAAGAGTCTTTGCCAAACTCTTTTTACGAGGCTTCGGTAACATTAATGCCCAAGCCACACAAAGACACAACTAAGAAAGAGAACTTCAGACCAATATCCTTCATAAATATTGATGTAAAAATACTCAATAAAATACTGGCAATTCAGTCAGACTCCCTTGGTTAAGTACTGAGCTGAACTCAAGAAAGCCAGTAACAGAGAGGGAGGACTGATGATCAAAGGGATTAAGACTGGGCTGGTTTGTGTTGAAGATACATTAGGAGAAATGGATTTATCAACCAAAGAAAACCTTAAATCCAACAAATCCTTAACACAAAACATCCAGGAATTATGGGACACCATGAAAAGACCAAACCTAAGAATAATAGGTATAGAAGAAGGAGAAGAAATCCACCTCAAAGGGGCAGAAGGCATATTCAACAAAATCATAGAAGAAAACTTTCCCAACCTTAAGAAAGACATGCCAATGAAGGTACAAGAAGCCTACAGAACACCAAATAGATTGGACCACAAAAAAAATCCCCTCGCCACATAATAATCAAGACCCCAAACATACAGAATAAAGAAAGAATATTAAGAGCAGCTAAGGAAAAAGGCCAAGTAACATATAAAGGCAGACCTATCAGAATTACACCTGATTTCTCCATGGAAACTCTGAAAGCCAGAAGGTCCTGGATAGATATTCTACCTACACTAAGAGACCATGGATGCCAGCCCAGACTACTATACCCAGCAAAGCTCTCAATCACTATAGACGGAGAAAACAAGATATTCCATGACAAAACTAGATTCAACCAATATGTGTCCACTAACCCAGCCCTACAGAAAATTTTGGAAGGAAAACTCCAACCCAAGGAAGCTAACTACAACCAGAAAAACATAAGCATTAGAGAATCCCTCTCTACCAACAGCCAAAAGAACAAAGGGGTGAAATTCCACCCATAATTCCACCAACAACAACCATTGCAAATCGAAGAAGGATGAGCAATCAATGGTCATTAATATCCCTCAATATTAACGGTCTTAACTCACCCATAAAAAGACACAGACTAGCAGAATGGATTCGAAGACAGAACCCTTCCTTCTGCTGCATACAAGAAACACACCTCACCCTCAAAGACAGACATTACTTGAGAGTTAAAGGTTGGGAAAAAATTTTTCAATCAAATGGAACCAAGAAACAAGCAGGGGTAGCAATCCTAATATCTAACAAACTAGACTTTAAAATAAAATCAATCAAAAGAGATGAAGGAGGTCATTACATACTCATCACAGGTGAAACCCACCAAGATGAAGTGTCTATCCTGAACATCTATGCCCCCAATACAAAGGCATCCACATTCGTTAAAGAAACATTATTAGAACTTAAATCTCATCTAAAGCCCCACACAGTTATAGTGGGAGATTTCAACACACCACTCTCGCCACTAGACAAGAATACCAGACAGAAACTCAACAAAGAAGCAAAGGGTCTAATAGAAGTAATGACCCAACTGGGATTAACAGATATCTATAGAACATTTCATCCACATAAAAAGAATATACCTTCTTCTCAACACCACATGGAACCTTCTCAAAAATCGACCACATACTTGGCAACATATCAAACCTCAGCAGCTACAAAAACATTGGAATAACTCCATGCATCTTATCAGACCACCATGCCTTAAAATTAGAATTCAACAACAACACAAATTGCAGAAAACCTACAAACTCATGGAAATTGAATAATGATCAACTGCACCATCCCTGGGTCATAGAGGAAATAAAAAAAGAAATTAAAGACTTCCTCGAATTCAATGAGAATGAAGACACAACATACCCAAACCTATGGGACACTTTGAAAGCAGTGCTACGGGGGAAGTTCATAGCACTAAGTGCTCACATGAAGAAACAGGAAAACAGTTATACCAGAGAATTAACATCACAGCTAAAAGCTCGAGAACACAAAGAAGCAAACTCCCCCAGGAGGAGTAGACGCCAGGAAATAATCAAATTGAGGGCTGAAATCAACAAAGTAGAAACCAGGAAAACAATACAAAGAATCAATGCAACGAAGAGTTGGTTCTTTGAGAAAATCAACAAGATAGACAAACCTTTGTCCAAACTTACCAAACAGCAGAGAGTGAACACGCAAATTAACAAAATAAGAAATGAAAAGGGGGACATAACAACAGACTCTGAGGAAATCCAGAGAATCATTAGGTCATACTTTGAAAACCTGTACTCCACAAAATTCGAAAATTTAAAGGAAATGGATGACTTCCTGGACAGCTATCATTTGCCAAAACTAAATCAAGAACAGATAAGCAATTTAAATAGACCTATAACCCCTATAGAAATAGAAGCTGTCATCAAAAGTCTCCCAACCAAAAAAAGTCCAGGTCCAGATGGTCTCAGTTCAGAATTCTACCACAAATTCAAAGAACAGCTTACACCAATTCTTCTCAAAGTGTTCCACACAATAGAAGCAGAAGGGTCTTTGCCAAACTCTTTCTATGAGGCTTTAATAACCTTGATCCCCAAGCCACACAAAGATACAACCAAGAAAGAGAACTTCAGACCAATATCCCTCATGAACATTGATGCAAAAATACTCAATAAAATACTGGCAAATCGGATCCAAGAACACATCAAAACAATCATTCACCACGATCAAGTAGGTTTCATCCCAGGGATGCAGGGATGGTTTAACATACGAAAATCCATCAACGTAATCCACCATATAAACAAGCTGAAAAACAAAAATCACATGATCATCTCACTAGATGCTGAAAAAGCCTTTGACAAAATCCAACACCCCTTCATGATAAAGGTCTTGGAGAGATCTGGGATAACAGGGACATACTTAAACATAATAAAAGCCATATACAGTAAACCAACAGCCAACATCAAACTAAATGGACAGAAACACAACGCAATTCCTCTAAAATCAGGAACAAAACAAGGCTGTCCACTCTCTCCATACCTTTTTAACATGGTACTTGAAGTTCTAGCTATTGCCATACGACAACAAAGGGGGATCAAGGGGATACAAATTGGGAAGGAAGAAGTCAAACTTTCACTGTTTGCAGACGATATGATAGTTTACATCAATGACCCAAAGAACTCTACCAGGGAACTCTTACAGCTGATTAACACCTTCAGCAAAGTGGCAGGTTACAAGATCAACTCAAGAAAGTCAGTAGCCCTACTATATACAGATGATAAAAGGGCTGAAAGAGAAATCAGAGAAACATCACCCTTTACAATTGCCACAAACAACATAGAATACCTTGGGGTAACGCTAACCAAACAAGTGAAAGACCTGTATCGTAAGAACTTTGAATCTTTAAAGAAAGAAATTAAAGAAGCCCTCAGAAAATGGAAAGATCTCCCATGCTCTTGGATAGGTAGGATCAATGTAGTAAAAATGGCAATCCTGCCAAAAGCAATCTACAGATTCAATGCTATCCCCATTAAAATCCCAGCACACTTCTTCACAGACCTTGAAAGAACAATAATCAATTTTGTATGGAAAAACAAAAGACCCAGGATAGCCAAAACAACCCTGTTCAACAAGGCAACGTCCGGAGGCATCACTATCCCTGACCTCAAGCTCTATTATAGAGCTATAGTCCTGAAAACAGCTTGGTATTGGCACAAAAATAGACAGGCAGACCAATGGAATCGAATTGAAAATCCGGGTATTAACCCACACACGTACGAACATCTGATCTTTGACAAAGAAGCTAAAAATATACAATGGAATAAAGAAAGCATCTTCAACAAATGGTGCTGGCATAACTGGAGACTGGCATGTAGAAGAATGCGGATCGATCCATGTTTATCGCCATGCACAAAACTTAAGTCCAAATGGATCAAAGACCTCAACATAAATCCAGCCACACTGAACCTCTTAGAAGAGAAAGTGGGTGGTACCCTTGAACGAATTGGTACAGGAGACAGCTTCCTGAACATAACACCAGTAGCACAGACAGTGAGCTCAACAATTAATAAATGGGACCTACTGAAACTGAGAAGCTTCTGTAAGGCAAAGGACACAGTCAGCAAGACAAAAAGGCAGCCCACAGAATGGGAAAAAATATTCACTAATCCCACATCTGACAGAGGGTTGATCTCCAAAATTTACAAAGAACTCAAGAAGCAAGTCTCCAAAACAGCAAAGGACCCAATTAAGAAGTGGGCTGCAGAACTAAATAGAGAGTTTTCAATAGAGGAGTCTAAAATGGCTGAGAGGCACTTGAGAAAGTGCTCAACATCCTTAGCCATCCGGGAAATGCAAATCAAAGCAACTCTGAGATACCATCTCACTCCTGTCAGAATGGCTAAAATCAAAAACACCAATGACAATTTATGCTGGAGAGGATGTGGTGAAAGGGGGACACTCCTCCATTGCTGGTGGGAGTGCCAACTGGTTCAGCCACTTTGGAAAGCAGTATGGAGATTCCTCAGAAAAATGGGAATAAACCTACCACAAGACCCAGCAACTCCACTCTTAGGCATATATCCAAAAGATGACCATTCATATAACAAAGATGTCTGTTCCACTATGTTCATAGCAGCTTTATTTGTAATAGCCAGAACTTGGAAGCAACCTAGATGTCCCTCACCCGAAGAGTGGATAGAGAAAATGTGGTACATCTACACAATGGAGTACTATTCAGCAGAAAAAAATAATGGAATCATGAGATTCGCAGGCAAATGGATGACACTAGAAGAATCCATCCTGAGTGAAGTAACCCAGTCACAAAAAGAGAAACATGGCATGTACTCTCTCATATATGGATTTTAGACATAGATCTGGGGAGTGCCAGCCTACAATCCTATGGCCAGAGAGTCTGGGAAACAGAAACTTCATTTATTTGCTGGTAAAGTAGTGAGCTGAACTCAAGAAAGCCAGTATCAGAGAGGGAGGACTGATGATCAAAGGGATTAAGACTGGGCTGGTTTAACCCCCAGAAACAGCTGACCAGACAAAGGTTAACTCTTGAATCCCAGGCATCAGCCTGGGAATCCAGCATGGGACTGATCAAGACCCCCTGAATCTGGGTGTCAGTGAGGAGGCCTAGGTAATCTATTGAGCCTTGGACAGCAGATCAGTACCCATCCCAAGTATACACATGGACTTTGGACTCACATAGAACAATGTGAGGTGCACTCTCACCCTGAACTCTTGGGGAAGGGTCTAGGCCCTGCCCTATATGAAATGACAGACTATGGACACCCCCATGGAGGGCCTCACCCTGGGGGAATGAGGGGATAACGGGGGGGATGGGGGAGGGCACGGGAGGAGGGGAGGGAAAGGGAGAGGGACCTCGAACTGACTTGTGAAGCAACCTTGTTTCTTATCTAAATTTAAAATGGAAAATAAAAAAACAATAATAAAAAAAAAGACTGGGCTGGTTTAACCCCCAGAAACAGCTGACCAGACAAAGGTTAACTCTTGAATCCCAGGCTGATGCCTGGGAATCCAGCATGGGACTGATCAAGACCCCTTAATGTGACTATCAGTGAGGAGGCCTAGGTAATCTATTGAGCCTTGGGCAGCAGATCAGTACCCATCCCAAGTATACACACAGACTTTGGACTCCCATAGAACAATGTGAGGTGCACTCTCACCCTGAACTCTTGGGGAAGGGTCTAGGACCTGCCCTATATGAAATGACAGACTATGGACACCCCCATGGAGGGCCTCACCCTCCCTGGGGGAATGAGGGGATAACGGGGGGGGGTTGGGGAGAGGGCACGGGAAGAGGGGAGGGAAAGGGAGAGGGACCTGGAACTGACTTGTGAAGCAACCTTGTTTCTTATCTAAATTTAAACTGGAAAATAAAAAATCCAAGAACACATCAGAAAACTCATCCACCATGATCAAGTAGGCTTCATTCCAGGGATGCAAGGATGGTCCAACATATGAAAATCTATCAATGCAATACACCATATAAACAAGCTAAAGAACAAAAATCACATGATCATCTCACTAGATGCTTAAAAAGCCTTTGACAAAATCCAACATACCTTCATGGTAAAGGTCTTGGAGAGATCTGGGATAACAGGAACATAACTAAACATGATAAAAGCTATATACAGTAAACCAACAGCCAACATCAAACTAAATGGACAGAAACTCAAGGTGATTCCACTAAAATAAGGAACAAGACAAGGCTATCCCCTCTCCCCATATCTCTTCAATATTGTACCAGAAGTTCTAGCTAGAGCAATAAGACAACAAAAAGAGATCAAGGGGATACAAATTGGAAAGGAAGAGGTAAAACTTTCACTATTTGCAGATGATATGATAGTTTACATAAATGACCTGAAGAACTCTACCAGGGAACTCTTGCAGCTGTTTAACACCTTCAGCAAAGTGGCAGGATACAAGATCAACTCAAGAAAATCAGTAGCCCTACTATATACAGAAGATAAGATGGCTGAGAAAGAAATCAGAGAAACATCACCCTTTACAAGTGCCACACACAAGATAAAATACCTTGGGGTAACACTAACCAAACAAGCGAAAGACCTGTATTGCAAGAACTTTGAGTCTTTAAAGAAAGAAATTAAAGACACCAAAAAACGGAAAAATCTCCCATGCTGTTGGATAGGTAGGATCAATGTAGTAAAAATGGCAATTATGCCAAAAACAATCTACAGACTCAATGCAATCCCCATCAAAATCCCAGCACAATTCTTCACAGACCTTGAAAGAACAATTCTTAAATTTATATGGAAAAACAAAAAAACCAGAATAGCCAAGACAACCCTGCTCAACAAAGCAATGTCAGGAGGCATCACCACCCCTGACTTCAAGCTCTATTATAGATCTATTGTCCTGAAAACAGCTTGTTATTGGAACAAAAATAGACAAGTAGACCATAGGAATCGAAATGAAAGCCCTGAGATTAATCCACAAACCTATGAACACCTGGTTTTCGACAAAGAAGCTAAAATTATACAATGGAAAAAAGATAGTATCTTCAACAAATGGTGCTGGCATAACTGAATATTGGCATGTAGAAGACTGCAGATAGATCCATGTCTATCGCCACGCACAAAACTTAATTCCAAATGGATCAAAGACATCAACATAAATCCAGCCACACTGAACCTGTTAGAAGAGAAAGTGGGAGGTATCCTTGAATGAATTGGTGCAGGAGACCACTTCCTGAACATAATACCAGTATCACAAACACTGAGATTGACAATTAATAAATGGGACCTCCTGAAACTGAGTAGCTTCTGTAAGGCAAAAGACACAGTCAGCAAGACAAAAAGGCAACCCACAGACTGGGAAAAGATATTCACTAACCCCACAACTGTTAGAGTGCTGATCTCCAAAATTTACAAAGAACTCAAGAAGCTATTCTCCAAATACCAAAGGATCCAATTAAAAAGTGGGGGACTGAACTAAATAGAGAATCCACAATAGTGGAATCTAAAATGGCTGAGAGATACTTGAGAAAGAGTTCAACATCCTTAGCTACTAGTGAAATGCAAATCAAAACAACCCTGAGATATCATCTTACTCCTGTAAGATGATAAATGTCTAAATCAAAATCACCAATGACAGCTTATGCTGGAGAGGATGTGGAGAAAGGGGAACACTCTTCCATTGCTGGTGGGAGTGCCAACTTGTACAGCCACTTTGGAAATCAGTATGGAGATACCTCAGGAAAATGGGAATCAGTCTACCACATTACCCAGCAATTCCACTCATACAACAAGGATGTCTGTTCCACTATGCTCATGGCAGAATTATTTGTAATAGCTAGATCCTAGAAGCAACCTAGATGCCCCACAACTGAAGAGTGGATAGAGAAAATGTACATTTACACAATGGAGTACTACTCAGTGGAAAAACACAACAGAATCTTGAAATTTGCAGGCAAATGGATGGCACTAGAAGAAACCATCCTAAGTGAGGTAACCCAGTCGCAAAAAGACAAACATGGTATGTACTCACTCATATGTGGATTTTAGACATGGATCAGGGGAGTGTCAGCCTACAATCCCAGTGCCAGTGAGTCTGAGAAACAGGGAGGTTCCCAAGAGAGAGATGCTTGATAATCCAGAGAAGTGGAATGAGGCAATATTGGGAAAGTGGGGGAGGAGAGGGAACCGGGAAAAAGAGAGGGGTAGAAGAGGAGGACAGAGGAAGACATGGGGAAGCAGGAAGCTTGAGTTGGGGTAAGTATAGAGTAGAGCAGGATGAGAAATATGTTAATAGATAGAGTCATTATAGGTTTGAGGAGAGAGCTGACACTAGTGAGATTTCCAGAGATCTACAAGGATAACACCAACTGGCAAACTAAGCAATAGTAGAGAGACTACCTTAATAGCCCCTCCCTGATGACAAGATTAATTACTACCTCAAATGCCATCCTAGAACTTTCATCCAGTGACTGATGGAAGCAGAAGCAGATACCCACAGCTAAACACTGAACTGAACTTCTGGAACCCAGTGACAGAGATGGTGGAGTAATGAGCACAGGGGTCAAGACTGTGCTGGTGAAACCCACAAAGACAGCTGACCGGACAAGGGGGAGCTTTTGAACCCCAGACTGATGGCTGAGAGGCCAGCAGGGGACTGAACCAGACTCCCTGAATGTAGTTTCAGTGAGGAGGCCTCAGCAATCTCTGGGGTCTTGGGTAGTACATCAGTGTTTACCACGGCCTACGAATGAACTTTGGGAGCCCATTCCACATGGAGGGATGCTCTCTCAGCCTGGACACATGGGGAAGGGCCTAGGTCCTGCCCTGAATGAAATGACAGACTCTGGAGATACCCTGATGGAGGGCCTCACCCTCCCTGGGGAATGGTGTGGGGATTAGGTGAAGGGTTGTGTTGCTGGTGGAGGGATAAGGGAGGAGGGATGGGAGAGGGAGCTGGGATTGTCATGTGAAACAAGCGTGTTTCTAAGATAACATATTGAAAAGAGACCTGTTAGGTCACTCAAGGGCCACATATGGGTTAATTTTATGTGTCTGTATGACTAAACTAGGGATGTTTGTATATGTCTGTGAGTGTAAATGCTATGGTCTGAGTAAAGTTGAAGGAAAGTTCTGGACCTAAAGAATCATGTCCTGGAAACTTGGTTCCCAGTGTGGAAATATAAAAAGTGGTAACACTTATGTTGGACCCCAGTTCTCAAGAGATGTGTTATTAAAAAGTGAGTCTGATCTCTGAATTCCATTCCTCACTTTTTTCCATTTTTTCATTTGTTAGTTTAACACAACTTTATGTAGTTAAATATTCTACAACATAAAAAATGTAACACACCTTTCCATAGTTAAAGTAATATTCCACAATACACCGCACTACTCAAAAATGTTGAATAGTAATCTAATCCATATTTCAAAAATATTTTCCTTTATCATCTCTTGATCCCGCAACTTGAAAGTGTGCTACGTGATGATAGTAACCCTGTTCGCTTCACACTGTTCTCTTCAAAACAGTGTTAGTGTGCAATATGTTACAATCAATTTTTGTTGATTAAACAAGATCTTCAAGCATCTATTACTAAGACAATGTAGTTTTAGCTTACAATGGCCTAAGTTTTCATGCATATTCAAGAAGCATTTACTTAAATAATAATAAGCAAATTTATTATAACTTTTAATGCGTTTTAAATTACTATGGGAGCTTTGGGTAGTTTGAGTCCTGAATGCAACATAGTGGA
Organism: Mesocricetus auratus; assembly: GCF_017639785.1. NCBI lineage: Eukaryota > Metazoa > Chordata > Mammalia > Rodentia > Cricetidae > Mesocricetus > Mesocricetus auratus. Next base: position 78,817,753 of record NW_024429189.1, read on the forward strand.
TTGCAACTGCAAAATGCAAGCCAGAGCATTCTTCAAAGGTGACTTGAATTATTTAACATTAGAATAAAAGTTAAAACTTCACTCTGGTAAGAGCAGCAGACTTTCTGATGATGAAGATGTCAGATAATCTAGACAACATAAGTTGAGGATGAATCATTTACTAAGTGGGTTGGGTTGTGATCTGGAAAGCAGCTGGCTGTGCCGGCACAAGAAGGAATGTAGCAAGAAAGAATTAACTGCCATCTAATCATATTTGGCAACTGAAATAGTGGAGAGTATCACAATTAAGTCTCTCTCTCTCTCTCTCTCTCTCTCTCTCTCTCTCTCTCTCTCTCTCTCTCTCTCTCTCTCTCTCTCTGACCCCTCTTTCATGTGTATCTGTATACATGAGTGCATGGACTTGCAAAGGTCAGAAGAGGGTGTTGGGTCTGCTTGAGCTGAATTACAGCAGGCTAGGTGCTGGAATCCACATATGAAGGAAGCAGCAAGCATTCTTATCTGCTGAGCCATCTCTCCAGTTCCCTTCTCCCCATACATAGTTTTGCTTATGGTAAGCAATTTAAGTTGAAATAAGTAAATAAATCAGAGTTATTTTATTTAAATTAGAAACAAGCTTGTTTTACATGTCAATCCCAGTTCCCTCTCCTCATACCCTCCCCCCCACCGGCCCCCTATCTCATCCCCTTTCTGCTCCCCAGGGAGGATAAGGCCTTCCATGGAGGATCTTCAAAGTCTGTCATACCATTTGGAGCAGGACCTAGGTGGTACCCCATATGTCTAGGCTGAGAGAGTGTCTGTCTATGTGGAATGAACTCCCAAACTCCATTCGTATGCTAGGGATAAATACTGATCCAATACCAGAGGCCTCATAGATTGCCAAGGCCTCCTCACTGACACTCACGTTCAGGGGGTCTGGGACAGTCCTATGCTGGTTTCCCATCTATCAGTCTGGGGTCCATGAGCTCCTCCTTGTTCAGGTCAGCTGTTTCTGTGGGTTTCACCAGCCTGGTCATGACCCCTTTGCTCATCACTCCTCCCTCTCTGCAACTGGATTCCAGGAGTTCTGTTCAGTGTTTAGCTGTAGGTGTCAGTCTCTGCTTCTAAAAGCCACTGGATGAAGGTTCTAGGATAGCCTATAAGGTGGTCATCAATCTCATTATCGGGGAAGGGCATTTAAGGTAGTTTAGTTTCTTAGTTTGGGTTATCCTTGTAGATCTCTAGACATTTCCCTAGTGCCAGATTTTTCTTTAAGCCTATAACGGCTCCTTCTATTATGGTGTCTCTTATCTTGCTCTCCTGTGTTCTTCCCCCGACTCAACCTTCCTGCTCCCTCATGTCCTCCTCTCACCTCCTTTTCTCCCCTTCTTTTTCTCCTAGCTCCCTCTCCCCTCCCCCCCCATGTTCCCAATTTGCTCAGGAGCTCTTGTCACTTTCCCCTTATCTAGGGGCCATGTATGTCTCTCTTAGGGTCCTCCTTGTTTCCCAGACTCACTGGCCCTGGGATTGTAGGCTGGTACTCCTTTGCTCTATGTCTAAAATCCATATATGGAGTGAGTACATTCCATGTTTGTCTTTTGTGACTGGGTTACCTCACTCAGGATGGTTTCTTCTAGTTCTATCCATTTGCCTTTGAATTTCAAGATTCCATTGGTTTATTTTTCTACTAAGTAGTACTCTATTGTGTAAATATACCACATTTTTCTCTGTCCATTCTTCAGCTGAGGAGTCTCCAGGTTGTTTCCAAGTTCTGACTATTACGAATAATGCCACTATGAACATAGTTGAACAGATGTCGTTGTTGTATGAATGTGCATCTTTTGGGTATATGCCTAAGAGTAGAATTGCTAGATCTTGTGGTAGACTAATCTGAATTTCTCTCTTTGGCAATTCATCAGTCTGTGACCTCTCTCTCTTGCACATACTCCTGCCATGATTCCACCAATATGGTAGTGCCATGCCAAGGAGTCTCACATGATGTTACCTAGACTTCTAACACTCCAAGAATGTGAGCTGAATAAACCTGTTGTCTAGAAGGAATAAAGGAAAGAAAGAAAGGAAAGAATGAAGGGAGGGAGGGAAGAAGAGACAGAGGGAGGGGAAAGTGAAAGGAAGGATCAAACTCAAGGCCAAAATCAATTTTTTTAAAAAAGAACAAAACAAGAGGGTCTTCCTTAAATGTGGTTTTTTATAACCACTGAATCTAAGACCCTTTTTATTCTAAGTATTTTGAACTTCATTTAAGGGTAATTTTAATTTTTTCTTCTCGCGTGTTTTCATCCATTAGACTCTTCCTTTCTTTTTGAATAACTGGCTTCTTTTTTTTAGTTTTATTTTTGTATTATTTTTTTTATTTTTAAGTTTAAATTTAGATTAGAAACATGGTTGTTTCACAAGTCAGTTCCAGGTCCCTCTCCCTTTCCCTCCTCTCCTCCCATGCCCTCCCCCCAACTCCCCCATTATCCCTTCATTTCCCCAGGGAGGGTGAGGCCCTCCATGGGGGTGTCCATAGACTGTCATTTCATCCAGGGCACGGCCTAGACCCTCCCCCAAGAGTTCAGGGTGAGAGTGCATCTCACATTGTTGGATGGGAGTCCAAAGTCCATGTGTATACTCGGGATGAATACTGATCTACTGCCCAAGGTTCAATAGATTACCTAGGCCTCCTCACTGACACCCCCATTCAGGGGGTTTTGATCAGTCCCATGTTGGATTCCCAGGCATCAGCCTGGGATTCAAGAGAATAACTGGCTTCTTAATAATGCCTTATAGGTTGAAAATAAAAGTCTCCACATAGCATCGAAAATAGGAGAAATATAACTGATTTCTGCACACCTAAAGGAATTCATATCTATTGTCCACAAATGCTTTTCTAATTCTTCTGCAAATAAATAGAATACATTTTATTTCTGATACAGTCTTCTGATTAGACAGTTCACAGGTACACCAATTTTACATTCAGAGTAGCAAGAAACCCAGCAAAATGAAATAATGTCATTGCCTATTTAATTTTAGTGAGAACAAAAGCTTTGTCTAAAATGTGAGTTTAATATCCTAATGTCAGTATGAGCAAATGCAACCGAATACCCAAAGTCATAGAATACCTGATAGAAGAATAGATCATTGACTGTTATTTCTGATTTTCAAAATAATTTCTAATTATGGAGTGTTTGAATCTATTCTCAATTTTCAAAATTAGAAAATCCCTCAAAGATGCTTAGATAATAATCTTTAAATCATTTCCCCTGCCTCTTTCTATAGGGCAATGCATCCTGTTCTAGAACTTTCTTGTGCTTTACATTTAAACGTATTTGTCTTTTTAAATGTACATGGCTGAATAATCAGATGGTAAAGAAATTGGTTGAGATCTGGGAAAAACACATATCACACTCATCTTAAGGAATTATGCACAAGTGTTAATGTGGGGCAATAATAACTAATAAGAAAATGAAAGGCTATCAAAACCAATGACCTCTAAAACAAAAACGCTGTTGTCATTGTTCTTTGGTACCCTCCATAGCTACATGGTATTATGCTATTGTTGAAGACGTAATGTTCTTTGGCTGCAGATTATTAAGTAATCAGTCTTGGACTAATCACAAAACTCTCCTGATAGCTAAATTTACAGTGCCAAAAGGTGCTATGTAGGTTCATGGAGGACAAAACAACACTCTTAACCAGTGCTGGACTTTGTGTATTGCAATCATGACCTGCCAGACACTGGTGTCAGAGTGGAACGTCTGTTACATGGGTAACTAATGACTTTCTGGTGGATTTGAAAACTCTTCCATAAAAGGAATTTACATACATACATGATAGTATAATCCTAGTTAAATTCTCATGCTTGGGAAATTCATGGGTTCTAGAGTACAGCCTACTATGTTTATTTTGTCAATACTGTGTCATTACATTGCCTTCTAAATAGCTAAGTTCATATTCATAGACCTTGAGTCCTCTCAACCTTGGTCCGAGAAACTTCTTTTTGCAGTGATGAAAAGTCAATTCTAAGATGCATGATTGTCAAAGTGTAAGAATAAGACAAAAAGAGTCAGCCCTGTGAGGAATGGAATATCAATATCCACCACACTGCCAAGACTCAAAGAAGATTGTGGAGGAGGAGGCAGAAAGAATGTAAGATCTATATGAATGATGGGAAAGAGTGCAATGGATTGCAGTCTTCTGGACATGACATGACTATCACACTGATGAACTCATAGCAGCTGTAATTACTTGCACATGATGTATACAAGAGCAAGACAACCAAACCTCAAGCATGGATGGGAGATGTGCTTTTCAGGCCTCATTCCTTATTGAGAGTCTATTGCAATTGGTAGATGCAAGGGAAAGTAGATCATTCTTCTTTGAGAATGTTCCCACTGAGAGGCTTGCCATGCTTCAGTGAATGGCTCTAGACCCATATATATGAACAGCACTAAAAAGGCTGAGTAGGTTATCAAAAAAAGGCATGACGTTGAGAAGGAAACCTGTTGAAAAATTGAAGGATGGAAGTCAAGGAATAGAGAATATCATAGTTCATTGAATGCATGTTTGAAATTCTCAAGAATAAAGAAAAACTATAGATTAAAAAATAAATATCCCCAGTAAGTACTGCCAGAATTTCCTACATGCGGTTTTCAAAATCTTATATTCTCTATTCTAAATTTCTTAGTATAGGATTCCAGCTTCTTTTTTTTTTTTTTTTTTTTTTTGGTTTTACGAGACAAGGTTTCTCTGTATTGTTTTGGAGGCTGTCAGTCCACCCTGGCCTCGAACTCACAGAGATCCGCCTGCCTCTGCCTCCTGAGTGCTGGGATTAAAGTTGTGCGCCACCACTGCCTGGCAGGATTCCAGCTTCTTTATGTCTAAGAATTTATAACAAAAATATTCCTTGGGAATTGAGGCTTGTGATTATTATAATCTTTACTTTGCAAACATCAGTAATTTTTTCTGTTTTCAGAAGAAACTGTCTCACCTTCCTAACTAGAAGAAAAATAGACCAAATATTGATGTATATAAACATAGTTTAGAAAGGCAGATCTTTCAATGAGATTAGTCAAAATGCATTTCTGTATTCACAATGCAATTACTTAGGAGATCTTTCTATAACTCAGTAGCTGTCTGAATACTTTCTTCATTGCCTTCTTCATTTCTTGATTCCTGAATGTATAGATCACAGGATTCAGAAATGGAGTGATAACTGCATCAAATATGGCCAGAAATTTATCCAGGTGTATGGAGGGAGATGGCCAAGTATACACAAATATCAGAGGACCAAAGAATAAGACCACCACAGAGATATGAGCTGAAAGTGTTGACAGAGCTTTAGAGGAACCAATTGAAGAATGTTTTTGTACAGTGATTATGATGACAATATAGGAAATGATCAGTATGAAGAAGGAGCCCACAGAGATGAACCCACTGTTGGCTGTGACCATGAATTCTAGTCTATGGGTGTCTATGCAGGCAAGTTTGATGAACCGGGGAAGGTCACAGTAGAAACTGTCCAACACATTTGGTCCACAGAAAGGTAAATTGACTACAAAAGCCAGTTGAACAAGAGAGTGTGTAAGGCCAACTAACCAGGCAGTCACTACAAAGAAGAGACACATTTTGGGGCCCATAATGGTTAGGTAATGGAGAGGTTTACATATGGCAACATATCTATCAAAGGCCATGGCTATGAGTAAAACCATCTCCACACCACCAATGACATGGATGGAAAAGATCTGAATGACACAACCCCTAAAAGAGATGACTTTGTGCTTCCTCAACAGATCATAAATCATCTTAGGAGAGGTGACACAAGAAACACCTAAGTCAATGAAGGAGAGATTAGCCAACAGAAAGTACATTGGAGAGTGTAATTGAGGATCTGAAGCCACTGTAAAAATGATAAGGGAGTTTCCCATCATGCTTGCCACATAAAACATAGAGGAGAACACAAAGACAAGAAGCTGAAGGTCCCGGGAGTTGGTGAGTCCAAGAAATACAAACTCTGACACCACAGAGTGATTTGCTCCTTCCATAAACATGTAGGTCTGCGCTACCTGGAGGAAGAAAAAGGAAAAGCTGTATTGTAAAGAGAAGCCTTTTCCTTTGAGAATGCCTTCCCGCCAACCTGGTTCTAGAGCCATGTCAGTCCCAAATAACATATAAGACGTTGTATTAATTATGAAGCTGTTGGCCTTGTTTGTTTCTTCCTGGCTAGCTCTGATTTAAGTAATTACCCCATAATTGTTAATCTTTGTATTTCTTTTACCGGAGACATTTCTGGGCTTCCTACCCCATGGTGTTACTTCTCAACTCTACTGTGTTTCTCCTTCCCAGAGTTCTCTTGGACTCCTAGTCCCACCTATCTAGATTCCCTATTGGCCAGACAGTGCTTTATTGACAAATGCACAGTACTTCCCCAATATCTCCTCTTTTCTGTTTAAACAAAAAGAAAGGTCTTAACTTTAGCATAGTCAAATTATATATAACAGAACAGTTATCAAGTAAGAACATAGTTACAACATTTTTTCTATTAACATTTAGCAAGATTTAAAGAAAATAACATGCATCCCATCCTTGTGAGTCCAAAGTTCTATATGTAGCTTATCTTTTATCATAACTAAGGAAAACTATAATTATAACTATCTGTCTTCAACTCCATCAAAGACCACAGAAGGATAATATATAAACACTAGGATTGACAGAGATGTCTTACTGCCTGGACAGTCACCCAAAGTTCCTCTGTAACGTTGGGGCATCCATCTTCAGCCCATAGGCCACAATGTGTCTGGAACACTTCTCAGCAAAGCAGGAAATTTCAAACTGTCCATCTGCATTGGCAGTCTGTCAGTCATTTTTCTGTGTCCTGCAGAAAGTCTGGTAGACTCTTCCATGAAGCAGGAACCCTGTAAGACTGAGTTCAACAGTCACTTTCCTGTGGGTCCTGCATGTCCAGTTTATACAGCAACAGTCAAACAGTCTAGGCAAGAGCAGTTTCTTGCCCAAATGGCTAATCTTGCCATGTTGAAAGCAAACTCCATAACGAGTTTCTTCTATGCCCATCTTTCTCTCAGATGTAATTGGTGCTGCCAGGAGCAGACATTTCTCATTGTCAAAAAAAAACCCCTAAACCATTTTAAATTCCATTTTCTGAAGGTCTTTGAAAGGTTTGAAGACTATCTATCTGTCTTAAATACATCTCTATATATCTAAAAAACCTAACTTACCTAACTATAAGTTCTATTATATGTAACTATCTATAGTCTGTATTCAGTTATGCATTACATTGTAAAAGATCAGTATAAGCACAATACTTAATCAAGAGGAGAAATATACACATCACAAAATTGACCTTGAATTTGTATCAATGAATGAAAAACAATACTCATAGCATAATTCCCCTTTTTACCATTAAAAGAGATTGGCTGTGATCATTAACCAATTATAAACAATCCCATTTAAATGAAAACAAAGATTTATAAACAAGATGGGAATTAGGACGTCGCTCATTCCAAACTGCTTCATGCTGGAAGGGGGGGGGCGCTGTTTATACCATGGGGATCATGACAAAACTCAGAAACCTGTATAAGTCCTTATTTTCAGGGTCTGTAAGGCTGCATCATCTTAGCTATTTCAGTTGTTGGAACACCTGGTCCACTGCTTCCGGGGGTCTTGGTTCGTCAAACCACAGAAGCCTGGAAGGAATCCTCAGCTTTTCATTTTCTGTAGAAACATAAGTAAAATCTCCTTTCCCAAGTAACATATCATTGTACTTAAATTTTGAAGTCAAGTCATTTTCAAAAGATAGAAGTTAGATTAATTTAGCAGCATTTATAATCAAGTGTACTTTAGTAGCAGTTCCTTTCCTGAGCAAGCAAAAAACTGAAAAACGCAATAGCGTACAGTGTCCAGACTCTCTGTGTATTTTCCATCTTTACATGGCTTATTTATTTATCTATTATTACTTTATTTATTTTACTTTTATTTCTTTTTCTCTGAGACAGGGTTTCTCTTTGGAAATCCGCCTGCCTCTGCCTCTGGAGTAAATCTTACCGGCGTGCGCCACCACAACACTGGCTTTTCTATTTATTTACCACTTTGCCGCTTCATTTTCTCTCTCACTCTCACGTATATTTTTAAACACACTGTAAACCTTTAGAGGTTTTGTTCATCCAAGTCTGACTTTACTTTAAATCTTTACGTTTTTCTGGCCACGTGTTTTATCTGTAAAACCGCGGCTGTTTTAAACTGACGTTTTTTTTTCAAGATGGCGGGCGTAAGCTGACATCCAGCAAAAGCTGCAAAAGCTGCCACTTCCAGCCGTACGCACACACCTTTCAATCATTAGCAGAGTCTCTTAGAACAACCTTGCTGGTTTTTTTTTCTTTTTATGCCGAGTCAGGAAGACTCTGGTAAGCGAGCCGCGTGAATCTCGGCTTGTCACTAGCAAAACACCTGAGAAAAATGCTGCTATCAAAAATCTGTGCTTCTTCCGTTCTTCTGTTTCTAAAATTCCTTTAAAGCTTTTGTCATTCTACGTGGAAATTCAATCCCGCTCTGACACCATTCTGTAAAGACTGTATATTATATTAATAGACTATATTAAGAAAAGTTATGGAAATCTGTTTGTAATCTAACATTAAAATCAAACTACAGGAAATCATAGATGAAAAAGAACATCACTTGATATCAAGGAATGAACTTTAAAATAAAAGTGAAATATCGCTTCAAAGTTGTTAAAAGAGTTTTTATCAAAAAAATCAAAACTGTTCAAAGTAGATGTGAAAAATGGATTTATCTTTAAATTGTTGATGACCACATGAAGTAATACAACATTACAAAAGAAAAGAATGATATAACTCAAATTTCAAAATGTGGTTTTCTGTAGCTCTGAAATAAAACACTCACTAAGGCATTGGCCATGGTTTTGGAAACAAGAAGTAAGAAATGAAGAAGGGATGGTATAGTGTTACCATATTCTTCTGTTTTCCCTCAGAGTAGGTACAGGAATATTCTTTTGACAGAGAAGACTGGTCAACATGGAAACATGATTTTTGTTTCAAGAACAATATACAATCTGGTCCACACACATAAAAACACTCTTTTGAAGTCCAACACTACAATCTTACTGGCAAATAAGCCCTTTTTTCCCGCACCTACTTCTGGAAAACACATTAACTTTGTTAAATGTTTTATCAAACTTGGAGATCTGGCTTTCTATTAGCATTTATGTTACTTATGTAATTTTTGAGAATATAATGCAAATACATCATTTCTCCCTTCCCTTTTCTCTCTTCAAGGCCCCCTGTTTACCCCTCCTTGCTCTCTTTCAAATTTATGACTCTTTTTATTATTTTTTGCTATTCCTCAAATAGTATATACCTATCGTGATACTAACTCACCAAATACAGGTAGGTAAGCATATTAAGCAAAGATATTACGACATATGTCTATTCTATTCTCTGAAGCAACCAAGAAATGGTCCAAGAGAGGTATAAGCCACTCTGTAACTGTCAGTTACCAGTGTGTCATGTCAGACCAGAAACTGTAGGTGCTTACAAACTTTTTGATTACAACAAAACTAAAATGCCTCATTTTTCATTTTAAACTGAAAGTTTTGGTCCCTGGAACAGTAGGATGGGTGTGAATCACTACACTGGAGTGTATAGCATATGGTTTGAAAACTTATCCATCTGAAAGGAACAATGTATATACTACTTTCTGTTCCAACGCTGATGACAGGATTCAACATATTTTATTATAGCTTTACTTTTATTCTGTAAAGAGAATACAAAAATGATAATGTGAGCCTTGAGTACAGAGCCTTGAGTATGAACGTGACACTGTGGTTCATACACCATCAAATTAGTATTAGGCAGAAGTCCCTGAGGTTTAGTCTATTTGCCTATTGAACACATTTTTAAATCCTGCATTTTCTATTTTGGTTAGGAATGACACAATTAAAGATCATAAAAATTAATTCAGCATGTAGGTATTACATGTACAGGTATTGATAAAAGTTAGTATTCCTTTCCTTTTCCATTTTTATATGAATGAGCTGAACTCATGATATAAAAGAATGAATAAAAAACACAAGGTATTAGCAAGCAGGGACCTTCAAAACCCTTCACTGATGAGAGATATTTCAAAATATATTAACAACTTACTTTTAACAAAAGATTTTTGAAAATATAACAGACTTCTATTTGAAAATATGTTATCCTGGTGATTAAAATATAAACTGTAAGCTGAAATTAAGTATATTTGCTTTCAAAGAACACTGGTGGTTATTACTCATTAAATTGTCCTTCACAGGTAGACCATAATGCCCATAAATCTAAAGAATGCAGCATTCTTCTAGCCAATGTAATACAGAACTCATAATCACAGTCCATGATATAAGTTTTATTGAAACATAGAAAATGATATTTCAATACTTAAAAGTCATGTTAAATGTTATTATATAGTCAAAGAAGATAGGCAAAGAGACTGGCCAAAAATATAGTGAGAGATAATTAGAAAATGGAGGATTATAGAAGTAAACATTAGGATAAATAAATGAGATTAGAGAGAAAAACTTTTAAAGTACTAAGAAGACTGAATAGCATTTGTGAAATCATAAGGCAAAAAAGCAGCCAGGTCCCTTTAGTAAAATAATTGATAATTTATGAGAAATGATAAGCATTGAATTCAGACCTACCCTTCAAAAGTCATATAATTATATCAATAAAAGTACAGTAACTTCAAGTATGTTATATACAAGTATTTTGGCATATGATCATTATACATAGTGGTAAGTTTCATAAATCCATTCTCCCTTTTAATTCTTTTGAACTTATTTGTAATAAAACAATTATTGTTATTGTATTTTCAGGTTTGAAATTTCAAAACTCTTGGAAGACATTCTCAATTTATCAGCTGTGAACTTACCTGTTTTATTTGGAACCCCCTTCATCTAGTAAGAACTAGGAATTTGTCTAAAGTGAGTTCATCTGATTATGGTGACTCATGATTAGGGAAGAGTGAGATATAATTACAGGACAAATACCAGAATTTATCATATTATGATAATTTCAGAAGATTAGAATTAAAAGCTAACAGTGTTCATAGCTAAATTGGCAATACAGAGAAAGTCATATAAAAGTATCTAGATCTGTTTAACTTGAGGCCCATGCCACAAAAGACAGCCTATGCCATGAGAGGGAACTCATGCCCTATACTGCCTGGGTGGCCAGGAACTGGAGCCTGGATAACCCAGAGACTTAGAGTAGAACCAAACACAACTGAAAAAAATCAATGAAATGATCCCTAATGATATTCTGCAATGCTCATAGAACAGTCATCATCAGAGAGGCTTCCTCTGGCAGCAGATGGGAGATATTTAGAGACCCACAGCCAGACAGTAAGTGGAGATAATATCTAAACTGGAGGTCTCCAACTAGTCCATCCCCTGAGAGATCAGGGACCTCCATGAAAGAGGGGGAATAAAGACTGTAGAAGTCAGAGGAGATAGAGGATAACAGGAGAACATGGCCCACCAAATCAGTTAAGCAGGGCTCACGTGGGCTCACGGAGACTCAAATGGCAAGCACCAGGTCTTCATGGTTCTTCATGGGTCCTCTACATAAATGTTATGCTGTTAGCTTGGTGTTTTTGTGGGACTCATAACAGTGACTGGGTTTGTCTCTACTCTTGCCTACTCTTTAAACCCTTTTCCTTCTATTGGGTTGCCTTGTCCAGCCTTGATATGAAAGCTTTTGTATTGTCTTATTGTATCTTGTTTTGTCCTTTTTCGGCTGTCATCTCTTGTAAACCTTATCTTTTCTGAAGAGGAAACAGGAGGAGTGGCTATAGGGAAGAAGGGAGGTAGGGGAAGCTAGGAGGAGTTGAGGAGGAGTTGGGATGTTTTTGTATGAGAGAAGAATCTTTTCAATAAATATACATATGAAATACAAATATTAAAAAAAGTTTCTAGATGTATGTACAGGAACAAAAATGTTCACTACTTAGAAGCCATAAATACCCATAGAGAAAACTCTTAAGAGATGGTGTTTGGAATTGTCTTCCTATTAGCCGTACTTGAAAGTGTTTCATAAGTTATTCTTTATACACATAACTAATAAAATATTCGTGATAAGAAAGACCACCTTATGTCTTTGCCTAGTGTAGTAATTAATACTTTTCCTTTGTCAGCACAGAACTAATGAATATAAGTAATCGTATTCTAAAACATTCAGTCCTATTGATAGACAATGTACGTGGTATTGGGGTTCCTAATGCAGAGTCAACTTCAATGGCTCTATCAAACAGTGCTCATGTAAACCATCATCCATGTGTATTTCTTTCTCAATCTAGAAATAATGCAAGCTCACTGATACAACTGAAACATCTCATAGTTTTATTTCTCAAATTCAAAGAAATGTCTCTATTTGTAATTATTATTATTATTATGGGAAATTTAAATGATTCTCTTTTTCAAATAAATACATACATAAATAAAACAAAATGCCTTTGTAGCTTCAAGTTTACAGAACTCAATAAACTAAATGTTTAGTTGTTGTTTTGAGACAATATCTTTTTGTGTATCCCAGGTTGGCTTCATGGCAATCCTCCTGCCTTCATCTACCAAGTTGTGTATCAACATGCCCAAAATTTCTTTTGTAATTCTTTTCGTATTATTCTGAGTCTCTGTCTCATTTTATACCACCCATAAAAAAATTGCTGCTCATCAAAATTCTTTAGACTTATTGATTCTACTTATTCTTCAGAAATAAAATTAGTACAAATGTTACCTATAAACACTAAAAGAAAACCAGAAAAATAAATACAATTCCAGGTATCTTTAGGTATTATTTTATTGTGAAATTATCCACATCATATCTAAAAATGAAATTACATTGGAAAGTATGTTTTCAGCACTGGATTATTTGGAACCCATGTCAAATTATATTTTTGGTCAGGTTTCTATGACACTCTTCACATTGGAAGATTTCCAGTGAAATCATATGTGTTTTAGAGAAATGATCAATGCTGCCCAGCTCTTTTGAAAAGCTGATGGATAGAAAAATATAGCATTCATGTTTTTGTTTTTGTATCAATAAACACTTGTTGATTTATCAAGTAGAAGAGGATAAGACCATCTATGCATTATCAGAGAATGGAATGATTAAGTATAATCTATACTACATAGACTATATCATAAAGCTATTTAATGTTTTCTATGCCTTTTACATTTCCCCAGGTAACAACATGGCTCCATCTCTATGTAGAAGTCAGTAATGTTTCTAGTACATCAATAAAATTTTTACAAGTATTTTTTGTTCTTGTCAAATTATTTTCCTAAATGCTACCTATTTTGCCTCAGGCTCACTCAACCAATTTAATATATGACTCAAATTCATAACAACTCCAACAGCAGAATCACATCTACATATAAAGCACTACTCTTATTGCTAAATCACGTTCCAGGCATTTACCTGCATAAAATGAACACAATCTTCATGGGTTTAGATTTTCCTGTATTCTCCAACATGAAGTACCTCTGATATCCTAACACAAGAATATATAAAACTAATTACATATACCTCAAGTGGGCAATGACCAAAAAAGTTTTACAATGCTTGCTGTTCAGGGACTACTTCCCTGGAGTAAAATTCAGCTTGTCCAGTGCAACGAAAGGATTTCAGATCTCACTAAACAATACTAGAAATTAAAAAGGAAACAAAATTGAGAAATTGTGTATCATTGTGCTACATGTGTGTGTATTTATAAATATTACAATTAATTTTTAAAATAGATAAATATGTTTATGATAACTTCCTTTTTGTGTTAGTTAGGCGTTTTTAATTTTTATTTTTAAATTTAAATTAGAAACATGGTTGCTTCATATATCAATTCCAGGTCCTTCTCCCTTTCCCTCCCCTCCTCCCACACCCTCCAACCAACCCCTCCAATATCCCCTCATTTCCCCAGGGAGTGTAAGGCCCTCCATGGGGGTGTCCACAGTCTGTCATTTCATCCAGGGCAGGGCCTAGACCCTCCCCTGGGAGTGCAGGGTGATAGTGCATCTCTCATTGTTGGATGGGTGCCCAAAGTCCATTTGTATACCCGGGATAAATACTGATCTACTGCCCAAGGCCCAATAGATAACCTAGGCCTCCTCACTGACACCCATGTTCAGAGGGTCTTGATCAGTCCCATGCTGGAATCCCTGCCACCAGTATGGGATTCAAAAGCTAACCCTTGTCAGGACTGGATAACTTCCTTTTAATATAGTAAGTAATTATGGATTCTATATAGACTTGGCTGTACAAAACTTCATTCTAATGAGTAACATTTATAAATGTAACAGTAGTCAATTTACAGTAAATTGTAAAATTATACCCAAAATATCTAATAAAATTAAAGCCACTGAAAAGAAAGATCAAAGTGTGTATCATTAAAGACAATCAAAACCCACTGTTCATATAAAAAGTGGACTGTAGAACAGCATATACTATGAACTCCCTACTGTGTGATGGGCTTCAATCCAATCAGAGGTCAGTAGGTTGGCTCCATAACAGCCAAGCCATGATTGCACAAGGGGACACATTTTATATAGCAGACCAGTATTGTATCTCATAGGGTTCACAGTGGGGTGAAATTGTTAAAGCCTTTATTCTCTTAACAGTCTGCACAGAACCATCTGACATGGTGGAAGCTAACAGCAGACAGCAGTCTTTCAGCTTAATTCTCATCACATTTCTCTATATTGTACAAGCAAGGTGTATTGTTTGGGACCTCCTTCTAGGACCTCACTGGTCAACAATAAGAAGAAGATATACCACATATAACTTGCTTATTTATTAATCAAATCATTTATACTTTTTGATTAATATTACGTTTTGGTGTTTTGACTATTGATTCCACTTAAAATAGGTAGTGGTCAAAGTTTTTCTCCCATTCTGTGTGCTGTATCTTCACACTGTGTGGAAACATTTTTATTTGATTCAATCCCATTTCTTCCACTATTCTAATTTTTCCTTTGCTATAGCAGTCATGTGTTTTGTTTTGTTTTCTTTTTTCTTTTTTTCTTTTTTTTCTTTTTTTTTTTTTTTTTTTTTTTTTTTGGTTTTTCGAGACAGGGTTTCTCTGTGGCTTTGGAGGCTGTCCTGGAACTCGCTTGGTAGTCCAGGCCGGTCTCGAACTTACAGAGATCCACCTGCCCCTGCCTCCCGAGTGCTGGGATTAAAGTAGTGCGCCACCAACGCCCGGCTGGTCTCCTGGTTTTTAAAACATTTCTTCCCTCCTTCCCTGATGTTCGCTGAGCCTTTAGGTGCAGAAGTTGTGTTGCAGATATATCAACTGTGACTGGGCTCCTCACAATCAGTTAGTTGTTCTTTGCATTTTGCCCAATGGTGGTTTTCTGCTGCTGGAGTCTGTGTTGATGTCCATGACCCATGTTACTATAGAGGACCATAGTAACCAAGTATGTTGAAATCTGAGGGCCCTGCTGAGCTTGGACCCAGCCTTCATGGGAGAGCTCTGGCCTTCACCTAAAGGAGGTGGTCCCAGTGTCCTAGCCTGATCAGCTACCACCCAAACCCACATCTGGGCACTGAGTTGGTGCACCCTAACATCTACCCCATGTGAGGAGACTGGTCCTCTAGAACAAAAGCCTCAGGTTCCCTATGATCAGGGCAACAACAGGACATCCAAGAGGAGTTTTGGTGAGGGTCCAGTGATGACAGTGTGATAGAGGTCATAGGCCTTGAACCAGACCAATGACTTATTTCAATGAACATTTGTAGGTGAGGCTCATTGGACAAAAGGGTATACTGGGTGACACCTCATAGCTCCCAGTGCCATTAGGGTGAATAAAGAAGTATTGGAGAGACATCAAAGATAGAGGAATGAAGTAGATTTTGTTTGTTTAGTTTTTTTAATTAATGCTCTTTTGGTGGGGGTTGCTGCAGGATTGAAGGGTGAATATGGAGGTACTGGAAGGGGAGTGGAGCTGGGGTATGTGATGTGAAATTCCCAAAATATCAATAAATAGTTATGCTATACATTGAAAATATTATTCAAAATATGTTAAATACCTCCTATTCAATAATATATTATACTATTGATGCTATTAAGTCATCAAAGTGGAACTTCAATGGTATTTAATGTATTTCAATGTATTTTTTCTAAAAGAACAAACTGAGTCTCCTTGGTACTTATGCTTAACTATGTATAATTCATTCATTGTACGTTCTCAACTAGATAAAACTCCCATAGTTTTAAAGAATAAATGTGTTCTGAATGTTCCCTAAAGTTTCTCTGTTGTTCAGTAATAAGGCTTGTAACATACCCTTTGAATAATGCAGCAAATCAAGATGAGCATGCAAGCATCTTA
This sequence comes from Mesocricetus auratus, assembly GCF_017639785.1. NCBI lineage: Eukaryota > Metazoa > Chordata > Mammalia > Rodentia > Cricetidae > Mesocricetus > Mesocricetus auratus. Next base: position 78,834,119 of record NW_024429189.1, read on the forward strand.
TTGGCATGCTAATATTTTTCTGGAGGACTCTCCATATATTCGCTTAGCATCTAAATTAATCTTCATTCCACAAACACTGTATGACTTTCCTTTCCTCCACATCTCATAAGAATTTGTCATCTTTTATCTTTTTGATTAATACATTATATTTAATCCAAACACACTGGTAGAAAAAATATTTATTAAGTATTGTCTATATATCCCACATCGGGTACCACAGGTTCTTTTTAAAAGTCAGTGCATATGTCTATATCTTAAAGTACCTATACCATGTTTTCCCCTATAAGTTTTAATGGCATTCATTCATTCGTTTTGAGTTGATTTTTTTACAAAAGAAAAAAATGGATCTTCTTTATGTCTTCTACATGGGAATATCTAGTTTTTTTGAGCACAGCTTGCTAAAAAGAGGTTCTTTTCCAATGTGTTTTCAGCACTCTATTGAGAACAATTAGTTCTCTCTCTCTCTCTCTCTCTCACACACACACACACACACACACACACATGCATATGAACTATTATGCAGTCTTTCAAAAGAAGGGAATTTTTTGTTTCATAATGACACTAATGAACCTGGAGGTCATTGTGTTAAGTGAAACTAGAGACACAAGAAGACAAATGATGAGAGGTATTATGTTTATATGAAATCTGAAGAAGTCATGCTCATACAAGCAAAGAATATGATGGTGGACCAGGCAAAAAAAATGATGTTGGGTGTGGGTGTGGAGCAAAAAGATAATGATGGTAATAAAAAAAATGTTCCACTGACATGGAGGTCAATCATCAATGTTTTCACACTTATAAATGTGTGAGACAAACGTGATCATTAGCTTAAGATATACACATGTATTAAATATAATGTTGTAGGAACCCAACTTTGGGGGGCTTCAGTCGGATCCAGCCAACTTGGCTGGTTCATATCTGAGAGGGTGAGTGTGGGTTGAGAAACCGCAGCTAAAGATAATAAGGAAAGACACAGAATAGAGTCAGAAGGGCAATCCAGTGAATACTGGATGCCCCAAGTTTATTCTTCAACATTGTAATGTTCCAAAGCCAAAAAGAGGGAAAAGGCAAAAAACTTCTTTACCATGATACAAGGGACAAATAGACTTATTTCCTTAATTTTCCAAACATTCTGTACACTAAATCTCTCATTATCTGACCTTGAGGGTTGAGAGTAACCACACCTTAGACCAAGTCTCTAGTTATTTAGATAGGACATCCATGACTTAGACCAAACAACAGTTCAGTGTCTGATTTCACGTTCTAACTAAGTACTTGTCCATAAAATATGATGTATAAGTGAGAATTGCTGCCCTGGAGAGCTCAGCTCCTGAGCAGAAATTTTAAACTTCTGAAGGTAGCCACTCTGTAATAGAAAACATTAAGTTCAACTTTGAGAAAAAAATAATTTATCACATTACATTGTAGGCCTACTTCTCCTTAGAGAATAAACAGCACAGTAGACACATGATAGGCTTTCAATTCAGAAAAATAAAGCAAGATTACTACCATGGCTCAGCCACTTGCAATTTATTCCAAAGATACAGTTTATTAATCTACTGTATAAATTAAAAAACTGACATTGTATGTTACAGCTTAAACATAATAAAAGTTCAAAACCATGTATTCTGTATAAAGGTGTTCTATATGAGATAACTAACAAATATTTATACTAATATATTTTCTTTCATTTTTTCATAACACTAGTGAATGCATGCAATAAATGAATGAATGAAAAGGAGATAGCATCAAAAACAGAACATGAAATTCTGTTTCTGGAAAAAGTTTCAAAATATATCAACTATCCCCTTCTGATAAAAGATTCTTCAATGCCACTCAGCTCAGGAGGGTGAAAGAAACCCACAGGCCAGCCTCGGTCCTCACAGCCTGGGCTGGCTGAAGACATTCACAGGCCTGCCTGGTGCCTTGCAGCCACTGGGCAGTTAAGAGCCATTATGAAGTGCAAATATGTAGTGGAGAAATGGGAGAGACAGAGAAGCAGAACAGTCCATGTGCTGTGGAGAGAGGCAGAACTGAAGAAGTAAAAGGCAGTGAGGACCAGGCTGATGTGGGTGACCTGCTTGCCACCTGTGGCCAGGGTGGTATCCAGACTTGAACTGCAGCCAGTGGCATGTCTGTGTCCATGGACCTACTGCAATCAGGGTCTGTGTTGACATCCACGACCCATGTAACCACAAGGTTTCCCAGGGTCTGGGCTGCTACCTGTGGTCATGTTGGTGTCTGAGGGCCATGCCACCACCAGAGCCATGCTTATCTGAGTGGCCTTTGATGCCTTCAAGGGCCATGATAACACCTTCTCCTGAGCTGAGGCATGCAATCATGTCTAGGTTCATGGCTTTACAGCAGCCAGGGTCTGTGTTGAAGTCCATGGTTCCTACTGGCAACAAAGACCATGCAAATACTTAGAGTCTGGGCTGTCACCTGAGTTCACGTTGGCATTTGAGGGACTTGCTGCAAGTGAAGCCACACATATCTGAGAGGTATGTGCTGCCACAGGGTGCCATAGTGATTTCCTAGTCCTGCACAGCAGCTGAGGGACAAGTCTGAGTCTGCAGCCCCACTGCAGCCAGGATCTATGTTGATGTCTGTGACTCCTGATACCATTGTAGTTCATGCAGATGCCAGGTGTTGGGGCCACAGCCTGGGGCCATGTTGGTTTCCAAGGACCATGCCACCAATGGGGCTATGCCAATGAGAATGGCCTGAGCTACCACCTGGGGACATGATGGCATTTAAGCCTGAGCTGAGGGCATGCTTCTACCACAGTTGGGGTCTGTGTTGATGTCTGTTGCCCATGCTGCAACAAAAGGCTACATGGATTCCCATGGTTTAGGCTGAAACCTGTGACCATGTTGGGGCCTGAGGACCATGCCTATGTGGGTGATCTGTGCTACCATATGTAGTCATAGGGTTATCTGAGTCCAGGCTGGTGCTCAAAGCCATATCTGAGTCTGAGGCCCCATAACAGCCAGGGTCTGAGTATATGTCCATGGCTCCCTAGGGCCTGAGGTCTGATCAGCCATCTGATACCATGTTGATGTCCAAGTGCCATGCAGCCCTCAGAGCCATGCTGATCTGGGTGGCCTGTGCTTCCATTGGTACCATGGTGTATTCCAGGCCAGAGCTACTGACTAGAGCAATGTCTGGGTATAAGGTCCTGCTGCTGCTGGAGTCTGTGTTGATGTCCATGACCCATGTTACTATAGAGGACCATAGTAACCAAGTATGTTGAAATCTGAGGGCCCTGCTGAGCTTGGACCCAGCCTTCATGGGAGAGCTCTGGCCTTCACCTAAAGGAGGTGGTCCCAGTGTCCTAGCCTGATCAGCTACCACCCAAACCCACATCTAAACTAATCTTCATTCCACAAACACTGTATGACTTTCCTTTCCTCCACATCTCATAAGAATTTGTCATCTTTTATCTTTTTGATTAATACATTATATTTAATCCAAACACACTGGTAGAAAAAAATATTTATTAAGTATTGTCTATATATCCCACATCGGGTACCACAGGTTCTTTTTCTTCACACATTGGGCTTTAGGAGAATATGGCAGTGATCCTGGAGTTTATCAATTGTACTTTTCCATAGGCATTACCCTGAGGCACTGCTATCTGAAGAATGATGGAAATTGTAGAAACAGAGAAAACACTGTGAAAGAAATTATATTGTATAAAGTCTTACTAAATATATTCACAGATAGTTGTTTGAAAATTTTTGTGACATAACATTGCCTCTACTACTTAGTAATTAGCACTCGATTATTTGACAATACTTCTACTGGAAAATCTCTACAGTCTAAGGTCTGGGACTTGGAACCTCATGGAACTGGAAGACACAAACTGCCCAAGTGAGTGATAGCTTAGTGTACCCTGATTTCTCATTTGCTGAATCGTCATTGCTAATTCTGAAATAGGTAGTTAACTCTTTTGTCTAGCATCTCTGCCTCTCAGGTTTCTGAGGGTCTGACTTTCTCATAAGATACCTTAAACACTCATTCTGAGGAAAAAATATTTCTGAACATGTATGTTTGAGTTGATTGGTTCTTTGCTTCTTTTGCCCTTTTTATTCCCTGGGTGACAATATAGACTCAGTGGACCATACTAATTAGAGGCTTTTTACTGGGGAAAAACAACATAAGGCTCCTTGTTTTGTAAAAGTTCTGCTCTCTGTCAGAATGTGAAGTTATCCTCCTATAAACCTGGAGAGATTCTCCCATGTAAAAGATTACCATGTAAATAAAACACATGTGCAAATAGACGGTTCTCAGTAGAGCAGACAGCAGTCCAACATAACTATGGACAAGGGTCTGCCTACAACAACCAGGTGTGAATTATTTGCCCTCAGTTTAAGCTATAATTTATGTCTTGAGATGTTTGCTTTGTGTGTTATAGAAGAAGCAAGGAGAAGAAGAATGAACACGTATGAATTTTCTCAGGATTTTGGGGAAGATGTTTACAGGAGGCTCCAAGACAGGTATAAATAAAGGTAGAATGCTTATCACAAAAAGTATTATGGGAAAACAGTGCATAATATTTTAATATGTTCTACTCCATATTCCTCTTATAATTTCTTATCCTTTTAGTTTTTCTTAGCAATAAATTTCCAACTTACACTTGTAGCTTCTGTATTCTATACAGTCTTGACTCATTTCACTTATTTCTAAGCAACATCCAAAGTAATCTTTTGTTTTTCTCATTGGGAATTACAGCTGTCATATGATTGAAGCTTCTCATTATCTCTTAGTTCTTTAAGAGTGTGATTCTCATCTGAGGACACATTGTTTAACTAACTCAGGTAAGAGTTTTATTACCTTCCTTTCCAAATGATAACTGACACTTCCATTCAGTATCAGTCTTTGGCAGACCAGGAAGTCTTCATTTCTATTTACAGTTTTCATAATCAAACATTTATCTGCAGTGGGCCCCAGACTGGCCCTGCATAAAATTTCCATGGAAAGTAAGAGGCTCATGGGGCACTACCCTTTACTGACTGTTAGTGGATTCTGGGAAAGGAAGAATCGATGTCTCCAGTTGTGTACCCAGTGCTGAGCCCACCAGCCTGCAACAGAGTGCTCTAGACCCATAGTTACACAGATGGACCTGATTAAACTAACATATCAAAAAGAAAAATGAATAGACATGAACATAAAAGGGAACTTGTAGGGAGAGATCTTACTAGGCACCTGTGGCTCTGACCACGCCCGTTTGGGCATTATCACAGGTGACTACTTGGGGTGTGGGATAAAGACCTAGAGAGAGGTAGCTCTCTCTCTCTTGGGGTTCCAGTCAGGTCTTGGAGAGAGCTGAGACTGCATGTTTGGAATGCTGACCCTGGGATACGGGTTTCTCATGTAAGTGATTTTTCTCTTCAATAAAATTAACTTACTTCATCCCAGTTCCATATGCCATAATTTGTGCAGCAATATCTGGTGTCAGAATGCGATCGATGAAGTGGGGACACATTTTATTTCCAGGGAGTTCAAAGACTACTGTTAGAAAATTCTTTGTTTGTTTTGGAGGGCTTAAACATTAATATCAACACAGAAATTTCAACTTTTATAGATATCCATTCCGGGAAAGGCAACGGGAATTTGTCAGGTAGTGTGGATGGGGTAGTGGATAGACAGAAGACAATGAAGGATGGGAGATTATAATGGTCAGTATACATAGTATACATGTATGAAATTATCTGAGACAAATTTAACTAATGAATGAAAAAATCACTACCTTAAGCGAGCAAAGATTTATATTTATATTTTTCATTAATGACACTATTGAAAACATAGAAATCCAAGATATGTCAGTAATTTAAACAAACAAAACTCCAGAACAAAATGAGGAACTAATACACAAAGGCTAAAAACACAAATCTCTTTTAGCATGCCTCCATTCCATGGCACTCATTTCCTATGTGGAATTTAGTGAGGACAAGTGTCTGTAGAGCTTGTTTGACTATACTTAGATTATCAAGTGCCTTGGTCTCTATTTTTTGTTTATTGGATATATCCTTAAATATAAACTTAGGGTCAGATGATCAAGTGACCCTAAATATGTAAGCATAGGAAAGTTCTATACCTAGTCTCTGTGAGAGATCTGTAAAACCTCCCTGTAAAACAACAGGGTATCGCCAGGCGATGGTGGTGCATGCCTTTAATCCCAGTACTTGGGAGGCAGAGGCAGGCGGATCTCTGTGAGTTCGAGGCCAGGCTGGACCGACAGCCTCCAAAACAATACAGAGAAACCCTGTCTCATAAAATCTAAACAAAAAAAAAAACAGGGTATCTCTGTATTTGAGTCACTGCTTTATTATCAGGACACTTCTTTTGCTTAAAAATATTTTCTCCCTCTGTGCCCTTCAGGTAGTAGTCACCTCATGATCAGACTTGTACAAGTTAATGGATAGAGGAAATCACTCCATGGTGTCAGGATTTGTGTTGCTGGGCTTCACCACTTCATGGGGAGTTCAGATTCTCCTTTTTCTGATCTTCACAGTATTTTATGTAGCAAGCATGCTGGGAAACCTTCTCATTGTGCTCACGATCATCTCAGACCACCACCTACACTCCCCCATGTACTTCCTGCTGGCAAACCTCTCCTTCATAGATACAGGTGTGTCCAGCATTGCTACTCCAAAGATGATTTATGACCTCTTCAGAAAGCACAGAGTCATCTCCTTGAATGGATGCATCACTCAGATGTTCTTCATTCACACTGTTGGGGGAACAGAGATGGTGCTGCTCATAGTCATGGCCTATGACCGTTACATCGCCATCTGTAAGCCCCTCCACTATCTCACCATCATGAGCCTAAGAATGTGCATTTTTCTCTTGGCTCTGGCTTGGACCATTGGTCTTATCCATTCTGTAGCCCAACTAGTTTTTGTTGTAAATTTACCCTTCTGTGGAGCTAATAAAATGGATAGCTTTTATTGTGACTTCCCTCGATTCATCAAACTTGCATGTACAGACACATACACACTGGAGTTCCTGGTCACTGCCAACAGTGGTTTCATTTCCATGGCCACCTTCTTCATCCTGGTTGTGTCTTACATCTTCATCCTGGTCACAGTTCGTAAACACTCCTCAGGTGCTTCCTCCAAGGCCCTCTCCACTCTCTCAGCTCACATCACGGTGGTGGTTTTCTTTTTTGGTCCCTGCATTATTGTCTATGTGTGGCCTTTCCCTACTTTACCCATAGATAAATTTTTAGCAATTTTTGATGCCATCATCACTCCTTTTATGAATCCTGTCATCTATACACTTAGAAATAAGGAGATGAAGGTTGCAATGAAGAGACTCTTTATTAGGGCTTCAAGTTTCAAAAATTCTTTCATTGACAGTTCAAGAGATTCAGATTAAAATAGAACATTCTTGAGGATAAATCCCTTTTATTCTTTACTGAGTGGTCTTCTCTGGAAAAATACATGCAAGCAACATTGAATTGACTGAGCAGGTTGTATTTATATGTCATATGATATATATATGTACATTTGTGTGTATAATTTATTTGTATATGTAACAATGGTAATGAAGATGAGGCCTTGAATTTGGTAGGGGTTGGGTTGTCAGACACGAGAGTGGTATGAGGGAAAATGGGAAGAAAGAAATTTTATAATCATTTTAATTAAATAAATTTTATTTTAGTTCTTTAAAAAGCAATTTCAAAGATCTCTTCAATTTGGTGTTTTAAATACTAACTGTAAAATTCCTCCTCAAGCATTCTCTGAAAATCTGATCAAATTTTGTTAAAGAATTTTGGGATTTTAAAAATTCTGAAAAGCAGTAAATACATCCTAAAATGTGATTTGTCAGATGCTGTGTCTCTTATGGAAATAATGGCAACTTCTGGAACCTCACACTTTGTTCTCATCTCAAATATTGGAAACTTCTCTTTGACACTATTTCTCAGAGACAGAGTACTTCTAATATACAAAGCTGCCCAGATTTACACTGAATAAAGCAACAGGAATACTCAAAACAAATATCTTTAGCTAGATAAACTAAGACTCCAAAACTTTTAGTCATTTAAATTTGTTCACCAAAATGTAGATTTACCTTTTATAACAGTTTTATATGTATTTATAATTGAAGAGCAAAGTATGTGGTCAATTATAGAGAAAGAAAGGAAATTTTAATGTTTATCAATACATATTTTTTGAAACTAGAAGATATAAATTCTATTTCACTTATATATATGAAAACTATCTTACCTCCTCTCTTTGTAGCAATTGTTTCAGCAATGAAATCTGTGTCACTGATAGATTATTATTAATGCTTTGAATATTTTGTAACTAAAAAGGGAAAATGCTGATTAATCAATAAAATATAAAATATTATTAGAAACCTTGTTTATAACTGTATAAAAAGAAAAGTGTAGAAACTGGAAAAAGCATGACAAACTATTAGTAAATAGAAATATAAAAATGAGCAGAAATATTTTACTTTTAATATAATATATTATTTATTTTAAATAGAATCTTTATAATTAATAAAACCAAACAACTTATGTTGCCAGGTGATTCAATCCAGGTGTCACCTGAATATATTATTTTTCAAGTTTGGGTTGTACAACTGATATGAAACTGACCTGCCACACATGGGCTCCCAAATGATCTATAGCACTTCTTGCAAGATACTATGAGAAAAACAGTAGAAGGACAATGCTGAGAACTTCAAGCAGTATCTTTCATTTACGTCTTGCACAAACTTTCCAGGAAACATCAGCTTCATTTGCAAACCAACTTTAACTTGAAAATAGTGTCAACTATTTCACAAACCCACTGAAACAGCCGTAAAGGCTCCAATGCTGGCTTGTTACAAACTCCAGGCAGAAATATTGAAAGAGAAGTTCCATGTATAGCATGCTAATAAGATTATCTCTTTCCCATGATACCCTGGCTCTTCAAACTGTCTTTAACCTGGCATTGCCATGAATCATAGTTGCAAAAAATACCTTAATTCTGCTCCCCCTTTGCTAGAATCCTTGTTCTTCCTTGTTTTAGCCTGGTTTGTTTGTTCTTGACTTTGGCTTCTTGTTTTGATTAAACACACAAGCATGTACTCCTGTATACACACACATCTCTCTCTCTCTCTCTCTCTCTCTCTCTCTCTCTCTCTCTCTCTCTCTCTCACACACACACACACACACACACACACACACACACGCGTGCCCTCACAGTACAGCAGGAATTAAACCCAGGACTTGGAAAAAGCTAGGCATTTCTTGAGACAATGAGATACACCCATATCACTCTGCACTATGAACTGAACCCAAGACCTGGTTATTGTCAGCAAGCACTCTGTCAATGACATGCATTCCCCAGTCTTGAGGCAATGGTTCTTTCTAACCTTGCATGTGTGTCCTTTCATCTCACTTCTCAATACCTTTCCTTAGCCATTCTCTTACTCTTTTCTCCTGATTCCCTCTCAGAATTGAGCCACTTGGTAAATCCACCAAAGGTTTTCTGTAATGTAAATCTGGTCATGTGGTTGCTTTTGATAACCATCTAATGTACAGGATTACAATTTTTCCCCTCCTCCACATTTCTTTTGTAGGAGTGATGAGACACTGGTTTTGGGGATAACATGAATACACTCAGATTTCATGTTAGTGAAGCACATGAGTTCTTTTCCCTAAAGCCTGGTTTTTGTGACAGCATTTAGGAGATACAAAAATTGCTTTTTTAATCTTTTTTATTTAAATTAGGAAGAAGCTTGCTTCACATGTCAATCCAGTTCCCTCTCCTTCTCCCCCAAATCCCTACCAACCCTCTCAGCCCCCCACCCAGGGAGAGTGAGGCCCTCCATGGGGAATCTCCAGAGTCTGCCATTTCATTCAGGTCAGGGCCTAGGCCCTCCCCCACATGTCCATGCTGAGAAAGCATCCCTCACTGTGGGATGGGCACCCAAAGTCCGTTTGTAAGCCAGGGATAAATACTTATCTACTACCCAAGGCCCCATAGATTGCCTAGGCCTCCTCACAGACACCCACATTCGGGAGGACTGGATCAGTCCCATGATGGCCTCTCAGCCATCAGTCTGGGGTCCAAGAGCTCCCACTTTTTCAGGTCAGCTGTCTCTGTGGGTTTCACGAGCCCAGGATTGACCTCTTTGCTCATCACTCCTCCCTCTCTGCCACTGGGTTCCAGGAGTTTAATTTAGTGTTTAGTTGTGGGTGTCTGCCTCTGCTTCCCTCAGCCACTGGATGAAGGTTCCTGTTTCTCTTTTTGTGACTGAGTTACCTCACTCAGGATGGTTTCTTCTAGTGCCATCCATTTGCCTGAAAATTTCAAGATTCCATTGGTGTTTTTGCTAAGTAGTACTCCATTGTGTAAATGTACCACATTTTCTCTATCCACTCTTGAGGTGAAGGACATTTGCTTCCAGGTTCTGGCTATTAGAAATAATGCTGCTATGAACATAGTAGAACAGACTTCTTTGGGGTATAGAAACTCTGATAACACAGCCCAAAATACATTTATGTCACAGAACATTATTCTAGAAGACAGAGAAAACAAGTGTCAGTATTCATGATGGGATGCTGCACCATCATGAGGATTAGGGAAAATGGGTACATCCTAGGAGATCCATGAGGTGGGGGAAAGCAGGAGAGTTTGTGGAAAACTGTTCTTTGTGAGATGACATAAAATTTATACTAATTATCTAATGTGACCTAAGTATCCATACAGATTTACTTTTTTAAGTTGTCTGAAAGCTGTAACCAACTTTTCTTTTTTCTTTTTATTTATTTATTTACTTATTTATTGTTTATTATGGTATTTGAAAACAGGATTTCTTTGTGTAATAGTATAGGCTGTCCTGAAACTCACTTTGAATACCTGGATGCCCTCAAACTCACAAATATCCACATGCCTCTGCTTCCCAAATGCTGGGATTAAAGCATGCACTACCACTGACCAGCTTAAACCAGCTTTTTTATTTTTATTAAAATAAATTATGTCTTATAAACATGCATGCATGCTTCACATGTCAATCCCAGCTTCCTCTCCCATCCCTTCTCCCTTGTCCCTCCACCAGCCCTCCCCCAGTCCCCCAACCAATCCCCACATCATTCCCCATGGAGGGTGAGGCCCTCCTTGGGAGGGCCTCCAGAGTCTGTCATTCCATCCAGCGCAGGGCCTAGGCCCTTCCATATGTGTCAAGGAGGAGAGAGAATCCCTCCATGTGGAATGGGCTCCCAAAGTTCATTCATATGCCATGGTAAACACTGATCTACTACCCAAGGTCCCAGAGATTTCTGAGGCCTCCTCACTGATGCTACATTCATGGAGTCTGCATCACTCCCCTGCTGGACACTCAAACATCAATCTGGGATTAAAGAGCCCCCCCTTGTCCAGTCTTTGTGGGTTTCACCACCATGGTCTTGACCCCTTTGCTCATCACTCCACCATCTCTGTAACTGGATTCTAGTTCCTCTCAGTGTTTAGCTGTGGGCATCTGTCTCTGCTTCCATCAGTCACTGACTGAAAGTTCTAGGATAGCATATAAGGTAGTCATCAACCTCATCATCAGGGAGGGACTATTAATCTAGTGTCTCCACTATTGCTTAGTTTTCCAGTTGGTGTTGTCCTTGTAGATCCCTGGAAATCTCACTAGTGCAAGCTCTTTCCTCAAACCTATAATAACGCCATCTATTATGGTATCTCTCATCCTGCTCAACTCTATTCTTAACTCTTCAGTTGAGGGGCACCTAAGTTGCTTCCAGGATCTGGTTATTACATAAAATTTTGCTATGAACATAGTGGAATAGACATCCTTGTTGTGTGAATGGTTATCTTGGCGGTATACGCCTAAGAGTGGAATTGCTGGTTCTTCTGGTAGACTGACTTCCATTTTCCTGAAGAATCTCCATACTGATTTCCATGGTGGCTGTACAAGTTGGCACTCCCACCAGCAATGGACAAGTGTTCCCCTTTTCCACATTCTCTCCAGCATAAACTGTCATTAGTGTTTTGATTTTAGCCATTCTGAGAGGAGTAAGATGATATCTCAGAGTTGTTTTGATTTGCATTTCTCTAAAGGCTAAGGATGTTGAACACCTTCTTACATGTCTCTCAGGAATTTTAGACTCCTTTATTTAGTTTAGTCCCCCAATTTTTAATTGGATCCTTTGGTGTTTTGGACACTTGCTTCTTGAGTTCTTTGTAAATTTTGGAGATCAGCACTCTAACAGATGTGGGGTTAGTGAATATCTTTTCCCAATCTGTGGGGTGCCTTTTTGTCTTGCTGACTGTATCCTTTGCCTTACAGAAGCTACTCAGTTTCAGAAGGTCCCATTTATTTATTGCCGATCTCAGTGTTTGTGCTACTGGTGTTATGTTCAGGAAGCTGTCTCCTGTACCAATTCGTTCAAGGGTATCTCCCGCTTTCTCTTCTAACAGGTTCTGTGTCGCTGGATTTATGTTGAGGTCTTTAATCCATTTGAACTTAAGTTTTATGCATGGCAATAGACATGGATCTATCTGCAGTCTTCTACATGCCAATATCCAGTTATGCCAGCACCATTTGTTGAAGATGCTATCTTTTTTCCATTGCAAAATTTTACTTCTTTGTCGAAAATCAGATGTTCATATGTTTGTGGATTAATCACAGGGTGTTCAAGTCAATTCCATTGGTCTACCTGTCTATTTTTGTGCCAATAACAAGCTGTTTTCAGGACTATAGCTCCATAATAGAGCTTGAAGTCATGGATGGTGATGCCCTCAGACGTTGCTTTGTTGAGCAGGATTGTCTTGGCTATCCTGGGTTTTTTTGTTTTTCCATATAAAGTAGAGAATTGTTCTTTCAAGGTCTGTGAAGAACTGTGCTGGAATTTTTATGGGGATTGCATTGAGTTTATAGATTGCTTTTGGCAGGATTGCCATTGTTACTACATTGATCCTACCTATCCAAGAGCATGGGAGATCTTTCCATTTTCTGATGTCTTCTTTAATTTATTTCTTTAAAGACTCAAAGTTCTTGCGATACAGGTCTTTCACTTGTTTGGTTAGCATTACCCCAAGGTATTTTATGTTGTTTGTGGCAATTGTAAAGGGTGATGTTTCCCTGATTTCGTTGTCAGCCCTTTTATTGTCTGTATATAGTAGGGCTATTGATTTTCTTGAGTTGATTATGTATCCTGCCACTTTGCGGAAAGTGTTTATCAGCTGCAGGAGTTCCCTGGTAGAGTTTTTTGGGTCACTTATGTAAACTATCATATCATCTGCAAATAGTGAAAGCTTGACTTCTTCCTTTCCAATTTGTATCCCCTTGATCTCCTTTTGTTGTCGTATTGCTCTAGATAGAACTTCAAGTACAATAATGAAAAGGTATGAGGAGAGGGTCAGCCTTGCCTTGTTCCTGATTTTAGAGGAATTGCGTTGAGTTTATCTCCATTCAGTTTTATGTTGGCTGTTGGTTTGCTGTATGTAGCTTTTATTGTGTTTAGGTAAGTTCCTGTTATCCCAGATCGCTCCAAGACCTTTATCATGAATGGGTGTTGGATTTTGTCAAAGATTTTTTCAGAATCTAATGAGCTGGTCATATGATTTTTGTTTCTCAGCTTGTTTATATGGTGGATTACACTGATGGATTTTCATATGTTGAACCATCCCTGCATCCCTGGAATGAAGCCTACTTGGTCATGGTGATGAGTTTTCTGATGTGTTCTTGGATCCGATTTGCCAGTATTTTATTGAATATTTTTGCATCAATGTTCATGAGGAATATTGGTCTGAAGTTCTCTTTCTTAGTTGTGTCTTTGTGTGGCTTGGGTATCAATGTTATGGAAGCCTCATAGAAAGAGTTTGGCAAAGTCCCTTCTGCTTCTCTTGCATGTAATATTTTGAGGAGAATTGGTATAACCTGTTCTTTGAATTTCTGGTAGAATTCTGCACTGAGTCCATCTGGCCCTGGGCTTGTTTTGGTTGGAGATTTTGATGACTGCTTCTATTTCCTTAGGTGTTACAGGTCTATTTAAATTGTTTATCTGTTTTTTATTTAATTTTGGTGATATCTATCCAGAAAATTGTCCATTTCCTTTAAATTTTCAAATTTTGTGGAGTATAGCTTTTCAAAATCTGACTTGATGATTCTCTGGATTTCCTCAGTGTCTGTTGTTATGTCCCCCTTTTCATTTCTGACTTTGTTATTTGCATGTTCATACTCTTCCATTTGGTAACTTTGGATAAAGGTTTGTCTATCTTGTTGATTTTCTCAAAGAACCAACTCTTTTTTACATTGATTCTTTGTATCATTTCCTTAGTTTCTACTTTATTGATTTCAGCCCTCAATTTAATTATTTCCTGGCATCTGCTCTTCTGGGGTGAGTTTGCTTCCTTCTGTTCTAGAGCTTTCGGTTGTACTGTTAAATTCTCTAGTGTTACTATTCTCTAGTTTCTTCATGTGAGCACTTAGTGCTATGAACTTTCCTCTTAGCACTACTTTTAAAGTGTCCCATAAGTTTGGGTATGTTGTGTCTTCATTCTCACTGAATTCTAGGAAGTCTTTAATTTGTTTTTTATTTCTTCCTTGACCCAGGAGTGGTGCAATTGTGCATTATTCAATTTCCATGAGTTTGCAGGGTTTCTGTGATTTGTGTTGTTGTTGAATTCTAACTTTAAAGAATGGTGGCCTGATAAGATACATGGAGTTATTCCAATCTTTTTGTACCTGTTGAGGTGTGCTATGTTGCCAAGTATGTGGTCAATTTTTGAGAAGGTTTCGTGTGGCAGACCCCAAGCACAGGCATCTGACCTAATCTGAGGTTGGAGCAAGAGACTAGGCTGCTGGGGTGCCTTAGCTCCTGCTGCTGGGATGGAAGATGCCTTGGCAGTCCCCAAGCACAGGCAGGGCGGCCCAGAAAAATCTTAAACCAGCTTTTTAATAAAAAATTTAAGTAGCATTTTCTTATCTTTTCACTGCAACTCTCAAAAGGAAGCATCATATACCACAAAACTGTATACACAGCCGGGAGATGATGTTGCATAACTTTTATTCAAGCACTCAAGAGACAAAGGCATGCAGATCTCTGTGAGTTAGAGACCAACCTGATCCACAAAGTGATTTCCAGGGCAGTTAGGGCTATACAGAGAAAACCTGTCTTAAAATAAAAACAAATAAACAAAACCCTCTATACACACACCAATTTCTAAACAATATTTACATGTATGTTAGTAAATAGTGTTATAAATGCATTAATTACAGAACTTTTCACTCTAGAAGAATTTTCATTTTAGAACAACTTTATATATATATTAAAAAGAAAAATGTGAAGGAAATTTTGCCAATTTTTAATAATAGTTTTACCAAGGATAAGTGGCACAGTTGTGGTTCTCTCTAGACTAAGAGTAGAATAAAATTAGAAAGAATCTCACATATACCTACAGCTAGTAGCTACAGAAAGAGCCAAATATAAGATTCTAAGGAAAAGCAAATTCATCAGTTATGATCCAGTAAACAGTGTTATTGAAGGTTACATTAAGTAAGTGATAAAGTTCTGCCCTCTAGTAGATATGTGGTATTTCATTCAATGAACTGTAATTCTTTAGTTATTTCAGTGCTTTCCAATTTTTGTCATTTCAATCCTTTTCAAAATTCATATAATCCAGAAATCAATGGTTATATAACATTTTGTAATATTTTCAAATAAAACAAAGTAAAAAGATCAATAAAATAAATAATAAATAAAATAGAGCAAAAAATAAAATGAAGTATATAGGGGTTATACTGTAAATCCATAATATTAAGTATTCATAGCTTGTTTTCCTACTGCAGAAGAAATAAGATAAATCATTCAAGTTTATTGTCTGAGAAATATGAGCAATAGAGTTTTATAAAACAGCTGTCATATTAGAGTCAATAAACAGCAATCCCAAATAACTTGAGAATTATTTTAAAATGAAAAGAGAATGAAAAAATGGTGCTAAAAAATTCAGTCTAACAAACACATAAATACTAGAAAGTATTTTGAGAAAGAAAATGAAAACCATGAGATTTTGCATTTATTTCCAAAAATGAATTTTCAGTAAAAAAATTCTAATTTTTACTTTCCCTTCATTTTTTATTGATTCATTTTCAATACAAGAAAATACAGTTTAATTTCCCATTACATGTAATTTTATACTTTGAAAGTTGTTGGTTTGAAAAGGGGATAATGTTTAATTAATATATTGTTTGGCATACATACATTATAGTTGCACTCATCTTCCACCAACTCTTATCTTCTTCCCACTCTCATCCCAATTTCTTCCTATACATTCAAATTGTTCGTTTGGGTTTTGGTTTTGGTTTTTTTGGTTTTTAGTTTTGCATTTTGACCACTGAGCTTAGCCAGGGCTGTTTACAAGAACATGAGTGTGAAGCTATTCACTGAAGCATAAGTAACTCACCAGTGGCTACATCCCTTAGACAATGACTTCCTCTCCTCCAGTAGTCTTTCATCCACTTCAATTAGCTGCACTGGGAGACCAACCACCCCTCCCCATGTGTGACTGAAAATTCACTGGCTCAGTCTTGTGCAGGCCCTATGCAAGCAGCCACATTCACGGTGAGTTCCTGAGTGCCTCTGTCATGTCCTGTCCATAAGACACTATTTCCCAGCCTTCTATCCTATTGACTGGTTCTTACATTATCTCTATCCCCTCTTTTCTGATGCTCTTTGAATCTTGTAAGGGAATCATACAAGTATTTTCTTTAATGCTTAAACATTCAAAATTCACTTCTCATCACGTAGAAAAGTCATGAACCTATATTTGCTGCAAAGAGAACTGCCTAATGTTGCAAAAAGAACCTTCATTAATCAAAGCTGAAAACAGCTCTGGCCTATGGGTATCAACAAATATTTAGGAGATAGTTTGATAATGTATCTAATTAGCAAGTCAAAAATGGTAGGTTCACCCCCTCCTATGACTTTCAAAGCCATAGACCTCCTCCTGAAAAAGCTTCAATCCAACCAGAAGTTAGTGAGGTACCTTCCTAACAGTGATGTCACTTTGTGCCATTAAGCACTCAATTCCTAGCAAGCTGGTATTCCAGCATGCAAAGTATAAAGTTGAGGGAGACTATTACATAGTGACTTCCAGTACTATGAAAGCTATCCAGAAGGGATGAAGCTTCTAACATAATTTCTCTGTATTCTGCAACCAAAGCATGTGCCATCTTCAACAATGGAGACTTACTGTCCAGTTCTGATGGGCAATCAATGACAGTGGTTGTTTTCTGTACAGTTTTGTGGGCCTCTGAGAATTTGTCCTCTAACATTCTAAGGATGTGCCCTAGAGCTATCACTGGGGTTTTCATTTAATAATCCATGACTTCTGGGATGGACATATACCAATTCACAATATTGTGTTCAAAATCTTCTGTTAATTGCATTTTATAACTAACTTATAGAGTAAAAGGGCCCCAAACCTTAATGGCCCTGAGACCTTAGCACAACTGACTCCATGATGGAAATATCATTCAAACTGTAAAACTCAGCACATACACAACTCCACCTGCAAAAAATGAAACAAAAGCCTAATCCCTGAAAGTTCATATATTCTAGGAAAGTCTCAAAAAGTATTAACCTTGTTTTTTAACTTTTGTAGATCTGTTTCTGGCTAACTGTTCTTGTTAGCCCAGAACACGTTTTTTGAGCCTAGAAACTCACTGGGAGTGTAAAGAGCAGCAGTGAATATGAATGTAGAACAAGATTCTCTTTAGGGTAGCACAAAGTCCCTCTGGTGATGGTTAGGAGTAATATAGAAGACTCTGTTTATTTTTATTTTACATTCAGACCACAGTTTTTCCTCCCACCTCTCCTATTCCCTCCCACACTTCATCTCCCTCTCCTTATCCACTCCTCCAATATTTCTGTTCAAAAGGGGAAGGCCTCCCATAGGTATTAGCAAAATATGTCATATCAAGTTGCAGTAAAACTAAGCACTTCCCTTGCGTGAAGGCTGGCAAGACAACCCTGTATGAGTAATAGGTTCCAAAGAACCAGCAAGTGTTAAGGATAGTACCTGCTTCCATTGTAAGGAGCCCCACAAGTAGATCAGTCCACACCACTGTCAAAAGAGAGTCAAGAGTCTGTAGACTCATGGCCTTGCCTAGAGAGATTAACTATAAGAGAGATTTCCTCTGTGGACCGAAACCTTGAATATTAATTGCCATCTGCTGTTCTTATGACATGGCTCCTGGCACTCTTCTCTAAGGCACTGATGGAGGTCATTACAGAAAATGACCACTGGCCAAAATACAAAGAACAACAAACTGATTGTGAGGAGCACAGCCCCGATTGATATATCTGCAACACAACTACTGCACCTAAGGCGAACATCATGGAAGAAGGGGAGAAATGTTTACGAAAAAAACAGGGGACCATGAAATCTGGGGTGATATGATGTCTCCTAGAAATAACAGGGAAGGTTAACCCATGATATATCAATAATATTGCTGCCAAACGATGTTAAGCAGATACCTTAAGGGTTTCACATCCATACATCTTTCTGTCTCTCTCCCATACCCTCATTTGTGACTATTTAAAGCTTCCTCCATTGACCTACAAAGATTCCATGTAATAATTCTCTTGCACAAATGAGTTCATATTGGTGATATCAAGTCTCTGTGGTATCATTTGGTCAGTACTCCTCTGGGTGCCAATTAGCTGTGTCTCCCACAGTAGCAACATTCAAGTAGATGTTAGTACTTGAAATAATGGACTTCTAACCAGGGCAAAGGTATACTATGCTTAAGACTTGGGAAATAAACCTTTAAAAGCACTAGTGACAAATATAGAAACAGCCTATTGGAGTACAATATCTAATATCCCAACCAGTTAGTATTGAATAGATATTTTATGGTAGATTATTCTCTATAGATATCAATTAAATATTAACTTGCATGAGAGAAAATTCCTAAACTACTGTTAAAGAGTAAAAAAAGAAAAAATAAACTGAGGAAAGGAAGTATGATACAATGTCAGAAACTTAAATTACTTTTTTAACTCTAAGTTTCAGATCCAAAAACAAGGAGCTAGAGGTATAAGAGGCAGCCTTACAAGCATGGGTGAGAACTGACTCGCTGTGTCTGTTCTTTGAAACACTGAAGGTCTTCATTGGGAAACGAGTAAAGATGGCCTGGAAACAGCCAGAATGTTCTGAGCTCCAGGTATGAAATGGATTGCTGTCCTTCTCCATGTTTATTTTAAGAGCCATGGTGAATTATAGATGCATTTGAAGAAAGCTAAGAAACCTGGGTACTGATAAGTGCAGCCTGCCTTCTCTCTCAGTCCTGCCTTCTCTCATTTAGATCTGCCATGCACACTGTGAGTCACTATAAGGCTGCCAGACAGCCACTAAGGTGCAGCACACAAATGAATTGTCATGAGAAAAAGGCCCAGTCTCCTGTATGTATGGGAGAAGAAGATGAGCAACTGTCAGGATTCCTACAACTCACTGTTCTGAAATGTTATTTCCTCCTCTCATGTTCTTAATTCCTCCATGAAAGGCCAACAACATCAATTCCTGTGGTTGTTACAAGTATCAAACAAGACAGTGTGAGGGAGAAAGTATGGTGCCGTGCACATAGTTGTTGGTGGTTTTGTTTTGGATTGGGTTGTTACTATCATGAAGAGCTCATCAACCATGGACTGCGACAGAGATTCCTTGGCTGTGTCAGGAATTCTTTGAAATCAGATATGAGTAGTATATTGAAAAAGAACAAGAGCTGCCTCTGAATCTGCAGCATGGGATCTGATTTCCTTCAGACCACAACTCGGGTCAGGTAGACTCTCACATACAATTGCTACTTCAAAAGAATTATATGAGCACGTCCCTTGTTTGGAAACCTTACAAGGTACATTTTTACTGTTATTTACATTGTGTGTGCTAAAATAGAAGAGCAAGTGCTGATGAATGTGTTACTATTTCAATAAATTCTGTTCACATTGGGTATCATAGACATCTAGTAAGCGTTTGTTCAATGATCACAAATGGCTGTGATAAGTGACACAGTGAGTTTATAATGGCATTCTGACTGCATAACAAAAGGAATGGGAAGTAGATTGATCTGGGAAAAGGTCTTCTATAGAATATGAACTATAAATTACTACAAAGAAGGGACCAGAGTGGACATAGAAGCAGCCCATGGGAAGAGGTTACCATCATTAGGAAAATATTTATTGCATGGCAAACTAGTATTATATTATAAAATAGCCAAAATATTAGATTTGAAATGATTATTTACCATCTACACTCAGACCCTTGATTTTACAGACTATGAAATAGAAAACAATCAGTGAGTGAAGTGTGGAATGAAAAAGAAAAACCTTTCTTGAGTACTCAGAGACTTGGGACTGGGAACTGACTATGTTTTTCTCACTTCAAATACAATGTTCTTAAAAAAATAGTGTTTTTCTACCATGCAATAAACTATGAAAAGACAAAACATGTGGAAATTATCTTCAAAGATCAATCATTTAGAAAATTTAATAAGCTTCATTATAAGAAGGAATTGTATGTATATTATTCATAAATTCATGATTTTTTTCTAAATTCTATCTTTTCTGACCTTGTTCTTATTCTGATGAACTATAACCTAGGCCTTCAACCCTTTGTACTCCCTAGACTGTTACTAAAGTGGAGTGTTGTTAGAGTTTCTACATTATCCTTTCCCTTATAAGGAAAAGGTGAATATGGTTTGATAGATGAAGCATGAGACAGCGTTAATGGGAGTAACAGTACTGCAGCGCTTTTATAATTGGAGCAATCAAAGAGGTAAGAAAAACAAAGATCAACAGAAGTCTTTGGTATTTGGGAGACACCATGGGAAGTAGCAACAAACTGGGAGAGAAAAATCAGAGGTTTCTTCTCATTTATTTTATTCCATGTATATTATTTTCAGTGAGTCTTTTGTCTTTTCATAGCCTTTCTTCAGCCAGTTGTTTTTTTCTTTTCTAATTATTACCCCTAAGTATTTCCCCATCTTTATTTAGATGATGTTAAGAAATAAAGGATATTAGATGTGGTGGTTCATGGCATGGAGTGACTGCCAATTTTCTGCAGTTGGGCTGAGGCATATTGACACTATGCAGCAATGTGTTTTGTTTACAGTTTGAAACTGATATAGTTACTAACTACACACAAAAAGTTCTTTTTCTTGTCTCTGCCTTTTTCAGGTTTTGTTGGATACAGATCTGTTCTCCAGTGCAATGGATAGAAACAATCACTCTGTTGTATCTGAATTCGTGTTCCTGGGACTCTCCAATACATGGGCAATCCAGTTACTTCTCTTCCTCTTTTCTTCTGTGTTCTATACAGCAAGTCTGATGGGGAACCTCCTCATTGTGTTCTCTGTGACTGCTGACTCCAAACTGCACTCCCCAATGTACTTCCTGCTGGCCAATCTCTCCTTTCTTGACCTGGGAGTTTGTTCTATTGCAGCACCTAAGATGATTTACGATCTTTTTAGAAGACGCAAATCCATCTCATTTGGAGGTTGTATAACTCAGATTTTCTTTATTCATGCTATTGGAGGTACAGAAATGGTTCTGCTCACAGCGATGGCCTTTGATAGGTATGTAGCCATATGTAAGCCTCTGCACTACTTGACAATCATGAGACCAAGAAGGTGCATTTTAATTTTGTCAGTAGCCTGGATCCTGGGACTTATCCACTCAGTGGCCCAACTTGCTTTTGTGGTAGGCTTGCCCTTCTGTGGACCTAACATATTGGACAGCTTTTACTGTGATCTCCCTCAGCTCATTAAACTTGCTTGCACTGAGACCAATAAGTTGGAGTTCATGGTCACAGCCAACAGTGGACTCATCTCTGTGGGCTCCTTCTTCATACTTATCATTTCATATATCTTCATTTTGGTAACTGTTAGGAAGCACTCTTCAGGTGGCATATCCAAGGCCCTCTCTACTTTGTCAGCTCATGTGACTGTGGTGGTTTTATTCTTTGGACCATTGATCTTCTTCTACACCTGGCCCTTCCCTTCATCACACTTAGACAAATTTCTTGCAATTTTTGACGCAGTCCTCACTCCTTTTCTGAATCCAGTCATCTACACATTCAGGAACAAAGAGATGAAAGCAGCAATGAGGAAACTCTGCTACCAGCTTGTAAGTTATAGGAAGGTATCCTAAAAAAAATCAGAAAAATGCAACACTATGCTCAGTGACTATGAGGAAAATAATGTCAGTGATATTTCAGCTCTCTATTGTTTGTGTTCCAGGATACATTTAGGAATTTACAAAGTTTTTGTCTCTAGTATCTTATCAACGTGTATAACGGGATTTAGAATTGGAATTTCTATTATTACGACCCTGTACTGTATGCTCCTATAAAGTATTTAATAGTCATGATAATGTACAGTATTTTACCTTGATGATCTTCCAAATTAATTAAAGGATGTTTTCTTTGTTCCTTTTATTTAAAACAAACTTGATTTTTCCCCTCAAACTACCAGTTATAGTGTTCTTTAACCTCCAGGAGCAACCTAACAGATAGTATGTCAAGGAATTTACTGTTGAAGATGAGTACAACTATTTTGTTGTAATAATTCCCTGTTTTAATAAGTGTTCAATAAACATTTTGGTGGGGGAGGTAAAAATGATGCATATGGAAATCAAGGGTTGTGCTTGCAACTGAATTAAACATTATATAGGCTCCTAATATCCTGTAAGAATGTTGATTGGGTGAAATCTACAACAGTTTCAAACAGGCTAGTAAGTGAGACACTAAGGACAAGAAGACTTACTGCTGCTGTGGGGGTGTCACATTCCAGCAACACAGGTTCAAAGGGAAGCCACAGAGTCCAGGATACTAGACTTTTATATCTGAGAAGGTTAAGAAACAAAGACACACATTATCTTGATGGTTTCCTTCTTTATTCTTCTGTATCCTTCAGTCTGTGTTCTATAGTCTCTTTCCAGTCTCTGTTATCTCTATCCAGAAATGTCCCTTCTATCTGTCCTCATTGTTCCCTTTCCTTCTAAATCTCTTGATGGTCTCCTCCTAATTCTCTCATTCTTGATGTTTTCCTTTGAAGTCTACCTTTGTTACTGATGTTTCCCTTCTAATTCTCTCATTCTTGATGCTTTCCTGGTAGCTCATTTTAAATCTTTCCATCTGTCTATTCTTTTTGTTACAACTTATATGCCCCAGAAAAGTGTTTCAGGCAATATAAAAATTATAATGTGTTTAAAACTCTGTTTTTCAAGTGAATGAATACTAGTAAAAAACAGTATGTTTTCCATATCCCTTACATGATTAAATGTTTTACTTATTACAGATGAAAAACAAATTTTCCCAAGAACTCACATTCATTCATGCCTAAGCAACTTGTTATAAATTAACTATGTAGGCAAGCAAGCTATTCTCAGTCATGTCTTTTACTGACAGACTGTGTTTTACCGTTACAAAGAATGGGAAAATTACTGCATTAAGTGTGTCAGCTAGCAACAATTGAGCTGCTTTGTATTTTTTTACCTCAGCTATGTGTCCCTGTGAATTTTAGATTGTTTTCTGGAGGTTTTCATCTCAAATCTATTATCAAAACATCTGATCTAACATGAAGTTATTTGAAGGCTTTCTTTCAGTTAATGAGGTCCACTAAAACAAGTGATTGCATCTTTCAGCATTAAGAGTAACAGAACTTAAGCTAGCTGGCCTACCAGGCTTCAAATGTTTTATTTAATCGTTAACCTAAATCACAGACTTTACGGCTTTTCAATAGAAACTCATGTGTTCTAGCTGTCTGACACTTCCTAGTTTATATTTTTAACATCAAAACTCTATTTAGACTAGCATTGTTATTATCAATTAGGCAATACAGTTTAACAAGAACTCATTGTAATTCACAGACAAAAATAATGCCCAGTAGAATCCATGAGATAAACACACTGGGGATCTCCCACCCATACCCACTCACACCATGCCTGATACCAGAGAAAGATAGCAACAATAAACATGAAAAGGCACAGGAAAAGCAAAAGACATTCCAAGGTCTATGGTCTCTGGACCTTGCCTAGCAAAGATTCGCCCATCAGGGAGTTGCCTCCTGGTGGGATGACATCTTCAACTTCAGTTGCCACCTGCTGCTCCTCTGATATGGCCAGCAGCAAAGACTGATGATAATCTGAGGTAAATTTTGCTTAACATCATTAAACATTCAATTTTATAACCACCCCCATTGGTACCCAGATTTCCCAATTCATCCTACAGAGTCTAGCTTGCTCAGTACCCTGATCTACCCACCACATCTATTGCATAAACTCCAGTTCAAGCCCAGGTCTCACAGCTAGTGACCCTAAGTACTCTGGCCACCCATGCCTGTACCACAGGCAACTCTGGGCATCCACCAGGATTCTCCCTACCTGCAACCACCCACAGGTCACCTCTGCACTACCTCCAACAGCTATTACATGTGTGTAACATTATAAGATTTTTATATGCATTGATTCTACAAAAAAAAAGTAGGTAATATTTTGACTCTTGTTTTGTAGATTAGGGAAATAGAACACAAAAAGACTAATGAGACCAGTGGCATCACCTTGCAAGATTTAGGCTCTAAAACCAAGCAACTATGTTTGAACCAAAATACTCTACTCCTGCAGGAAAGTGATTCCCATCACCTGTACTTATAAATTCTAAACTCATAGCTTCATATAGCATAATAAAATAATAAACAAACAACAACGCAATAAAATACCTTATTTGAGACTTGCATTCTATCATTTTAATATATCATTAAGTATTCATTTGTTTACTATTCAAAGGGGATAAGACTGAGCTGCAAATTTTATAGTAAAATAATTCTGTGGTCTGCCTTCTTTCTCATCAGTGACCCACTACCAGGGATTGCTTTTGGCTCTAGCAAAACTTCTCTGGTCTATGGAAGCAATTCCCTTGACCAAATGTACTCAGAATGGCAATTCCAGAATTCTATGGTAATACTGAAGTGACTCTCTCATGTTTCTAATTAGCTGCTTTACCTTCTGTAGAGGTTTTACACTTGAAATTTTATGCCAGGCCATGGCACAATGTACAGCTAGGCAGCATTGGTTTGTCCAACTTGTGATCATTGCAACACTGATCCAGGTATGTTAGATTGATAGACACTGCCTTTTAATTATTTATTCTATTTAACACATAAAATTCTGAATTTCATGTTACCTGTGTGTGATCATTTTGATCATTTTGATCTAACTTCCCAGGCCTTCCTTGTACCTCCGTCTATCACACTGATAGATATTGTCTTTGAGAAAAATCAGAATTTCAAGTAGAAACACATAGATCACAGGAAAAATCTAATCAACCAGAAGGAATAAATTCAATGTGGAATTTGCAACATATTCCCCATCAATTAAAGTGTACAAGTCAGAGCAATAAGCAAACTCCAGTGACATTTTCATGGAAGTCTTTCATGTACAACCTACAAAAGGAATGCAATAAGAGTTAAAGTCTATGCCAACATGCTCACAAATGGAAACCAATATACAACAACATATACTATATTTTTACTGTACTCGAATTTTATAAAGAACTCTTTAAAATGATGATAAAAATGTACTTTTAAAAGCATTTAAATTAATCACAGTAGGTTATTTGCCATTCCTTTGTTCATCAACACTAATGTATTTTCATTTCATGCATTCTGTACTCATGTTGTTCAACTTAAAATATTCCTTTTTTAACATTTGTCATTTAATTGGCTGCCATAGACTGTTTGTAAAGCCTATAATTATTAAAATGCATTCTCCATCTGCAAAAAAAAAAAGAGTTAAAGTCTAACGAGTTAGAGACAATAAAAATTTTGGACAACAGTAAAGAAGCTAGGCCCCATATGTATGAGATGAAGGGCTGAATTTTAACTATAAACACAATATCTATAAGTATACAATTAGTTGTTAAGAAACATGCTCATATTGTATCATCAAATTGTACCAAACTAAACATTTATTATTCCTATATAGAGAAACCTTGAAAAACCCTCTCTTCTGAGACTATCCTAAATGTCCTTTCCTATAATGAGATTGATGGCTACCTTAGGTGACATCAAGGATCCTTCATTCATTAGCTGATGGAAACAGAAGCAGAGACCCACAGATAAGTACTGAGCCAAATTCCTGGAATCCAGTTGTGGAGAAAGAGAAATGATAATAGAAAAGGAAGTCAAGACCATGCTGGGGAAACCCAGTGAAATAGCTGACCTAACAAGGGGGAAACTCATGGACCCAAGATTTACAGCTTGGAAACCAGCATAAGACAGAAGCAGGCCCCCTGAACATGGGTGTTAGTTAGGAGGCCTGGGCAGACTATGGAGTCCCTGGTATTAGATCAGCATTTATACCTACTGTACTAATGGACATTGGGAGCCCATTCTGCATAGAGGGATACTCTGTCAGCCTAGACACACAGGGAAGGGCCTAGACCCTTGCCGAAATGATGTGACAGGCTTTAATGATTCCCCATAAAAGGCCTCACACTTTCTATGGAGCAAAAGGGGGATGGGATGTGGGACGGTGGGGGCATGGGAGAATGGCAGAGAGAGGGGACTGGAATTGATATATAAAGTAAAAAAAAAAAAAGAAAGAAAAAAAAAAGAAAACCCTCTTTCTTACAACTTCATCCAAGGGACGTGTTGTGATTCCTTTGGGCCAAAAACAGAACACAAACTATAGGATAATCACAGTAAAATAAATGGGCAACATGAAATAATAAATAAATCTGGGACTGATGAGGCCAAAAGTCAAACATGCTTACTCCAGATTTGCCAACAATTTTTTCAGTGACTTAGGGGGAGTCCTCACCATTCCTGACCCTTTGTTTCCTTAATTTGGAATTAAAAGAACTTCTTAGCAAAGTTTCACTGGGTGGTAGCAGCCTTGGAGTCTGACATGGCAACACTAAGGACTCATGTGGAAGCATGCAGTGCTAACGGCCTCTCCACACAACGTTCAAAACCCTGAATGATGTCCTGAGCTCTCTCTCTGTCCATCTCAGTAAGAAGAAACATTGGAGAAGCTTGTGATGGTCATATTGAACTCTTTCCAGGAAATTTTCAGGACTACCCAGAAACTCTAATTTAATTGAGGGTAAAAGGTTTGCCAACTAAAGAATAGGCAGTCTTTTCCTGAGCATCTTCAAATGGTGACTTTCGATAAGAAAGAAAGAAAAGGGAAAAAAACTCTAATATTATCAACCTGCTACATCAGTGCTAGTTTCACAAGATGTAAAGGTCATTTCCTGTTTATATTGACCCAGGAAAGGATAAGCTGCCCTGAACACAGGAGGGAATACCCTGATCAGTAGAGGGCTCTGAGTCTTGTCCTTTTGCTACACTTTACATTAGCAGTCCAAGTGTAGCAGAGACTTTTGCTCTCTGATGAACACAAGTCTGAGATATAGGATACTGAAGAGACAGTGAAACTGAGGCCCACATCCTCGTTAATAAACTATATTCGGAGCCGGGCGGTGGTGGCGCTCCCAGCACTCGGGAGGCAGAGGCAGGCTGATCTCTGTGAGTTCGAGGCCCGGCTGGACCATAGCCTCCGAAACAATACAGAGAAACCCTGTCTCGTAAAAACCAAAAAAAAAAAAAACTATATTTGGGCTGGCCTGGGGACTGCAGAGAGTTTGACTCGCACCCAGCACACCAAGCATCTGCAACCTGGCTGAGATTACTGGGCCACTCCTGTCCCCACTCAAAGCAGAGGGGAGCTCCAGCACCAGCCTCCAACCTGACTTCCTTTCTTATGCTCACTGTGGGATCTCCTGGCCTGGAGACTGCAGGCAGGTTGACTCAGTGGACCAAGCAACCTTTAGTCTGTTGACAGCTTCCACCCAGCGGGAGACGGAGTGCCTCAGACCCACCTGCACCCACTGTAAGACCCATCTGAGTATGGACCTGCCCGTACCCACCAAGAAAGGAAGAGACCCCACCTGTACCCACTGGAAGAAGAGATGGGAAGACAATATAAGAATACATTCAACAACAGAAAAAGCAATATGATGCCACCAAAGTCTAGGGACTCTACACCAGCAAGACCTGAACATGCCAACACAGATGAAGCAGAAGAGAATGACCTTAAAAACAACTTCATGAGGATGATAGCGACCCTAAGAGAGGAAATAAGAAAATCCTTTAAAGAAAAAAACCGGGCCACACAGGAAAGACATCAGCTCCTCCAAGACCCCAACCCCAGCGAGTCCAGCTTCAGGTGAGATTGGGTTTCCAGCGGGGACCGCCCGCCCAACCCCCATCCCCCTTGATCTTCGGGCTGCTCCAAGACCCCAACCCCAGTGAGTCCAGCTTCAGGAAAGACATCAGCCCTTCCAAGACCCCAACGACAGCGAGTCCAGCTTCAAGAAAGACATCAGCCCTTCCAAGACCCCAACCCCAGTGAGTCCAGCTTCAGGAAAGACATCAGCCCTTCCAAGACCCCAACACCAGCGAGTACAGCTTCAGGAGACCTGCCCACATAGCAAAGAAGTCAACAATTCCAAGACCCCAACCCCAGTGAGACCAGCTTCAGGAAAGACATCAACCCTACCAGGACCCAAACTCCGTGTCAGCATACCCAGCTTCAGCTGCAGGAAGGAAGGAGACCAGTGGAGACGGAAAGACCCCACCAGCACCCACTGAAAGAAGAGATGGGAAGAAGACAGAATAAGAGATCACTCAGCAATAGAAACACCAACATGACCCCACCAGAATCCAGGGATCCAACACCAGCAAGACCCGAAAAGCACTACATAGACGAAGAAGAGGAGACAGACCTTAAAAATTATTTCATGAAGACGATGGAGACTCTCAAAGAAGAAACGAGGAAATCCCTTAAACAAATAGAAGAAAAAACAAACAAAAAATCCATGAAATGGGGGAAAAATTCAAGAAATAAACAAATCTCTCAAAGAATCTAAAGAGCACCAAGAAAGAACAACCAAAAAAATGAAGGAAACAACTCAAACAGTTGAAGGATTGAAAGCTGAAATAGAAACGATAAAGAAAACACAGAATGAAGGGATGCTGGAAATAGAAAAGCTGGGTAAATGATCAGGAACTACAGATGCAAGTATCACCAACAGAATACAAGAGATAGAAGAGAGAATCTCAGGTGTTGAAGACTCATTAGAGGATATAGAGTCGTCAACCAAAGAAAATCTCAAAACCAACAAATCCTTAACACAAAATATCCAGGAAATATGGGACACCGTGAAGAAGCCAAACCTGAGAATAACAGGTATAGAAGAAGGTGAAGAAATTCAACTTAAAGGTACAGAAAACATATTCATCAAAATCATAGAAGAAAACTTCCCTAACCTAAAGAAAGATATGCCTAGGAAAGTACAAGAATCTTACAGAACACCAAATAGGCTCGACCAGAAAAAGAAGTCACCTCGCCATATAATAATCAAAACATCAAACCTACAGAGTAAAGAGAAAATATTAAGAGAAGCTAAAGAAAAAGGCCAAGTAACATACAAAGGCAGACCTATCCGAATTACACCTGACTTCTCAATGGAAACGATGAAAGCCAGAAGATCCTGGACAGATTTCCTACAAACGCTAAGGGAACAAGGATGCCAGCCCAGACTACTATATCCAGCAAAGCTCTCAATTACCATAGATGGAGAAAACAAAATATTCCATGACAAAGCCAGATTTAAACAATACGTATCCATGAATCCAGCTCTACAGAAAATGCTAGAAGGAAAACCTAGAGCCAAGGAAGATAACTACATTCACAAAGACACAGGCAATATATAATGACACTTTACAAAACACCAAAAGAAAAAGGGAGGAGAAACTACACAAAATAACTTCATTAACAATAAATCAAGCACAAGCAAGGATCACCAATAAATGGTCATTAATATCCCTCAATGTCAACGGCCTCAACTTGCCTATAAAAAGACACAGACTAGCAGAATGGATACGAAGACAGAACCCTTCCTTCTGCTGCATACAAGAAACACATCTCAACATCAAAGGCAGACGTTATCTCAGAGTAAAGGGTTGGGAAAAGATCTTCCAATCAAACGGTCCCAAGAAACAAGCGGGTGTAGCAATCCTAATATCTAACAAATTAGACTTCAAATTAAAATCGATCAAAAGAGATGAAGAGGGACACTTCATATTCATCAAAGGAAAAATACATCAAGACGAAGTCTCAATTTTAAACATCTATGCCCCAAATACAAAGGCACCTACATTCGTGAAAGAAACATTACTAAAGGGCAAAATGCACATAAAATCTCACACACTAATAGAAGGAGACTTCAACACTCCGCTTTCACCGCTAGACAGGACCTCCAGACAGAAACTTAACAAAGAAACAAAAGAACTAATAGAAGTTATGACCCAACTGGGTTTAACAGACATCTATAGAACATTCCACCCAAATACAAAGGGATATACCTTCTTCTCGGCACCACATGGAACCTTCTCTAAAATTGACCACATAATAGGAAACATAGCAAATCTCCACAGATACAAAAAAATTGGAATAACCCCCTGCATCTTATCAGACTACCATGCATTAACATTAGAATTCAACAATAACACAAATTGCAGAAACCCTACAAACTCATGGAGATTGAACAATGCACAATTGCACCATCCCTGGGTAAAGGAACGAATAAAAAAAGAAATTAAAGACTTCCTCGATTTCAATGAGAATGAAGACACAACATACACAAACTTATGGGACACTTTGAAAGCAGTGCTGAGAGGAAAGTTTATAGCACTAAGTGCCCACATGAAAAAACTGGAGAACAGTCATACTAGAGAATTAATAGCACAGCTGAATGTTCTAGAACAAAAAGAAGCAAACTCCCCCAGGAGGAGCAGACGCCAGGAAATAATCAAATTGAGGGCTGAAATCAATCAAGTAGAAACCAGAAAAACACTGAGAAGAATCAATGAAACAAAGAGTTGGTTCTTTGAGAAAATCAACAAAATAGATAAACCTCTGTCCAAACTAACCAAAAGACAGAGGGAGAGCATGCTAATTAACAAAATCAGGGATGAAAAAGGGGACATAACAACAGACTCTGAGGAAATCCAGAGAATCATCAGGGCATACTTTGAAAATCTGTACTCCACAAAATTTGAAAATTTAAAGGATATGGACAATTTCCTAGATAGATATCACTTGCCAAAACTAAATCAAGAACAGATAAACAATCTAAACAGACCTATAACCCCTAATGAAATAGAAGCAGCCATCAAAAGTCTCCCAAATAAAAAAAGCCCAGGCTCAGATGGCTTCAGTGCAGAATTCTACCAGAAATTCAAAGAAGAGCTAATTCCAATACTCGTCAAAGTATTCCACACAATAGAAGCAGGAGGCTCACTGCCAAACTCTTTCTACGAGGCTGCAATTACCTTGATACCCAAGCCACACAAAGACACAACTAAGAAAGAGAACTATAGACCAATTTCCCTCATGAACATTGATGCAAAAATACTCAATAAAATACTCGCAAACCGGATTCAAGAACACATCAGAAATATCATCCACCATGATCAAGTAGGCTTCATCCCAGGAATGCAGGGATGGTTCAACATTAGAAAATCTATCAATGTAATCCACCATATTAACAATCTGCAAAAGAAAAACCACATGATCATCTCACTAGATGCTGAAAAAGCCTTTGACAAAATCCAGCACCCCTTCATGATAAAGGTCCTAGAGAGATCAGGGATAACAGGAATGTACCTGAATATAATAAAAGCAATATACAGTAAACCAACAGCTAACATCAAACTAAATGGAGAGAAACTCAAAGCAATTCCTCTAAAATCAGGAACAAGACAAGGCTGTCCACTCTCTCCATATCTCTTCAATATTGTACTTGAAGTTCTAGCTACAGCAATAAGACAACAAAAGGAGATAAAGGGGATACAAATAGGAAAAGAAGAAGTCAAACTTTCACTATTTGCAGATGATATGATAGTTTACATAAGTGACCCAAAAAACTCCGCAAGGTTACTCCTAGAGCTGATAAACACCTTCAGCAATGTGGCAGGATACAAGGTAAACTCAAAAAAATCAGTGGCCCTATTATATACAGATGATGAAGTGACTGAGAAAGAAATCAGAGAAACATCACCCTTTACAATAGCCAAAAACAGCATCAAATATCTGGGGATAATGTTAACCAAGGAAATTAAAGACCTGTATATCAAGAACTTTGTGTCTTTAAAGAAAGAAATCAAAGAAGATACCAGAAAATTGATAGATCTCCCATGCTCTTGGATTGGTAGGATCAACATAATAAAAATGGCAATCTTGCCAAAAGCAGTCTACAGATTCAATGCAATCCCTATCAAAATTCCATCACAATTCTTCAAGGACCTGGAAAGAACATTAATCAACTTTATATGGAAAAACAAATGGCCCAGTATAGCTAAAACATCCCTATACAATAAAGGAACTTCAGGAGGCATCACCATACCTGACTTCAAGCTCTATTATAGAGCTATAGTCCTGAAAACAGCTTGGTATTGGCACAAAAATAGGCAGGTAGACCAATGGAACCGAATCGAAAGCTCTAATTTTAACCCACACACCTATGAACACTAGATTTTCGACAAAGAAGCTAAAACTGTACACTGGAAAAAAGAAAGCATCTTCAACAAATGGTGCCGGCATAACTGGGTACTGGTATGCAGAAGACTGCAGATAGATCCATGTTTATCGCCCTGTACAAAACTTAAGTCCAAATGGATCAAAAATCTCAACATAAATCCAGCCACACTGAAACTTTTAGAAGAGAAAGTGGGAGATACACTTCAACAAGTTGGTACAGGAGACCACTTCCTAAACATAACACCAGTGGCACAGGCACTGAGATCAACAATTAACAAATGGGACCTTCTGAAACTAAAAAGCTTCTGTAAGGCAAAGGACACAGTCAAAAAGACAAAAAGACAGGCCACAGAATGGGAAAAGATATTCACTAACCCTACATCTGACAGAGAGCTAATCTCCAAAATTTACAAAGAACTCAAGAAACAAGTCTCCAAAACACCAAAGGATCCAATTAAAAGGTGGGGTACAGAGCTAAATAGAGAAATCTCAGTAGAGGAGGCTAAAATGGCCAAGAGACACTTAAGAAAGTGCTCAACATCCTTAGCCATCAGGGAAATGCAAATCAAAACAACTCTGAGATACCATCTTACTCCTGTCAAAATGGCTAAAATCAAAAACACCGAAGACAATTTATACTGGAGAGGATGTGGAGAAAGGGGAACTCTACTCCACTGCTGGTGGGAGTGCCGACTCATACAGCCTCCTTGGAAATCAGTATGGAGATTCCTCAGGAAAATGGGAATTAATATACCACTAGACCCAGCAATTCCACTCTTAGGCATATATCCAAATGAGGCAAGTTCATACAACAAGGGCATCTGCTCCACTATGTTCATAGCAGCATTATTTGTAATAGCCAGAACCTGGAAGCAACCTAGATGCCCCTCAACTGAAGAGTGGATAGAGAAAATGTGGTACATTCACACAATGGAGTATTACTCAGCAGAAAAAAACAATGGAATCTTGAAATTCGCAGGGAAATGGATAGCACTGGAAGAAACCATCCAGAGTGAGGTAACCCAGTCGCAAAAAGACAAACATGGTATGTACCCACTCATATATGGATTTTAGACATGGATCAGGATAGTGCCAGTTTGCACTTCCACTGATAGAGAGTCTGGGAAACAGGAAAGAACCTAAAAGATATGCATATATGCATAGTACCCAAGAGAAGAGGATGGAGACAAGATCCCCTGAATGGATGGGGACCACGGCGAGGGGTGGGAGGGAGTGGGAGCTGGGAAGAAGAGAGGGGGTGAAGAGGAAGAGAGTTGGTCATGGGGGAACAGGAAGTTGAGGGGGTGGGGGTAGAATAGGGGGAAGAGGGAATCATAGGATCGAATACAGATCAGGCACCAGAGTGACCTCGAGTGATCTAAAGGGATAACACCAATTGGCAAGCTAAGCAATAGTGGAGAGACCACCTCGAATGCCCATTCCTGATAACGAACTTGATGTCTATAACCATCCGGGAGCCTTCATCCTGTGACTGATGGAAGCAGAGGCAAACACACAATTAATCACTGAACTGAACCCAAGGAACCCAGTGACAGAGAGAGAGGAGTGATGAGCAAATTGGCAAAGAATGGGCTGGCAAAACCAGCAGAGACAGCTGATCTGAACAGGGGAGAGCTCTTGGACCCCAGACTGACAGTGGGGAAGCCAGCATGGGACTGATCTGGACCCCCCAAATGTGAGTGTCAGCCAGAAGGCCTGGGCAACCTATGGGGCCCTGAGCTGTGGATCAGTGTCTATCCCTGATATACAAACAGTCTTCGTGTGCCTATAGCACAAAGAGAGATGCTCTCTCAGCCTGGACTCTTAGGGGAGTGCCTGGACCCTACCCAGAGTAAAATGACAGACTCTGATATCCCCTATGTGGAAGGATTTGGCAATAGGGTGGGAGGGTGGGGGGGAAGGGGGGTGCGGGAGGAGGGGAGGGAGAGGGAACTGGGATTGACATGTAAAACAAGCTATTTAAAATTTTTAAAAAATGATAAAATAAAATTAAAAAAACGGTAAATCCACAAACAATACCACCCCAACAACAAATCAAAAACAAACAAGAATTAACACTTAATGGTCCTTAATTTTCCTCAATATTAGTGATTTTAATTTGGCTATAAAAAGACATAGGCTAATAGAATGAATATGAAGACAGAATCCACCCTTCTGCTGCATACAAGGAACACGCCTCAACTTTAAAGATAGACATTACCTCTGAGTAAAGGGTTGGGATAAGATTTTCCCATCAAATGGACCCAAGAAACAAGCTATCCTAGTATGTAACAACTTACACTTCAAAATAAAATCAACCAAAAGAGATGAAGAATGTCATTTCATATTCATCACAGGAAAAATCCATCAAGAAGAAGTTTCAATTCTGAACATCTATGCTCCAAATGCAAAGGCACGCACACTCGTAAAAGAAACATTACTAAATCTCAAAGCACATATATGACTTCACAGTTATAGTTACAGACTTTAATGCCCACTGTCACCACGAGACAGGACCACCAGGCAGAAACTCAACAAAGAAGCAAAGGAACTAACAGAAGCTATGACCCAATTGTGTTTAGCACACATCTAAAGATACATCCAAACACAAAAGAATACACCTTCTTCCCAGAACCACATGGAAGCTACTCTAAAATCGACTACATACTAAACAACATAGCAAACCTCAACAGATACAAAAAAATTGGAATAACCCCCTGTATCCTATTGGATCATCATGCTTTAAAGTTAGTATTCAACATCAACACAAAGTGCAGAAACCCGACAAACTCATGGAAATTGAACAACACCCAAGTGTTGGGTCAAGGACGAAATAAAGAAAGAAATTAAAGACTTCTTAGAACTCAATGAAAATGAAGAGACTGCATGCCCAAACACACGAGACACTTTGAAAGCACAACTAAGAGGAAAGTTCATAGCACGATGTGCTCACATGAAGAAACTGGAAAACAGTCACACTAGAAAATTAACAACACAACTTAAAGCTCTAGAACAAAAAGAAGCAAACTCACCTGGAGGGTGATAAACTAACCAAAGGCAGAAAGAGAGCAAGCTAATTAATACAATCAATAATGAAAAGGTGGACATAACAAAAGATACTGAGGAAATCCAGAGCATCTTCAGGTCACACTTTGAAAACCTGTACTCCACAAAATTAAAAAATGTAAAGGAAATGGACGATTTTCTGAATAGACATCACTTACCAAAATTAAATCAAAAACAGATAAGCAATTTAAACAACCTATAACCTCTAATAAAATAGAAGCACTCATCAAAAGTATCCCAACCAAAAAGAGCCAAGGCCCAAATGGCTTCAGTGCAGAATTCTACCTGAAATTCAAAGAAGAGCTAATACCAATACATAAGTGTTCCACATATTAGAAGTAGAAGGTTCATTGCCAAACTCTGTTTTATGAGACTACAATTACTTTGGTACACAAGCCACACAAAGACACAACTAAGAAAGAGAATTACATACCAATATCGCTCAAGAACATTGGTGCAAAACTACTCAATAAAATACTGACAAGCTGCATGCAAGAACACATCAGAAAAATTATCCAAAATGATCAAGTCGGCTCCATCCCAGGGATGCAGGGATGGTTCAACATACAAATACCCATCAATGTAAGCCATCATATAAACAAACTGCAAAAGAAAAACCACATGATCATCTCACTAGATGCTGAAAAAGCTTTTGACAAAATCCAACACCCTTTGATGATAAAGGTCTTGGAGAGATCAGGAATAACAGGAACATACCTGAACATAATAAAGCAATATGCAGTAAACCAACAACCAACATTTAACTGAATGGAGAGAAACTCAATGTAATTTCTCTAAAATCAGGAATAACACAATGCTGTCCATTCTCTCCATATCTCTTCAATACTGTACTTGAAGTTCTTGCTAGAGCAATAAGACAAGCAAAAGGAGATCAAGGGGGATATAAATTGGAAAGGAAGAAGTAAAACTTTCACTATTTGCAGATGATATGACAATTTACATAAATGACCAGAAAAACTCTACCAGGGCACTCCTACAGCTGATAAACACTTTCAGCAAAGTGGCAGGATATAAAATTAACTCAAAAAAATCAATAGCCATAATGCATACACATGATAAATGGGCTGAGAAAGAAATCAGAGAAACATCACCCTTTACAGTAGCCACAAACAACATAAAATGTCTTTGGGTAACACGGACAAAACAGGTGAAAGAAGTATAGAAAGTTCTTTGAGTCTTAAAGAAATAAATTAAAGAAGAAAGATTTCCCCTGCTCTTGGATAGCTAGGATCCTCAGAGTAAAAATGGCAATCTTGCCAAAAGCAATCTGCAGTTTCAATGTAATCTCCATCAAAATACTGGCACAATTCTTCACAGATCTTGAAAGAAAAATGATCAACTATATATGGAAAAACAAAAGACCCAGGATAGCTAAAACAATCCTGTACAATAAAAGAACATCCAGAGGCATCACCATCCCTGACTTCAAGCTCTATTATAGAGCTATACTCCTGAAAAGAGCTTAGTATTGGCAAAAAAACAGACAGGTAGACCAATGGAATGTAATCAAAGACCCTGATATCAACCTAAATACCTTTGAACACCTGATCTTTGACAAAGAAGCTAGAACTATACAATGGAAAAAAGAAAGCATCTTCAACAAATGGTGCTGGAGTAACTGAATGCTGTCATGTAAAAGACAACAGATAGATCCATATCACCATGCATAAAACTTAAGTCCAAATGGATCAAAAACCTCACATCAATCCAGCCACACTGAACTTCTTAGAGGAGAATGTGGGGGTACCCTTGAAACAATTGGTACAGGAGACTGCTTCCTGAACATAACACCAGTAGCACAGACACTGATATCGACAATAAATAAATGGAACCTCCTGAAACTGAGAAGCTTCTTTAAGGCAAAGGACACAGTCAACAAGACAAAACAACAGCCCAGAGAATGGGAAAAGATATTCACAAACCCCACACCTGACAGAGAGCTGATCTCCAAAATTTACAAAGTCAAGTAGCAAGTCTCTAGAAAACCAAAGGTTCCAATTAAAAAGTGCCTGGGGACTTCCTGGAGACTGCTACAGAGCCTTCCCTCCCAGCAGGAGCCATGCACCCCAGATACCTGGCCTTCACTTCCACCAATGGGACCAGGGGACCAGGTAAACCAGGCCCTGTATCTGGGCCTGCTTTCCAGTGCCTGGGGACTGCTACAGAGCCTCCCCTCCCAGCAGGAGCCAAGCACCCCAGATACCTGGCCAATGGTACCAGGGGACCAGTGCCTACAGACTGCCATTGGGAGCTTACCAACCCCAGATTCCTGGTCTTGTTTTCCACCCACAGGACCAGGACTAGGGACCAGGAAGAGGAGAAATACCAGAGTATTGGACTTGCTTGCACCCACCAAAAGGGAACTCTGTTCCCCTAACAAGCAGATCAGTAAGTGGCTCTTTCTGCACCCACTAGAAGAAGAGATGGGAAAGAGACAATACAAAAACACACTCAGCAACAGAAAAAGAAATATGACATCACCAGATTCTAGAGACACCACACCAGCAAGACTCCAACATTCCAATGCAAATGAAGCAGATGAGAATGACCTTAAAAACAACCTCATGAAAATGATAGAGGCCCTAAAGGAGGATATAGGAAAATCCCTCAGAGAAATGGAAGAAAAAACAAACAAAAAATGCAATAAATGGAAAAAACCAAACCAAAAACTTCAAAAATGCATCAAATGGAAGAAAAAGAAACTGGAAGAAATAATTCAAACAGTGCAAGGGTTGAAAACTGAAATAGTGACAATAAAAAAACACAATCTGAAGTAATGCTGGAAACAGAGAGCTGGGCAAATGGTCAGGCACTACAGATGCAAGCATAACCAACAGAATACAAGAGATGGAAGAGAGAATCTCAGGTGTTGAAGACACACTAGGAGAAATGGATTCATCAACCAAAGAAAATCTTAAGTCCGACAAATCCCTAACACAAAACATCCAGGAAATATAGGACACCATGAAAACACCAAACCTAAGAATCATAGGTATAGAAGAAGGTAAAGAAAACCAACTCAGAGAGGAGCCAGGGAGACCAGGGGACCAGCTGTTCAGGCAGGACCAGGTACAACAGGCCCTGTATCAGGGCCTGTGTTCCAGTGCCTGGGGATCGCCTGGGAACTGCACAGAGCTTCCAATCCCGGCAGGAGCCAAACACCCCAGACTCTAGGTCTTCTCTCCCACCAACGAGACCAGGAAACCATCAGATCCAGCAAAGGGTCCAGGGGACCAGGTGGGAGGCTAAGCGCGCCAGATTCCTGGTCTTCTTCTCCACCCACAGGACCAAAACAAGGACAAGGAATAGAAGAACTACCAGATTATTGGACTTGCTAGCACCCACCAAAAGGGAACTCTGGCCCCTAACCACCAGACCAGTAAGGGGCTTTTTCTGCACACACTAGAAGAAGAAATGGGAAAGACACAATACAAAAACACACTCAGCAACAGAAAAACAAATATGACAACGCCAGATTCTAGAGACTCCATACCAGCAAGATTCCAACATTCCAGTGCAAATGAAGCAGAAGAGAATGACCTTAAAACCACTTTCATGAAAATGAGAGAGGCCCTAAAAGAGGATATAGGAAAATCCCTCAAAAAATAGATGAAAAAACAAACCAAAAAATGCAAGAAATGGAAGAAAAACAAAGCAAAAAATGCAAGAAATGGAAGAAGAAACAAACCAAAAAAGGCAGGAAATGGAAGAAGAAACAAACCAAAAAAGGCAGGAAATGGAAGAAAAAGCAAACCACAAATGCAAGAAATGGAAGAAAGAACAAACCAAAAGATTCATAAAAGGCAACAAATGGATGAAAAGATAAACCGAAAATTGCAAGAAACAATGGAAACAGTGCAAGGGTTGGAAAGTGAAATAGAGACAATAAAAAAACACAATCTAAAGAAAGGTAGGAAACAGAAAAGCTGGGCAAATGGTGAGGTACTACCGATACAAGCATTACCAACAGAATACAAGAGATGGAAGAGAGAATCTCAGGTGTTGAAAATACACTAGGAGAAATGGATTCATCAACCAAAGAAATCAACAAATCCTTAACACAAAACATCCAGGAAATATAGAACACCATGAAAAGACCAAACCTAAGAATAATAGGTATAAAAGAAGGAGAAGAAAGCCACCTCATAGGGGGAGAAAACATATTCAAGATCATAGAAGAAAACTTTCCCAACCTTAAGAAAGACATGCCAATAAAGGTACAAGAAACCTACAGAACACCAAATAGAGTGGACCACAAAAAAAATCCCCTCGCCACATAATAACCAAGACCCCAAATATACAGAATAAAGAAAGAATATTAAGAGCAGCTAAGGAAAAAGGCCAAGTAACATATAAAGGCAGACCTATCAGAATTACACCTGATTTCTCCATGGAAACTCTGAAAGCCAGAAGGTCCTGGATAGATATTCTACCAACACTAAGAGACCATGGATGCCAGCCCAGACTACTATACCCAGCAAAGCTCTCAATCACTATAGATGGAGAAAACAAGATATTCCATGACAAAACTAGATTCAAGCAATACGTATCCACTAACCCAGTCCTACAGAAAGGTTTGGAAGGAAAACTCCAACACAGGGAAGTTAACTACAACCAGAAAAACATAGGCATTAGAGAATCCTTCTCGACCAACAGCCAAAGAACAAAGGGGTGAAATTCCACACATAATTCCACCAATTGAAAATCGAAGAAGAAGGAGCAATCAATGGTCATTAATAGCCCTCAACATTAAAGGCCTTAACTCACCCATAAAAAGACACAGGCTAGCAGAATGGATTCAAAGACAGAACCCTTCCTTCTGCCGCATACAAGGAATACACTTCACCCTCAAAGACAGACATTACCTGAGAGTTAAAGGTTGGGAAAAAATTTTCCAAACAAATGGACCCAAGAAACAAGCAGGGGTAGCAATCCTAATATCTAACAAATTAGACTTTAAAATAAAATCAGTCAAAAGAGATGAAGGAGGTCATTACATACTCATCACAGGTGAAACTCACCAAGATGAAGTGTCTATCCTAAATATCTATGCCCCAAATACAAAGACATCCACATTCGTAAAAGAAACATTACTAAAACTTAAATCACATATAAAGCCCCACACACTTATAGTGGGAGATTTCAACACACGACTCTCATCACTAGACAGGAATACCAGACAGAAACTCAACAAAGAAGCAAAGGGTCTAATAGAAGTAAGGACCCAGCTGGGATTAACAGATACCTATAGAACATTTCATCCACATAAAAAAGAATATACCTTCTTCTCACCACCACATGGAACCTTCTCAAAAATCGACCACAAACTTGGCAACATATCCAACCTCACCAGCTTCAAAAAATTGGAATAACTCATGCATCTTATTAGACCACCATGCTTTAAAATTAGAATTCAACAACAACACAAATTGCAGAAAACCTACAAACTCATGGAAACTGAATAATGTACAATGGCACCATTCCTGGGTCAAAGAAGTAATAAAAAAAGAAATTAAAGACTTCCGAGAATTCAATGAGAATGAAGATACAACATACCCACATGAAGAAACTGGAAATAGCTATACTAGAGAATTAACAGCACAGCTGAAAGCTCTAGAACACAAAGAAGCAAACTATCCCAGGAGGAGTAGACACCAGGAGATAATCAAATTGAGGGCTGAAATCAATGAAGTAGAAACTAGGAAAACAATACAAAGAGTCAATGCAACGAAGAGTTGGTTCTTTGAGAAAATCAACAAGATAGATAAAACTTTGTCCTAATTAACCAAACAGCAGAGTGTGAACATGCAAATTAACAAAATCAGAAATGAAAAGGGGGACATAACAACGGACTCTGAGGAAATCCAGAGAATCATCAGGTCATACTTTGAAAAACTGTACTCCACAAAATTGGAAAATTTAAAGGAAACAGACGACTTCCTGGATAGCTATCACTTGCCAAAACTAAATCAAGAACAGATAAGCAATTTAAATAGACCTATAACCACTATGGAAATAGAAGTAGTCATCAAACGTCTCACAACCAAAAAAAAAAGCCCAGGTCCAGATGGCCTCAGTACATAATTCTACCAGAAATTCAAAGAACAGCTTATCCCAATTCTTCTCAAAGTATTCCACACAATAGAAGCAGAAGGGTCTTTGCCAAACTCTTTCTATGAGGCTTCAATAACCTTGATCCCCAACCTGCACAAAGACACAACTAAGAAAGAGAACTTCAGACCAATATCCCTCATGAACATTGATGCAAAAACACTCAATAAAGTACTGGCAAATCGGATCCAAAAACACATCAAAACAATCATTCACCACGATCAAGTAGATTTCATCCCAGGGATGCAGGGATGGTTCAACATACGAAAACCATCAATGTAATCCACCATATAAACAAGCTGAAAACAAAAATCACATGATCATCTCACTAGATGCT
Organism: Mesocricetus auratus; assembly: GCF_017639785.1. NCBI lineage: Eukaryota > Metazoa > Chordata > Mammalia > Rodentia > Cricetidae > Mesocricetus > Mesocricetus auratus. Next base: position 78,876,265 of record NW_024429189.1, read on the forward strand.
GAAAAAGCCTTTGACAAAATCCAACACCCCTTCATGATAAAGGTCTTGGAGAGATCTGGGATAACAGGAACATACTTAAACATAATAAAAGCTATATACAATAAACCAACAGCCAACATCAAACTAAATGGACAGAAACTCAATGCAATTCCTCTAAAATAAGGAATAAAACAAGGCTGTCCACACTCTCCATACAATTTCAACATTGTACTTGAAGTTCTACCCATTGCCATACGACAACAAAAGGGGATCAAGGGGATACAAATTGGGAAGGAAGGAAGAGGTCAAACTTTCACTGTTTGCAGACAATATGATAGTTTACATAAATGACCCAAAGAACTCTGCCAGGGAACTCTTACAGCTGATTAACACCTTCAACAAAGTGGGAGGCTACAAGTTCAACTCAAGAAAATCAGTAGCCCTACTATATACAGACTATAAAAGGGCTGAAAAAGAAATCAGAGAAACATCACCCTTTACAATTGCCACAAACAACATAAAATACCTTGGGGTAATGCTAACCAAACAAGTGAAAGACCTGTATCGCAAGAACTTTGAATCTTTAAAGAAAGAAATTAAAGAAGCACTCAGAAAATGGAAAGATCTCCCATGCTCTTGGATAGGTAGGATCAATGTAGTAAAAATGGCAATCCTGCCAAAAGCAGTCTACAGATTCAATGCAATCCCCATTAAAATCCAAGCACAATTCTTCACAGACCTTGAAAGAACAATAATCAATTTTGTATGGAAAAACAAAAGACCCAGGATAGCCAAAACAACCCTATACAATAAAGGAACCTCAGGAGGCATCACCATACCTGACTTCAAGCTCTACAAGCTCTATTATAGAGCTATAGTCCTGGAAACACCTTGGTTTTGGCACAAAAAATAGACAGGTAGACCAATGGAATAGAATTGAAAATCCTGATATTAACCCACACAAGTATGAATATCTGATCTTTGACAAAGAAGCTAAAAATATACAATGGAATAAAGAAAGCATCTTCAACAAATGGTGCTGGCATAACTGGAGGCTGGCATGTAGAAGAATGCAGATAGATGCATGTCTATCACCATGCACAAAACTTAAGTCCAAATGGATCAAAGACCTCAACATAAATCCAGCCACACTGAACATGTTAGAAGAGAAAGTGGGAGGTACCCTTGAATGAATTGGTACAGGAGACCACTTCCTGAACATAACACCAGTAGCACAGACACTGAGGTCAACAATTAATACATGGAACCTCCTGAAACTGAGTAGCTTCTGTAAGGCAAATGACACAGTCAATAAGACAAAAAGGCAGCCCACAGAATGGGAAAAGATATTCACTAACCCCACATCTGACAGAGGGCTGATCTCCAAAATTTCCAAAGAACTCAAGAAGCAAGTCTCTAAAACACCAAAGGATCCAGTTAAAAAGTAGGCTACAGAACTACATAGAGAATTCTCAATAGAGTAGTCTAAAATGGCTGATAGGCACTTGAGAACGTACTCAACATCCCTAGCCATCAAAACAGCTCTGAGATACCATCTTACTCCTGTCAGAATGGCTAAAATAAAAAACACCAATGACAGTTTATGCTGGAGAGGTTGTGGAGAAAGGGGAACACTCCTCCACTGCTGGTGGGAGTGCCAACTTGTACAGAAACTTTGGAAATCAGTATGGAGATTCCTCAGGAAAATGGGAATAAGCCTACCACAAGACCCAGCTATTCCAGTCTTAGGCATATATCCAAATGATGCACAGTCATACAACAAGGACATCTGTTTCACTATGTTCATAGCAGCATTATTTGTAATAGCCAGAACTTGGAAGAAACCTAAATGCCCCTCAACTGAAGAGTGGATAGAGAAAATGTGGTACATTTACACAATGGAGTACTACTCAGCAGAAAAAACAATGGAATCCTGAAATTTGCAGGCAACTGGATGGCACTAGGAGAAACCATCCTGACTGAGGTAACCCAGGCACAAAAAGAGAAACATGGTATGTACTCAGTCATATATGGATTTTAGACATAGATCTGGGGAGTGCCAGCCTACAATCTTACTGCCAGAGAGTCTGGAAAACACAACCTTCATTCAATGGCTGCTAGAAGCAGAGGCAGACTCCTACAGCTAAACACTGAACTGAACTCAAGGAACCCAGTGACAGAGAAGAAGGACTGTTGAGCAAAGGGGTTAAGACTGGGCTGGTTTAACCCCCAGAACAGCTGACCTGACAAGGGTTAGCTCTCGAATCCTAGACTGATGGCTGGGAATCCAGCATGGTTCTGATCAAGACCCCTGAACGTGGGTGTCAGTGAGGAGTCCTAGGCAATCTATTGGGCCTTGGGTAGTATATCACTATTTATCACTCACATACAAATGGACTTTGGGTGCCTATTCCACAATTAGAGAGGTACTCTCATCCTTGACACTTGGGGAAGGGTCTAGGTCTTGCCCTGGATGAAATGTCAGACTATGGACACCCCATGGAGGGCCTCAACCTCCCTGGGAAATGAGGGGGTACTGGGGGGCTGGTGGGAGGGCATAGTAGGAGGGGAGGAAAAGGGAGAGGGAACTGGGATTGACATATGAAGCAACCTTGTTTCCAATTTAAATTTTTAAAAAAAAATTTTAAAAGTGGGATACAGAACTAAATAGAGAATTCTCAATAGAGTACTCTTAAATGGCCGAGAAAGTGCTCAACATCCTTAGCCATCAGGGAAATGCAAATCAAAACAACTCTCAGATATCATCTCACTCATGTCAGAATGACTAAAATCAAAACCACTATTGACAGTTTATGCAGGAGAGGATATGGAGAAAGGGGAACACTCCTCCTTGCTGGTAGGAATGCCAACTTGTGCAGCCACTTTGAGATCATTATGGAGATTTTCAGGAAAATGGGAATAAGCCTACCACGAGATATAGCAATTCCACTCTTAGGCATATACCCAAAAGATGTACACTCATACAATAAGGACATCTAATCAACTATGTTCATACCAGCATTATTTGTAATAGCCAGAACCTGGAAGCAACTTAGATGCCCCTCAACTGAAGAGTGGATAGACAAAATGTGGTACATTTACACAATGGAGTACTACACAGTAGAAAAAATGGAATCTTGAAATTTGCAGGCAAATGGATAGCACTAGAAGAAACCATCCTGAGTGAGGTAACCCAGTCACAAAAACACTAACATGGTAAGTACTCATTCATATATGGATTTTAGACATGGAGCAGGGCCTTGGCAGCCTACAATCCCACCACCAGTGAGTCTGGGAAGCAGGGAGGACCCTAAGAGATATATGTGTGGTGGCCCGTATCAGGGTTATGGGACAAGATCTCCTAGTTGGATCGGGGTGGAACAGAAGGAGATGGGAGAAAGAGAAGGGGAAAAGAGTAGGGGAGAGGAAGACATGGGGGAGCAGGAAGGTTGAACCAGGGTAAGAATAGAGGAGACCAGGATGAGAGATACCATAATAGAGGGATCCATTATAAGTTGAAGGAGAGATGTGGCACTAGTGAGATCCTCATAGAGCTACAAGAATGACACCAACTGGTATTTAGGCTACCTTAAATGCCCTCCCATGATAATGACATTAATGACTACCTAGTATGCCATCCTAGAACCCTCATCCAGTGGCTGATTGAAGCAGAGGCAGACACCCACAGCTAAAATTCAATTAATTGAACTCCTGGAACCCAGTTGCAAAGAGGAGTGATAAGCAAAGGAATCAAGATCAGGCTGGCAAAACCCACAAAGGCAACTGATCTAAACAAGGGGGAATGCATGGACCCCAGACTGATGACTGAGAGGCCAGCATGGGACTGATCCAAACACCCCCTGCCACCCACCCGAACCTGGGTGTGAGAAGAGGCCTCAGCAATCTGTGGGACCTTGGAGAGTAGAGCAGTATTTATTCCTGGCCTACAAATAGACTCTGGGAGCCCATTCTACATGAAGGGATACTCTGTCATTCTGGACACATGGGGGAGAACCTAGGCCCTGCCGGGATGATATGACAGACTCTGAAAATCCCTCATGGAAGCCCTTACCCTCCCTGGGGAGAAGACGGGGGGGGATGGAGTGGGGTGGGGGATTGGGAGAATTGGGGGGTCTGGAGAGGAGGGGAGGGAGAGGGAACTGAGAGTAATATGTATAAAGCATTAAAAAAGATGGAAAAAGAAAAAAATAAAAACAAAAAGAATAGAATTGTTAAAATGCATTCTTCTCTCATACATTACATCCCAGAGGCAGTTTCCCCTCCCTCCACTCCTACCAGTTTGCCCTTCCCCTCCCAAACAGATCCACTCCTCCTCCATTTTCCTTCAGAAAAGAGCAGGCCTCCCAGACATCCACTGAACATGGTACAAGAAGACACATATATCTCACAGAGTTATCACTGAACACAGATGGAATAACAAGATACAATAAGATTAGTCACAATCCCTCATGTATGATCAAGAATTTTTAAAAGCATTTGGAATAACTAAAGAATTACAGTTAATCACATAAAATATCATAGATCTACTACTAGAAGCCAGAACTTTATAGTAATTTATTTAATGTAACTGTCAACAACACTGTTTACTGAACTATAACTTACAAATTTGCTTTTCCTTAGATTCTTATGCTTATGTTTTGCTCCTGTTATAACTACTAGCTGACAGTATAGGTAAAGTCATTCTTTATTATTTAAATTAGAAACAAGATTGTTTTACATGTCAATCCCAGTTCCTCAAAAGAAATGCCTCACCCTCCTTGGGGAGCAGAAAAGTGATAGGATAGGGAATTAGTGTGGGGTAAGGGAGGAGGGGAGGGAGAAGGAACTGTTGAGCTAGCTCAACAAATCAGACAGCTTTTCTGGGAATAGTTTAACTTAAAGCCATAAGCAATGAATCTGGTCTAATCTAAAGCTACTTTGAAGTTTTATATAAGCTGATAAAGCACAGCTGCCCTGGCAACTGGGGAAAATTGTACTGGTTTCCTAACCATCAACCTTAGCTGTGGTATAAAACAAGGCATGGAACTGTCTCAGCAATGAAGGAAAGTAACTACCTTTGATGGTGTCAAACTTTTGAAAGGTAAATTAACAATGCTTGCGCGGAAATGTTTCAGTAAAGAATTTTTACTTGTGTTTTAAAAAAATAAAATGAAACTACTCATGGGGGAAGTTCATATGCCTTGACAAAGTAACATTTCATTATATTCATTGTATTTATTACTATTAACCAGAACTCTGTATAAGCTAACATATAGATAACAATTCAACACTACAGATTAAGGAGGAGTCACTCTCTAGACAATCCACAGATAAAAATTCCCAGTACATCAGGATGTATATATGAATAAATATACTACGACACATGTAGTGAGGGACTCCACATATCCACTAGGGGAAAATTGCAACAGCACATGTAAAGTTACACATGGAAGCAAAAGATAGTCAAGAGTCTGTAGCCTCATGGCCTTGCCTAAAGAGGTTACCTATCAGAGAGTTTTTCTTCTGTGGACCGACACCTTGAACATTAATTTCCATCTGCTGTTCTTATGACTAGGCTCCTGGCACTCTTCTCTAAGGCACAAATGGAGGTCATTGCAGAAAACCAACATTGGCCAAAATGCAAAGAACAACTAACTGATTGTGAGGAGCCCAGTCACAGTTGATATATCTGCAACACAACTTCTGCACCTAAAGGCTCAGCGAACATCAGAGAAGGAGGGAAGAAATGTTTTAAAAACCAGGGGACCAAGAAATCTGGTGTGATATTATGACTCCTAGAAATATCAAGGAAGCTTAACCCATGATATATCAATAAAGTTGCTGCCAAGACGATATTATGTAGATACTTTAGGTGTTTTACATACATACATCTTTCTTTGTCTCTCCCAAACCCTCCTTTGTGACTTATTTAAACCTTCCTCCATTGACCTACCAGAATTCCAGGTAAAAATTCCCTTGCACAAATGAGTTCATATTGGTGATCTGAAGTCTCAAGTCTGATTTGGTCAGTACTCCTCTGGGTGCCAATTAGCTGTATCTCCCACAGAAGCAGCACTCATGTAGATGTTAGTACTTAAAATAATGTTACTTCTAACAAGGGGATAGGCATACTATGTTTAAGAAGAGGAAAATAAACCTTTAAAAGCACTAGTGACAAATATAGAAACAGCCCATTGGAGTACAATATCTAATACCCCAACCAGTTATTGAATAGATATTTTCTAATGGTAGATTATTCTCTACAGAAATCAATTAAATATTACCTTGCATGAGAGAAAATTTCTAAACTATTGTTGAAGATCAAAAAAGAAAAAGTAAACTGAGGAAAGGAAGAATGATACAATGTCAGAAACTTAAATTGCTTTTTTAACTCTAAGTTTCAGTTCCATAACCAAAGAGCTAAAGGTATAGAAGGCAGCCTTACAAGCATGGGTGGGAACTGATTCTCTGCATCTGTTCTTTGAGACTATAAAGGTCTTCATGTGGAAACAGGTAAAAATGGACTAGAGACAGACAGGATGTTCTGAGCTCCAAATAGTAAATGGATTGCTCTCCTACTCCATGTTTATTTTAAGAGCCATGGTGAATTATAGATGCATTTGAAGAAAGCTATGAAACTTGGATGCTTATAAGTGCAGCCTGCCTTCTCTCTCAGTCCTGCCTTCTCTGATTTAGATCTGCCATGCACACTGTGAGTCACTATTAGGCTACCAGACAACGACTAAGATACAGCACACAAATGAATAGTCATGAGAAAAAGGTCCAGTCTCCTGTATGTATGGGAGAAGAAACTGACCAGACTGTCAGGATTCCTACAACTCACTGTTCTGAGATGTTGCTTCTCCTCTCATGTTCTTAATGCCTCCATGAAGGGCCAATAACATCAATTCCTGTGGTTGTTACAAGTATCAAACAAGACGGTGTGTGGGAGAAAATATGGTGTCCTGCCCACAGTTGTTGTTGGTTTTGCTTTGGATTGGGTTGTTACTGTCATGAAGAGCTCATCAACCATGGGCTGCTGCAGAGATTCCTTGGCTGTGACAGGAATTTTTTGAGCTCAGATGTGAGTTGTATATTGAAAAAGAAGAAGAGCTGTCTCTGAATCTGTAGCATGGGTTCTGATTTCCTTAGGACCACAACCCTCATCAGGCGGACTCACACATACAATTTCTACTTCAAAAGAGTTATGTGAGAACATTCCTTCCTTGGAAACCTTACAAGGTATATTTTTACTGCTATTTTCATTGTATGTGCTACAATAGAAAACTAAAGGCTACTGAATGTGTTACCACTTCAATAAATTCTGTGTTTGTTCATTGAACACAAATGGCTATGATGAGTGACACAGTTAGTTTATAATTGCATTCTAACTGAACAACAGAAGTAATGAGAAGCAGATTGATGTGGGAAAAGGTCTTCTATAGAATATGAATTATAAATTATTACAAACAAGGGACAAGAATGGACACAGCAGCAAACCAAAGGGAAGAGGATACCATCATTAGGAAGAGATTTATTGCATAGAAAACTAGTATTATATTATTAAAAAACCAAAATATTAGATTTAGAATGATTGTTTACCATCTACACTCAGACCCTTTAATTTTACAGACTACAAAATAGCAAGCAATCAGTGAGTGAAGTGTAGAATGATGGAAGAAAAAACCTATCTTGAGTACTCAGAGACTTGGGACTGGGACCTGACTATGTTTTTCTCACTCCAAATACAGTGTACTTTCAACCATGCAATAAAGTATGAAAAGACAAAACAGTGGAAATGATCTTCAAGGATCAACCATGTAGAAAATTTAATAAACTTTATTATGAGATGAAACTATGTATATTATTCACATAAGCGATGATTTTTGTCAGCATTCTAACTATCTTTTTACACCTTGTTCTTACTCTGATGCACCTACAACTGGACCTATAATCCTTTGTACTCCATAGACTGTTACTAAAGTGGAGTATTGTTAGAGTTTCTACATTATCTTCTCCCAATATAAGGAAAAGGTGAATATGGTTTGATAGAAGATGAAGCATGAGAGAATGGGAGCAACAGTACTGCAGCATTTTGCTACTTGGAGCTAATTGGAGCAATCAAAGAGGTAAGAAAAACAAAGATCAACAGAAGTTCTTGGTATTTGGGAGACAACATGGACAGTAGCAACAAACTGGAAGAAAAAAATCAGGGGTTTCTTCTCATTTATTTTATTCCATATATATTATTTTCAGTGACTCTTTAGTCTTGTCATAGACTTTCTACAGGACAGTCATTTTTCTTCTTTTCTAATTCTTATCCCTAAATAATTCCCCATCTTTATTGGATAATGTTATGAAATAAAGGATATTAGATGTGGTGGTTCATGGCATGGAGTGACTGCCAATTTTCTGCAGTTATGCTGAGGTGTATTGACACTATGCAGCAATATGTTTTGTTTAAATTTGAAACTGATGTAGTTACTAACCCCACACAAAATGTGCTTTTTCTGCCTTTTTCAGGTTTTGTTGAATACAGCTCTGTTCTTCAGTGCGATGTACAGAAACAATCACTCTGTTGTATCTGAACTTGTGTTCCTGGGACTCTCCAATACATGGGCAATCCAGTTACTTCTCTTCCTCTTTTCTTCTGTGTTCTATACAGCAAGTCTGATGGGGAACCTCCTCATTGTGTTCTCTGTGACTGCTGACTCCAAACTGCACTCCCCAATGTACTTCCTGCTGGCCAATCTCTCCTTTCTTGACCTGGGTGGTGGCTCTGTTGCAGCACCCAAGATGATTTATGATCTTTTTAGAAGGCACAAATCCATCTCATTTGGGGGTTGTATAACTCAGATCTTCTTTATTCATGCTATTGGAGGTACAGAAATGGTTCTGCTCACAGCAATGGCCTTTGATAGATATGTAGCCATATGTAAGCCTCTGCACTACTTGACTATCATGAGACCAGAAATGTGCATTTTAATTTTGTCAATATCCTGGATCCTGGGACTTATCCACTCAGGTGCCCAACTAGCTTTTGTGGTAGGCTTGCCCTTCTGTGGACCTAACATATTGGACAGTTTTTACTGTGATCTCCCTCAGCTCATTAAACTTGCTTGCACTGAGACCAATAAGTTGGAGTTCATGGTCACAGCCAACAGTGGACTCATGTCTGTGGGCTCCTTCTTCATACTGATAATTTCATATATCTTCATTTTGGTAACTGTTAGGAAGCACTCTTCAGGTGGCATATCCAAGGCCCTCTCTACTTTGTCAGCTCATGTGACTGTGGTGGTTTTATTCTTTGGACCATTGATCTTCTTCTACATCTGGCCCTTCCCTTCATCACACTTAGACAAATTTCTTGCAATTTTTGACGCAGTTCTCACTCCTTTTCTGAATCCAGTCATCTACACATTCAGGAACAAAGAGATGAAAGCAGCAATGAGGAAACTCTGCTACCAGCTTGTGAGTTACAGGAAGGTATCCTAAATACTTAAAAAAAAAACAGGAAAAATGCAATACTATGCTCAGTAACTATGAGGAAAATAATGTCAGTGATATTTCAGCGCTCTATAGTTTGTGTGCCAGGTTATATTTAGGAATTTACAAAGTTTTTGTCTCTAGTATCTTATCAACATGTATAAGGGGATTTAGAATTAGAATTTCTATGATTGAGACGCTGTACTGTATGCTCCCTAGAAAGTATTTAATAGTCATGACTCTGTACAATATTTTACCTTGATCTTTCAAAATAAATTAAGGGATGTTTTCTACTTGTTCCTTTCATAATTGCTATATAAAATACACCAAAACAAATTTAATTTTACCCTCAACCTACCAGGTATAGTGTTGTTAAACCTCCAGGAGTGACCTAAAGAGAGTATGTCCATGAATTTACTGTTGAAGATGAGTACAACATTTGTGTTGTAATACTTCCCTGTTTTATATCTATTTATTGTGTTTTTTCATTTTTTAAAGTTTATTTTGCTATCTATTTTTTCTTTTCTGAGGTAAGGTCTCATTTTATTGCCTAGGCTGGTTTAAAGTTTATAGACTCAATGATTCCCTCACCTTAGCCTTCTTAAACCTCAATTTCCCATCCTATGTAATGAGTATTAACCATGGATATTTGAAGACATTGAACTTAAACACATAGATATGGTATGGTAGGTAGTCAATGTAAGGAAAGTTTGTAGAAGGCTTTGAGATGAATAAGAGATGATTGGGTATCTATTCAGTACAGACATTTGAATTTCTCCTAGATGTTTTAGGACAACTGAATCTATCATGACCTGTATCTTTGACTCAACTATTTTGTAAATCAATGAAAATTCCTTCTTTTTTAACTATTTTTATTCAAATTAAAAACATTCATGCTTCAAATTTCAATGCCAGCTCCTCCCCTTGTCCCTCTACCAGTTCCACACCCCCCAACCCCAATCACCACATCATTTCCCAGGGAGGGTGAGGCCCTCCTTTGGGGGATCTCCAGAGTCTGTCATTTCATCCAGGGCAGGACCTAGGCCCTTCCCCATGTGTCCAGGCTGAGAGAGCATCCCTCCATGTGGAATGGCCTCCCAAAGTTCATTTGTATGCCATGGGGAACACTATTCTACTATCCAAGGCCCCAGAGATTTCTAAGGCCTCCTCACTGACACTCCATTCATGGAGTCTGCATCAGTCCCCTGTTGGTCTCTTAGCTGTCAGTATAGGGATCAAGAGCTCCTCCTTGTCCAGTCAGCTGTGGTTGTGGGTTTCACCAGCACGGTCATGACCACTTTGCTAATCATTCCTCCGTTTCTGTCACCGAATTCCAGAGGGTCAGTTCAGGGTTTAGCTGTAATAATCTGTCTCTGCTTCCATCAGTCACTGGATGAAGGTTCTATAATGGCATATAAGGTAGTTATAAACCTTATCATCAGGTAGGGGCTATAAATGTAGTCTCTCCACTATTACTTAAGTTTCCAGTTGGTGTTATCCTTGGAGATCTCTGGAGATCTCACTAGTGTCAGCTCTCTCCTAAAAGCTATAATGATTCCAAATGTTATGGTATCTCTCATCCTGGTCTCTTCTATTCTTACCCTGATTCAACATTCCTGCTCCCCCATGTCTTTTTCTACCCTCCTCTTATCCCACTCTCTTTTCCCTGGTTCCCTCTCCCCTTCCCCCATGTTCCCAATCTGTTCAGGAGATCTTGCCTATTTCCACTTCTCTGGGGTATAAGGCATATCATTTGTGAAACTCCCTGTTTCCCAGACTCACTGGTCCTAGGATTGTAGGCTGACAATACCCTGATCCATGTCTAAAATCCATATATGAGTGAATGCATACCATGTTTGTCTTTTTGTGACTGGGTTACCTCACTTAGGATGGTTTCTTCTATTGCCATCCATTTGCCTGCAAATTTCAGGATTCCATTGTTTTTTTCTACTGAGTAGTAATCCATTGTGTAAATGTACTACATTTTCTCTATCCACTCTTCGGTTGAGGGGCATCTAGGTTGCTTCCAAGTTCTGGCTATTACAAATAATGCTGCTATGAACATAGTGGAACAGACATCCTTGTTGTATGAATGGGCATCTTTTGGGTATATGCCTAAGAGTGGAATTGCTGGGTCTTGTGGTAGACTGAATCTCCATACTGATTTCCAAAGTGGCTGTACAAGTTTGCACTCCCACCAACAATGAACGAATGTTCCCCGTTATCCATATCCTCTCCAGCATAAGATGTCATTGGTGTTTTTGATTTTAGCCATTCTGACAGGAGTAAGATGATATCTCAGGGTTGTTTTGATTTGCATTTCCCTAATGGCTAAGGATGTTGAACACTTTCTTAAGTGTCTCTCAGCCATTTTAGACTCTTCTATTTAGAATTCTCTATTTAGTTCAGTCCGCCAATTTTAATTGTGTCCTTTGGTATTTTGGAGAGTAGCTTCTTGAGTTCTTTGTAAATTTTGGAGATCAACCCTCTAACAGATGTGGGGTTAGTAAATATCTTTTCCCAATCTGTGGATTGCATTTTTGTCTTGCTGACTGTGTCCTTTGCCTTACAGAAGCTACTCAGTTTCAGGAGGTCCCATTTATTGATTGCCGATCTCAGTGTTTGTGCTACTGGTGTTATGTTCAGGAAGCTGTCTCCTGTACCAATTCGTTCAAGCGTACCTCCCACTTTCTCTTCTAACAGGTTGAGTGTGGCTGGATTTATGTTGAGGTCTTTGATCCATTTGGATTTAAGTTTTGTGCATGGCGATAAACAGTGATCTATCTGCAGTCTTCTAAATGCCAACATCCTGTTATGCTAGCACCATTTGTTGAAGATGCTATCTTTTTTCCATTGTATAATTGTATAATTTTAGCTTCTTTGTCGAAAATCAGCTGTTCATAAGTTTGTGGGTTAATCTCAGAGTGTTCAATTCAATTCCATTTTGTGCCAATACCAAGCTGTTTTTAGGACTATAGCTCTATAGAGGTTGAAGTCAGGAATGGTGATACCTCCAGATGTTGCTTTGTTGAGCAGGGTTGTCTTGGCTATCCTGGGTTTTTATGTTTTTCCATATAAAGTAGAGAATTTTTCTTTCAAGGTCTGTGAAGAACTGTGCTGGAATTTTGATGGGGATTGCATTGAGTTTATAGATTGCTTTTGGCAGGATTGCCATTTTTACTACATTGATCTTACCTATCGAAGAGCATAGGAGATCATTCCATTTTCTGGTGTCTTCTTTAATTTCTTTCTTTAAAGACTCAAAGTTCTTTCTATACAGGTCTTTCACTTGTTTGGTTAGCGTTACCCCAAGGTATTTTATGTTGTTTGTGGCCATTGTAAAGGATGATATTTCTATGATTTCCTTCCCAGCCCTCTTCTCGTCTGTATATAGTGGAGCTACACATTTCTTGAGTTGATCTTGTATCCTGCCACTTTGCTGAAGGTGTTAATCACCTGTAAGAGTTCCCTGGTAGAGTTCTTTGGGTCTTATGTAAACTATCATATCATCTGCAAATAGTGAAAGTTTGATCTCTTCGTTTTCAATTTGTATCCCCTTGATCTCCTTTTGTTATCTTATTGTTCTAGCTAGAACTTTGAGTACAATATTGAAGAGATATGGGAAGAGGGGACAGCCTTGTTTTGTTCCTGATTTTAGAGGAATTGCCTTGAGTTTCACTCCATTTGGTTTGATGTTGGCTGTTGGTTTGCTGTATATAGCTCTTATGATGTTTAGGTATGTTCCTGTTATCCCAGATCCCTCCAAGACCTTTATCATGAATGGGGGACTGAAGAGATGGCTCAGCCATTAAAGGTAGGCTCACAACCAAAAATATCATGAATGGGTGTTGGATTTTTGTCAAAAGCTTTTTCAACATCTAGTGAGATGATCATGTGATTTTTGTTTCTCTGCTTGTTTATATAGTGGATTACATTGATAGATTTTTGTATGTTGAACCGTCCCTGCATCCCTTGAATGAAGCCTACTTGATCATGGTGGATGAGTTTTCTGATGTGTTCTTGGATCCAATTTGCCGGTATTTTATTGAGTCTTTTGCATCAATGTTCATGAGGGAAATTGGTCTGAAGTTCTCTTTCTTAGTTGTGTCTTTGTGTGTATCAAGGTTATTGAAGCCTTGAAAGAAGAGTTTTGGAAAGACCCTTCTACTTCTATTACATGGAATACTTTAAGGATAATTAGTAGAAGCTGTTCTTCGAATTTCTGGTAAAATTCTGCACTGAATCTATCTGGCCCTGGGTTTTTTGGTTAGGAGACTTTTGATGACTGCTCCTATTTCCATAGGTGTTATAGGTCTATTTAAATTGCTTATCTGTTCTTGATGTAATTTTGGCAAGTGATAGCAATCCAGGAAGTTGTCCGTTTCCTTTAAATTTTTGAATTTTGTGGAGTACAGGTTTTCTAACTATGACCTAATAATTTCTGGATTTCCTCAGTGTCTGTTGTTATGTCCTCCTTTTTATTTCTGTTTTTGTTAATTTGCATGTTCACACTCTGCTGTTTGGTAAGTTTGGATAAAGGTTTGTCTATCTTGTTGATTTTCTCAAAGAACCAACTGTTCGTTGCACTGATTCTTTGTATTGTTTTCCCAGTTTCTGCTTTATTGATTTCAGCCCTCAGTTTGATTATTTCCTGGCACCTACTTCTCCTGGGTGAGTTTGCTTCTTTGTGTTCTAGGGCTTTCAGCTGTGCTGTTAATTTTCTAGTATAACTATTCTCCAGATTCTTCATGTGGCACTTAGTGCTATGAAATTTCCTCTTAGCACTGCTTTCAAAGTGTCACATAAGTTTGGAAATGTTGTGTCTTCATTCTCATAGAATTCTAGGAAGTCTTTAATTTCTTTTTTTTTATTTCTTCTTTGACTCAGTAGTGGTACAATTGTGCATTGTTCAATTTCCATGAGTTTGTATGGTTTCTGCAATTTGTGTTGTTGTTGAACTCCAACTTTAAAGCATGGTGGTCTGATAAGATACATGGAGTTATTCCAATTTTTTTTTGTACCTGATCAAAGATCTCAACATAAATCCAGCCACACTGAAACTTTTAGAAGAGAAAGTGGGAGATGCTCTTCAACGAGTTGGTACAGGAGACCACTTCCTAAACATAACACCAGTGGCTCAAACACTGAGATCGACAATTAACAAATGGGACCTCCTGAAACTAAAAAGCTTCTGTAAGGCAAAGGACACAGTCAACAAAACAAAAAGGCAGTCCACAGAATGGGAAAAGATATTCACTAACCCCACATCTGACAGAGGGCTAATCTCCAAAATTTACAAAGAACTCAAGAAACAAGTCTCCAAAACACCAAAGGATCCAATTAAAAGGTGGGGTACAGATCTAAATAGAGAATTCTCAACAGAGGAGGCTAAAATGGCCAAGAGACACTTAAGAAAGTGCTCAACATCCTTAGCCATCAGGGAAATGCAAATCAAAACAACTCTGAGATACCATCTTACTCCTGTCAGAATGGCTAAAATCAAAAACACTGAAGACAATTTATGCTGGAGAGGATGTGGAGAAAGGGGAACTCTACTCCACTGCTGGTGGGAGTGCCAACTCGTACAGCCTCTTGGGAAATCAGTGTGGAGATTCCTCAGGAAAATGGGAATTAATCTACCGCAAGACCCAGGAATTGCACTCTTGGGCATATATCCAAATGAGGCAAATTCATACAACAAGGGCATCTGCTCCACTATGTTCATAGCAGCATTATTTGTAATAGCCAGAACCTGGAAGCAACCTAGATGCCCCTCAACTGAAGAGTGGGTGGAGAAAATGTGGTATATTTACACAATGGAGTATTACTCAGCAGAAAAAAAACAATGGAATCTTGAAATTCTCAGGTAAATGGATGGCACTGGAGGAAGCCATCCTGAGTGAGGTAACCCAGTCGCAAAAAGACAAACATGGTATGTACTCACTCATACATGGTTTCTAGTCATGGATCAGAATAGTGCCAGTCTGCACTTCCACTGATAGAAAGTCTGGGAAACAGGAAAGAAACTAAAAGATATGCATATATGCATAGTACCCAAAAGAAGAGGATTGAGACAAGATCCTCTGAATGGATGGGGAACACGGTGAGGGGTGAGGGGGAGTGGGAGCTGGGAAGAAGAGGGGGGAGAAGAGAAAGAGAGAGTAGGTCATGGGGAACAGGAAGTTGAGTGGGTGGGGGTAGAATAGGGGGAAGAGGGAATCATAGGTTAGAAGACAGATCAGGCGCCAGAGTTACCTCTAGTGATCTAAAGGGATAACACCCATTGGCAAGCTAAGTAATAGTGGAGAGACCACCTCGAATGCCCAGTCCTGATAATGAACTTGATGTCTATAACCATCTGGGAGCCTTCATCCAGTGACTGATGGAAGCAGAGGCAAACACACAATTAAACACTGAACTGAACCCAAGGAACCCAGTGGCAGAGAGAGAGGAGTGATGAGCAAATTGGCAAAGAATGGGCTGGCAAAACCAGCAGAGACAGCTGATCTGAACAGGGGAGAGCTCTTGGACCCCAGACTGACAGCGGGGAGGCTAACATGGGACTGATCTGGACCCCCCCAAATGTGAGTGTCAGTGAGAAGGCCTGGGCAACCTATGGGGCCTTGAGCAGTGGATCAGTGTCTATCCCTGGAATACAAACAGTCATCGTGTGCCCATAGCACAAAGAGGGATGCTCTCTCAGCCTGGACTCTTAGGGGAATGCCTGGACCCTACCCAGAGTGAAATGACAGGCTCTAGATATCCCCTATGTGGAAGGAATTGGCAATAGGGTGGGAGGCTGGGGGGGAAGGGGAGTGCGGGAGGAGGGGAGGGAGAGGGAACTGGGATTGACATGTAAAACAAGCTATTTAAAATTAAAATAAAAATGATATAAAAAAAGAAAAAAAAGAATATCTATCCAGGACCTTCTGGATTTCAGAGTTTCCATGGAGAAGTCAGGTGTAATTCTTATAGGTTTGCCTTTATATGTTATTTGACATTTTTCCTTAGCTGCTCTAAATATTCTTTCTTTATTCTGTTTGCTTGGGGTCTTGATTATTATGTGTCGAGGGAATTTTTTTTGTGGTCCACTCTATTTGGTAAGCTTCTTGTACCTTCATTGGCATGTCTTTCTTTAGGTTGGGAAAGTTTTCTTCTATGACTTTGTTGAATATGCTTTCTGTCCCTTTAAGTTGGGTTTCTTCACCTTCTTCTATACCTATTATTCTTAGGTTTGGTCTTTTCATGGTGTCTCATATTTCCTGGATATTTCATGTTAGGGATTTGTTGGACTTAAGATTGTCTTTGATTGATGAATCTATTTCTCCTAGTGTGTCTTCAACACCTGAGATTCTCTCTTCCATCTCTTGTATTCTGTTGGCTATGCTTGCATCTATAGTACCTAACTGTTTCCCCAATTTTTCTATTTCCAGCATTCCTTCAGACAGTGTTTTTTTTTTATTGTCTCCATGCTAGCTTTCAACTCTTGCACAGTTTGAATTGTTATTTTTGCTCCCTTTCTTGCATTTGTTGGATTTTTTGGTTTGTTTTTTCTTCTATTTCTTGCATTTTTGGTTTGTTTTTTCTTCCATTTCTTTAAGGGCTTTTCTCACATCCTCTTTGAGGGCCTCTATCATTTTCATGAAGGTATTTTTAAGGTCACTCCCTTCTGCGTCATCAGCATTGGGGTGTTCAGGTCTTCTCTAGACTCTGGTGGTGTCATATTTGTTTTTCTGTTGCTGAGTGTGTTCTTATATTGCCTCTTCCACATCACTTCTTCCAGTGGGTGTAGAAAGAGTCTCTTCCTCTCCTGGTGTGTAAGCAACCAGGGTTCCCTTTCGGTGGGTACAAGCAAATCCAATTCTCTCTGGCCTCTGCTCTCTGTCCTCTACCCTATGCCCTGAGTATGGGCAGAAGTGGACCAGCTCTCTCTCAGGCTCCTTGTCGCTTGATCATCTGTCCTGGGAGAAGTCAACCTGGTTTTGCTCTCTGCCCCGGGTATGGGCAGAAGTGGACCAGCTCTCTCTGCAGGCTTCTGGCCGCTTGGTCGTCTCTGTCCTCTGCCCTGAGTGTGAATGGAAGTGGACCAGTTCTCCCTGAAGACTCCTGGTCCTTTGGTCAACTGTGGGGCGTGAGTCGACCTCTTCCCTCTGCCCTGGGTGTGAGCAGAAGTGGACCAGCTCTCTCTGCAGGCTCCTGGTCGATTTGTCGTCCCAGTATTTCCCTGTTTTAATAAGTGCTCAATAAACTTTTTGGTGGTGGTGGTGGTGGTAAAAATTATGCATATGGAAAGCAATGGTTCTGGTTACAACTGAACTAAAACATTATATAGTCTCCTAATATCCTGTAAGAATGTTGGTGGGGTGTAATCTACAACAGTTTCAAACAGGCTAGTAAATGAGACACTAAGGACAAGAAGACCTACTGCAGCTTGGGGCAGGGAGTCAGGCTCCAGCAACACAGGCTCAAAGGGAAGCCACAGAATCCAGGCATACTAGACTTTTTTTCTCATCCTTAACTGTTTATTGTATAATATAAAACTACAAAAGATCTCTCCTTTCCATGTACATTTTGTCTATCCAATTGTTTAGAATACAGTCTGAATGAATCTACACTGAACGCAGCCCTCTGGGTTTTGATGTCACATCTGTAATATTGCATAGAAAAGGCGCAGCTCTCAGGGTCTGTGGGAAAAGGTCACACCTACTTTTATACTAGACTTTTTATCTGAAAAGGTTAAAAGACAAAGACACATATTCTCTTGATTGTGGGAACAAGAGACCTTGGCTGGAGACCACTTCCCCATCAGCCTGGGAGCAGGCAGCTGTGAGACAATGTTTACTGAAAGCAATCCAGTGCCCTAAGAAATGTTTATTGGAGCTATAAGTTCCCAATAAGGGCTCACTCACTGAAACACCCTGACTTTGATCTTTCCACTGGCTAGCCACCTCTTCCTGCCCCCTGCTGCTGCTGCCAACTCTGGTGTCAGGGATACAACCACCAGCCAGGAGGAAATGTGTGTGTGTGTGTGTGTGTGTGTGTGTGTGTGTGTGTGTGTGTGCAGAAGCTTTTCTGGAGGGAAGCGTTTTTTGGGAAGTTCTCTTGAGCCTTGTTGGGGAGCATAAAGTTTTCCTTAAGCAACCAACTGGTCTCTGTGTCATCAATCCTGACACCCTCGCCACATTCTCGAAAACAGGCTGCGCAGCGGGCTCGGCACTTGATGGTTTCTTTCTTTATTCTTCTGTATTCTTTACTCTGCGTTATTTGGTATTTTTTGGTTCAATCCAGAAATGTCCCTTCTATCTGTCCTCATTTTTTCCGTCTCCTAACTCTCTTGATGGTCTCCTCCTAATTCGCTCATTCTTGATGTTTTCCTTTGAAGTCTACTTTTGTTCTTGATGTTTCCCTTCTAATTCTCTCGTTCTTGATGCTTTCCTTGTAGCTCATCTTAACTGTTTCTATCTCTCTATTCTTTCTGTTACAGCTTATATGCCCCAGAAAACATATTTCAGGCAACATAAAAATTATTATTGAAAGACCCCAGGCGGGGGACTTTCACGGGAGGGAGACCCGAACCCAAGGAACACCGAGGCCACGAGCTTGGATGCAACAGCAAGAGGCTTTATTGATAATACACGGGTACCCGGGGCATCTCAGTCTCGGGAACTGAGAGCCCCGAGCTGGGGACTCAGGGGTTCTTTTATAGCAAAAAGCGCAGTACAGAAGCGAGAAGCCTAGTTACGGGACCCTGATTGGGTAATTTAAATGAGGCTGGGGCTCAGAACGAGGGCAATTAAGGTTTCTCCCATCTGGACAGAGAGGCAATTAAGGTTTCTCTCAGAACTCAATTCTCGGCCTTGGCCCTATCTGAAGAACAAAGGGTTTCTGTGCCTGCCCAATCTTTCTGGGCTGGCTATGCAGACCATAGACACCTGTGCCCCTATCTGGACAGAGATAGTAGTGACTATTCAGCTGCGAAGACCTTGAGCTGAGCTCCCTCCTGATAACAAATGGCTGAGCTGTGGGGGAAAGGAGTTTTCCATAAGCCTCAGCTGCTTGCGCTGGGCCGGGGTCTTTCATTATGTGTTTAAAACTTTGTTTTTCAAGTAAATGAATACTAGTAAAAAAACAGTATGTTTTCCATATCCCTTACATGATTAAATGTTTTACTTATTGCAGGTGAAAAGCAAATTTTACCAAGAACTCACATTCGTTCATACACAAGCAACTTATTATAAATTAGCTGTGGAGGCAAGCAAGCTATTCTCAGTCATGACTTTCACTGACAGACTGTGTTTTACACTTACAGAGAAAGAGAAAGTTACTGTATTACATATCTTGAAAAGTAATCTTATATGGAATCACAAAGGAATTATACACCTAAACTTTTATATATGAAAAAGAATCAGGCAACTCTACTTTAAAACTTTCGGGGGCATATCCCCACATTGTGCGTGTGTGTGTGTGTGTGTGTGTGTGTGTGTGTGTGTTTTGAGATCAAACAGAAATGGGTATAAGGAATGAATCATAAGCTTTGAGCATCAACCAAAACTGGCAAGGAAAGTGTGTCAGCTAGTAACAGTTAAGCTGCTTTGTATTTTTTACCACAGCTATGTGTCCTAGTGAACTTTAGATTGTTTTCTGGAGTTTTTCATCTCAAATCTATCATCAAAACATCTGATATAACATGAAGCTATCTGAAGACTTTGTTTCAGCTAATGGTGCCCACTAAAACCAGTGACTGCATCTTTCAGCATAAAGATTAACAGAATTTAAGGTACCTGGCCTACTGGGCCTCAATTGTTTTACTTAATCATTAACCTAAGTCACAGACTTTATGGCTTCTCAATAGAAACTCATGTGTTCTAGCTGTCTGACAGTTCCTACTTTATATTTTTATCATCAAAACTCTATTTAAACTAGCATTGTTATTATCAATTAGACAGTACAGTTTAACATGAACTCATCTTCATTGTAACTCACAGACAAAAATGATGCCCAGTAGAATGGAATGCTTCCATGAGATAAACACACTGTATTACAGGCACTGGGGATCTCCCACCCACACCCACTCACACCATGCCTGATACCAGAGAAAGATAGCAACAATAAACATGAAGAGGCACAGGAAAAGCAAAAGACATTCCAAGGTCTATGGTCTCTGGACCTTGCCTAGCAAAGATTCATCCATCAGGGAGTTGCCTCCTGGTGGGATGACATCTTCAACTTCAGTTGCCACCTACTGCTCATCTGACATGGCCACCAGCAAAGACTGATGATAATCTGACATAAATTTTGCTTAACATCATTAAACATTCAATTTTATAACCACCCCATTGGTACCCAGATTTCCCAATTCATCCTCCAGAGTCTAGCTTGCTCAGTACCCTGATCACATCTATTGCATAAACTCCAGTTCAAGCCCAGGTCTCACAGCTAGTGACCCTAAGTACTCTGGCCACCCATGCCTGTACCACAGCCAACTCTGGGCATCCACCAGGATTCTCCCTACCTGCAACCACCCACAGGTCACCTCTGCACTACCTCCAACAGCTATTACATGTATATAACATTGCAAGTTTTTTGTATTTATTTTATTTTTTTCTTTTTAAATTTAGATTAGAAACAATGTTGCTCCACAAGTCTGTTCCAGGTCCCTCTCTGTTTCCCTCCCCTCCTCTCATGCCCTCCCCCAACCCCCCAATATCCCCTCATTTCCCCAGGAAGGGTGAGGCCCTCCTTGGGGATGTTTTATATGCATTGATTCTACAAAAAAAAATGTAGGTAACATTTTGACTCTTGTTTTGTAGGTTAGGGAAATAGAACACAAAAAGACTAATGAGACCAGTGACATCACCTTGCAAGATTTAGGCTCTAAAACCAAGCAACCATGTTTGAACCAAAATACTCTACTGCCTGGAGGAAAGTGATTCCCATCACCTGTACTTATAAATTCTAAACTCATAGCTTCATATAGCATGATAAAATAATAAACAAACAACAACCCAATAAAACACCTTATTTGAGACTTGCATTCTATCATTTTAATATATCATTAAGTATCCATTTGTTTACTATTCAAAGGGGATAAGACTGAGCTGCAAATTTTATAGTAAAATAATTCTGTGGTCTGCCTTCTTTCTCATCAGTGACCCACTACCAGGGATTGCTTTTGGCTCTAACAAAACTTCTCTGGTCTATGGAAGCAATTCCCTTGACCAAATGTACTCAGAATGGCAATTCCAGAATTCTGTGGTAACACTGAAGTGACTGTTTCTAATTAGCTGCCTTACCTTCTGTAGAGGTATTACACTTGAATTTTTATGCCAGGCATGGCACAGCTTACAGCTAGGCAGCATTGGTTTGTCCAACTTGTGATCATTACAACACTGATCCAGGTATGTTAGATGGATAGATACTGCCTTTTAATTATTTATTCTATTTAACACACAAAATTCTGAATTTCATATTAACTGTGTGTAAGTGTTGGGGGGTGTGGGTGTGTGTGTTATACTTTGATCATTTTGATCTAACTTCCCAGGCCTTCCTTGTACCTCTGTCTATCACACTGATAGATATTGTCTTTGAGAAAAATCAGAATTTCAAGAAGAAACACGTAGAGCATAGGAAAAATCTAATCAACCAGAAGGAATAAATTCAATGTGGAATTTGCAACATATTCCCCATCAATTGAAGTGTACAAATCAGAGCAATAAGCAAACTCCAATGACATTTTCATGAAAGTCTTTCATGTACAACCTACAAAAGGAATGCAATAAGAGTTAAAGTCTAACCAGTTAGACAATAAAAATTTTGGACAACAGTAAAGAAACTAGGCCCCATATGTATGAGTTGAGTGGCTGAATTTTAACTATAAACACAATATTTATAAGTATACAATTAGCTGTTAAGAAACATGCTCATATTGTATCATCAAATTGTAGCATACTAAACAGTTATTATTCCTACATAGTGAAACCTTGAAAAAAACCTCTCTTCTGAGGCTATCTTAAATGTCCTTTCCCTATAATGAGATGGATGGCTACCTTATATGGCATCAAAGAGCCTTCATCCACTAGCTAATGGAAACATAAGCAGAGACCCACAGATAAGTACTGAGACAAATTCCTGGAATGCAGTTGTAGAAAGGGAGGAGTGATAAGCAAAGAGGGTCAAGACCATGCTGGGGAAACCAAGAGAAACATCCAACCTAACAAGGGGGATTTCATGGACCCCAGACTGACTGCTTGGAAACCAGCATAGGATGGAACCAGGCCCCCTGCCCATGGGTGTCAGTTAGGAGGCCTGGGAAGACTATGGAGAACTGGTATTGGAACAGCATTCATACCTAGTGTACAAATGGACATTGGGAGCCCATTCCGCATAGGGGGAATACTCCCTCAGTCTAAATACACAGGGAAGGGCCTGGAACCTGACCGAAATGATGTGACAGGCCTTAATGATTCAAGAGAAATGAGATAGGAGTCAGTGGGGGCATGGGAGAATGGCAGGGGGAGGAAACTGGGATGGATATATAAAATAAGATTGTTACTAATTAAAATAAAAAAAGAAGGAAAAAGAGAAAAAAGAAAACCCTCTCTTCTTACAATTTCATCCACGGGATGTATTGTGATTCCTTGGGCCACAGACAACACACAAACTATAGGATAATCACAGTAAAATAAATGGGCAAAATGAAATCATGAATAAATCTGGGACTGATGAGGCCAAAAATCAAACATGCTTACTCCAGATTTGCCAACAATTTTTTCGGTGACTTAGGGGGAGTCCTCACCATTCCTGACCATTTGTTTCCTTAACTTGGAATTAAAAGAATGTCACAGACACTTAGCAAACTTTCAGTGCATGGTAGCAGCCTTGCAGTCTGACCTGGCAGCACTAAGGACTCATGTGGAAGCATGCAGTGCTAACGGCCTCTCCATACAACATTCAAAACCCTGAATGATGTCCTGAGCTCTCTCTGTCCATCTCAGTAAGAAGAAACAGTGGAGAAGCTTGTGATGCTCATATTGAACTCTTTCCAGGACATTTTTAGGACTACCGAAAAACTCTAATTTAATTGAGGGCAAAAGGTTTGCCAACTAAAGAATAGGCAGTCTTTTCCTGAGCAGCTTTAAATGATGATTTGCGATAAGGAAAAAAATACCTCTAATATTATCAACTTGCTGCATCAGTACTAAGTTTGTAAGATTTAAAGTTCATTTCCTATTTATGTTGACCCAGGAAAGGATAAGCTGCCCTGAGCACAGGAGGGAATACCCTGATCAATAGAGGGCTCTGAGTCTTGTCCTTCTGTTACACTTTACATTAGCAGTGCAAGTGTGGCAGAGACTTTTGCTCTCTGATGAAAACAAGTCTGAGATATAGGACACTGAAGAGACACTGGGACTGAAGTCTACATCCTTGTTCATAAACTATACTCGGGCTGCCCTGGGACAGCAAAGTGATCGACTCACCCCCAGTGGGCCAAGCAATCTTGAGACTGTGGACAGCACTGTCCTAATCCAGCTCCCACCCACCGGGAGAGGGATTGCCTCAGACCTACCTACCCCCAACCTGAGACCCATCAGAGACCTGCTTGCACCTACCAGAAAAGAACTTTGGACCCATACCCACCAGGAGAGGAAAAGAGCCCACCTGTGCCCACTGGAAGAAGGGATGGGAAGAAGACAATATAAGAACACATTCAATAACAGGAAAACCAATATGATGCCACCAGAGCCTAGGGACTCTACACCAATAAGACCAGAACATTCCAACAAAGATGAAACAGAAGAGAACAACCTTAAAAACAAATTGATGAAGCTGATAGAGAACCTAAGACAGGAAATGAGAAAATCCTTTAAAGAAATGGAAGAAAAGACAAACCAAAAATTGCAAGAAACAATTCGAACATTGCAAGGTTTGAAAGCTAAAATAGAGACAATGAAAAAAAACACAGTCTGAAGGAGTGCTGGAATTATAAAAGTTGAGTAAACAATCTGGAACTACATATGCAAGCATAACCAACAGAATACAGAATTCACTAACCCCATATCTGACAGAGGGCTGATCTCCAAAATTTACAAAGAACCCAAGAAACAAGTCTCCAAAGCACGAAAGGATCACATTAAAAAGTGAGGTATGGAACTAAATGGAGAATTCTCAAAAGAGAACTCTAAAATGGCTGAGAGTCACTTAAGAAAGTGCTCAACATCCCTAGCCATCAGGGAAATGCAAATCAAAACAACCCTGAGATACCATCTTACTCCTATCAGAGTGGCTAAAATCAAATACACCAATGACAGTTTATGCTGGAGAGGATGTGGAGAAAGAACACTTCTTCACTGCTGGTGGGAGTGGCGACTTGTAGAGCCACTTTGGAAATTAGTATGGAGATTCCTCAGGAAAATGGGAATCAGTCTACCAAAAGACCCAGCATTCCACTCTTAGGCTTATTCCCAAAAACTGCACATTGATGCAACAAGGGCATCTGTTCCACTATGTTCACAGCAGCATTATTTGTAATAGCCAGAACCTGGAAGCAACCTAGATGCACCTCAACTGAAGATTGGATAGAGAAAATGTGGTACATTTACACAATGGAGTACTACTCAGTAGAAAAAAAAAAACAAGGCAATCTTGAAATTTGCAGGCAAATGGGCGGCACTAAAAGAAACCATCCTGAGTGAGGTAACCCAGTCACAAAAAGAAAAATATGGTATGTACTCACTCATTTATGGATTTTAGACATGGAGCAGGGGAGTGCCTGCCTACAATCCCACCGTCTGAGTGTGTGTAAAACAGAGAGGACCCTGAGAATGATATGCATGGTACCCCTTAGAAGGGGGCAGGATCTCCTGAGAGGATTGGGAGAATAGGAGACTGCAGAGGGAGCAGGGAGAAAGAGAGAGGGAGAAGAGGAGGGGAGAGGGGGACATGAGGGATTAGGAAGGTTGAGTCAGGGGAAGAATAGAGAAGAGGATGAGAGATACCATAATAGAGGGAGTCATCATAAGTTTGAGGAGAGATCTGGCACTAGTGAGATTTCCAGAGATCTAAAAGGGTGACATTAACTGGCAATCTAACCAATTGTGGAGAAGCTACCTTAAATGCCCTTCCTCAATGAGATTGACAACTACCTTATAGGCCATCCTAGAACCTTCATTCAGTGACTGATGGAAGCAGAGGCAGACACCCACAGCTAAACACTGAAGGAGTGATGAGCAAAGGGATCAAGACCAAGCTGGTGAAACCCACAGAAACAGCTGACCTAAACAAGTGGGAGCTCATGGACCCCATATTAATGGCTGAGATGCCAGCATGGGTCTTATCAGACCCCCTAAGTTTGTGTGTCAGTGAGGAAGCCTCAGCAATCTATGGGGCCTTGGGTAATAGATCAGTATTCATCCCTGGCATATGAATGGACTTTGGGAGCCCATTCCACATGGAGGTATGCTCTCAGCCTGGACTCATGGGGGAGGGCCTAGGCCCTGCCCTAGATGATATGACAGACTTTGGAGATCCCCCATGGAGAGCATCACCTTCCCTGAGGAACAGAGTAGGGATTGGGTAGGGGTTGGGGTTGGTGGGTGTCTGGGGAGAAGGGGAGGGAGAGGAAGCTGGGATTGTCATGTAAAGCAAGCTTGTTTCTAATTTAAATAAATAAACAAACAAAAGACCAAACTACATTCGGTTAGCTATATGACTTTAATCTGTTTTCACTGAAGAATCAATTTTGATCTTCTCTCATGCATTTTAATGAAAAATAAGTTCTTCTCTCAATGCATGCTGACCACACTTTCCCCTCCCACCATCCCTCCCAGCTACAGGCCACTCTCCTCTTCCCCAGATCCACTCCCCCTCAGTTTTCCTGCAGAAGAGATTTGACCACCAAGTGACAACAACCAAACACACCAAACAGGTTACAATAAGATAAGCTGAAAGCCGTCATATGGAGGCTACACAAGGCAACCCAGCACAAGAAAAAGAGTCCTAAGAGCAGACAAAAAGAGTAAGAGACAAACGCACTCCCATTTTTAGGAGTCCCACAGAAACACCATAACATATACATAGAGGACATGGTGCAGACCCTATGATTCCCACTTCAGTCTCTATGAGCCCATATGTACCCTGCTGAGTTGATTCAGTGTGTCATCATCTCCTGTTGTCCTCCATCCTCCCCTGCCTCAAAAAATTTTCCCTCACTCTTCCACAGGATTCCCCAACATACAGGGGGAAGGAACTGATGGAGACCTCCAATGTAGACTCTCTCTCTCTCTCTCTCTCTCTCTCTCTCTCTCTCTGCATAATTCTGGCTCTGTGTCTCTACACCAGCTCCCATCTTCTACCTGAGGAAGCCTCTCTGTTGGGGAAGTCCTGTGTATATGTCAATAAAGCACTGTTGGTCAACAGGGAAGCAAGATAGGTGGGACTAGGAGTCCAGGAGGACTCTGGGTAGGAGAAACACAGGGAGTCAAGACGTAACCGCCATAGGGATAAGAAGCCCGGAAACTTCTCCAGTAAGAGTAATACTTAGATTAACAATTATGGGATAAATACTTAAGTTAGAGCTAGCCAGTAAGAAACAAGCAAGGCCAACAGCTTCATAATTAACACAGCGTCTTATGTGTTATTTGGGGACTACAATGTGGCAGAGCCCAGGCGACTAGTGGGGAAAACAAAGCTGCTGGCAAGGAAAAGGCTTCTCTTTACACCTCTCAGATGATGACTGTATAAGGCACTTATCTAGGAGGATAGAAGAATATTATTAGGAATCATTTCATTGATTTTTTCCCAGTCATTTTTGGTTCTACCCTAGGTCCCTGGGCTATCCAGTCTCAGGTTCCTAGACATCCTAAGCAGTGTAGGGCACAGGTTTCTTCTCATGGTGTGGGCATCAGATATAGGCTGGCTCTCCCACAAATTCTGTGCCACCATGACCCCAGCACATCTTGCAGACAGGACAGATTTTAGGTCCAAGATTTTGTGGCTGGGTTGGTATCCGTGATTCTCTTTTAGTCTGCAAAGTATCTTCCCATACCAAAGAGACTAGGACACATGGGTTCAGGCACCATGCAGGCACCAGCTCATCTTCTCTACATTCACTGAGCTGTGTGGAAGCTGAACTCTGCAATGGGGGCCTGCTGTCAGTCTGAGAGCAATGTCCTGTCCTAGCAGCAGCCCCACCCCTAATTCTGCCCTCTTTTAAAGCAAAGTCATTCTACAAAACAAACAGAGAGTGTGAAATCTGGAGTTTTAAGCAGAGCATTGACTAGCTGGACAGTCCACCAACAATGTCCCACATCTGCTTTCCAGACTTTTACTACCTATAGTAACTTACCCACTTTTAAACCTTTGCTAAATTGAAAGATTAAAAATTACAACACTCTTTTTTAATTTAAATTTAAATTTAAATTAGAAAGAAGGTTGCTTCACATGTCAATCCCAGGCCCCTCTCCCTTTCCCTCCCCTCCTCCCACACCCTCCCGCCAACCTCCCCAGTACCTCCTCATTTCCAAGGGAGGGTGAGGCCCTCCATGGGGTGTCCATAGTCTGCCTTTTCACCCAGGGCAAGGCCTAGACCCTCCCCCAAGAGTCCAGGATGATAGTGCATCTCTCATTGTGGGATGTCTAACATGAGTTATTTACCTAGTATCCTATGTCACATACTGAAGGCATTGTCCAGACATTGTGCTTGGAAACAGTGCTTTAGCCAAAATAGCAAAACGTGTTCTCTCATTGTCTACCTTAGTCACATGAATATACACGTGAATATACTCAAGAATTTTGATTTTTAGAAGTGGAAGTGCTGAGCCGAAGCAAGCATTTCAAACTTGATTTTTCTGCCATCAGGAATGACAACGCTTGCTTCTCCATCAGTCCCAAAACCTTAAATTTTGTCAGATATTTAAACTCTTATGAAATAAATAAGAAAAGATTATTATGTTGATATTTTGGCATGCATTTAATTTGTTAATGAATTTAAGAATCTTTACCTAAAGGAGACAGATCCTTGCCACACCCTCTGACATGTTGAGATGTTCGTTCTCACTTCTTGGTGAGGGATTTATAGAACATTGCTCCCATTCTGGTTGCCTCTTTCACTTGATATTTTCCATTTTTTCCTCCACTGAACATCAGACTGAATATGGTCCAGAAAATCCATGGCTTCTTTTATTTCTCCAAATCATACAGTGTGTGCTATAAGCCTGCATCTTCTGCCCTTTTTGTCACTTTGTCATCTCAAACTAGAATATAGGCATTTTAGTTGGATCATATGTGTAGTATTTATATATATATATAGTTATATATACATATATAGTTTTATATATATATATATAGAGAGAGAGAGAGAGGAATTTCCAAATTATGTAAAGCAGAGTCACTTAAGAATTTGACAGTTAATATTTAAAAAGTCAGTTAGCTCATAGTTATCTGAAAGATATACCTATAGCATTATATTTTTTTAAATATAACAAATATGGCCGCTTGCCCTCATGGAAGTCTCCTGGCCTAGGGACTGAGTACAAGGGGACCTGCCTCAGAAGACTAAGCTATCCAGAGTCTGCCAACATCCCAGTCTTAGTCCTGCCTCCATCCACTGGGAGGGAGAGTGTCTCGGGCCTGCCTGCACCCCCCAGGAGAGCCATCAGAGTATTGGACCTGTTTGCACCAACAGGAACAGAACCTTGAACTCATACCCACCAGGAAAGGAAGAGACCCCACCTGCACCCATTGAAAGAAGGAGTGGGAAGACACATTCAACAACAGAAAGAACAATATGATGCCACCAGAGTCTAAAAACTCTACACCAGCAAGCCTTGATCATCCCAAAACAGATAAAGCAGAAAAGAACAACCTTAAAAACATTATGAAGATGATAGCGACCCTCAAAGAGGGAATGAGAAAATATCTTAAAGAAATGGAAGAAAACAAAACAAAAATGCAAGAAATGGAGGAAAACACAAGCCAAAAAAATGGAAGAAATAAACAAAACTCTTAAAGAAATCAAGGAAAGAAAAAACAACCAAACAAGTGAAGGAAACAATTACAACAGTTCAAGGCTTGAAAGCTGAAATAGAGACAATGAAAAAAACAACAGTCTAGAGAATGCTGGAAATAGAAAAGCTGGGTAAATGATCAAGAATTACAGATATAAATATAATAAATAGAATACAAAAGATAGAAGAAAGAATCTCAGGTGTTCAAGACTCACTAGAAGAAATAGAGACATCGGTCACAGAAAATCTTTTTTTTGTTGTTGTTTCGTTTTTTTGTTTGTTTGTTTGTTTTTCCTTTTTATTAATTTAATTTTAAATAGCGTGCTCCACTTGTCAATCCCAGTTCCCTCTCCCTCCCCTCCTCCCACGCTCCCCTACCATCCTCCCCAGTCTCCCACCCTATCCCCACTTCCCTCCACACAGGGGATATCCAGCGTCTGTCGTCTGTCATTTCACTCAGGGCAGGGTCCAGGCACTCCCTAAGAGTCCAGGATGAGAGAACATCCCTCCTTGTGCCATGGACACATGAAGTCCATTTATATGCCAGGGATAAACACTGATCTACTGCCCAGGGCACCATAGGTGCCCAGGCCTCCTCACTGACTCTCACACTCAGGGGGTTGACCACAGGAAATCTTAAGTCCAACAAATTCCTAACATAAAATATCCAGGAAATAAGAGACACAATGAAAAAGCCAACACTAAAAATCATAGGTATTCAAAAAGCCTTTGACAAAATCCAACACCCCTTAATAATGAAGGTCTTGGACAAATCAAGAATAACAGGAACATACTTAACCATAATAAAAGCAATATGTAGCAAGTCAACAACCAACATCAAACCAAATGAAGAGAACTCAATGTGATTCCTCTAAAATCAGGAAGAACACAAGGCTGTCCACTCTCTCTATATCTCTACAATATTATATTCAAAGTTCTAGCTAGAGAAATAAGACAACAAATGGAGATCAAGAGGAAACAAATTTAAAAGGAGGAAGTAAAACTTTGACTATTTGCAGATGATATGATAGTTTCCATAAGTGACCCAAAAAAAACTCTACACGGGAACTCCTACGTCTGATAAACACCTTCAGCAAAGTGGCAGGATACAAGATTAACTCAAAAAATCAGTAGCCCCAATATATACAGGCTATAAATACACTGAGAAAGAAATCAGAGCTTCCAGTTATTATGCACAACTAACCAAGGCCAGGGTATGGTGCACTGCAACTCCCATACTAGCAGGACCCAGCACGACCAGAGACTGCCAACATTCAAGTCCCATTCTCCACACATGGGACAGGTGAGACTAACTTCTGGTGCCCTGAGCAGAATCACCAGAGACCTGGGGTCTGAGCACAGCATATCCCATCCTGACAGGTTACAGCCCTCCCAGAGACTGCCAGTACTATATAGTCCCTTTTTCCACCCACCAGGCTAGATAGGCCTGGCCCTGTTTATAGACTGCCTTCCAATGATCTGTGTACAACCAGTGAAGGCCAGGGTACTGTGCAATGCAGTTCCTATCCCGGCAGGAGCCAACATCCTTCCCAGAGACTACCAGCATCCAAATCCCACTCTACACCCATGGGACAGGGGAGGTAATCATGGGACTATTTCCAGCCTGCCTTCCAGTGCCCTGGGCAGAACCACCTGAGACCTGGGGACTGCACACAGCAGACCCCATCCCAACAAGGTCCAGCCTACCCAAAGATTGCCAAGGCCCTGGTAAGAAGACTGCCTCCATCCACGCAAGTGGGAAGCCACCAGAATATTGGACCTGCTCGCACCCACCGGAAAGTAACCATGGTCACATAACACCAGGAGAGGAAGAGAATCCTTCTGCACCCCCTGGAAGAAATGATTGGAAGAAGACAATATAAAAACACACCCAGGAACAGAAAAACAAATATGACACCATGAGAGTCTAGAGACTCTACACCTGCAAGACCTGAACAGCCCAATGCAGATGAAGCAGATGACAAACCTTAAAAACAACTTCATGCAAATGATAGAGGACCTCAAAGAGGATATGAGAAAATCCCTAAAAGAAACAGAAGAAAAACAAACCTAAAAAGGCAAGAAATGGGGAAAAAAAACAAAAAATCCAATAAATGTAAGAAAGAGAGGGGGGAAAAGCAAAAAGTGCAAGAAACAATTCCAACAGTGCAAGGGTTTAAAGCTAACATAGAGACAATAAAAAAACACAATCTGAAGGAATGTTGGAAATGGAGCTGAGTAAATGGTCAGGTACAACAAACGCAAGCATAACCAACAGAATACAAGAGATGGAAGAGAGAATCTCAGATGTTGAAGAAACATTAGGGGAAATAGATTGATTGACCAAAGAAAGTCTTAAGTCCAACAAATCCCTAACACAAAATATCCAGGAAATGTGGGACACCGTGAAAAGACCAAACCTAAGAATAATAGGTATAGAAGAAGGTAAAGAAAACCAACTCAAAGGGACAGAAAACATATTCAAAAAATCATAGAAGAAAACTTTCCCAACCTTAAGAAAGACATGCCAATGTAGGTACAAGAAGCTTACAGAACACCAAATAGAGTGGACCACAAAAAAAATCCCCTCGACACATAATAATCAAGACCCCAAACGTACAGAATAAAGAAAGAATATTAACAGCAGCTAAGGAAAAATGTCAAGCAACATGTAAAGGCAAACCTATCAAAATTACACCTGACTTCTCCATGGAAACTCTGAAATCCAGAAGGTCCTGGATAGATATTCTACCAACACTAAAAGACCATGAATGTCAGCCTAGACTATTATACCCAGAAGAGCTTTTAATCACTATAGATGGAGAAAAAAGGATATTCCAGGACAAAACCAGATTCAAACAACCCATATCCACTAACTTAGCCAAACAGAAATTTCTGCAAGGAAAATTCCAACCCTAGGAAATTAACTACAACCAGGAAAACATAGGCAATAGAAAAGCCCGCCTTACCAACAGCCAAAAGAAAAAAGCGGTGGAAATCCACATATAATTCCAACAACAAAAACCATTCCAAAATGAACAAGAATGAGCAATCAATGATCATTAATACCCCTCAATATTAATGGGTTTAATTTGCCCATAAAAAAACACAGGCTAACAAAATGGATTCGAAGACAGACCCATCCATCTGATGCATACAAGAAACACACCTCAGCCTCAAAGACAGACATTGCCTCAGAGCTAAAGGTTGGGAAAAGATTGTCCAATCAAATGGACCCAAGAAACAAGCCAGAGTAGCAATCCTAATATCTGACAAATTAGATTCTCAAAGAAAATAAATTAAAAGAGATGAAGGAGGTCATTACATACTCATCACAGGAGAAATCCACAGATGAAGTTTCAATTCGAAACATCTATGCCCCAAATAAAAAGGTGCCCACACTCGTAAAAGAAACATTACTAAAATTCAAATCATACATAAGACCTCACACAGTTATAGTGGGAGACTTCAATATCCTGCTCTCACCACTAGACAGGACAACCAGACAGAAACTTAACAAAGAAACAAAGGAACTAACAGAAGTTATGAGCCAATAGGGACTTACAGAAATATATAGAACATTCCAACCAAACAAAAAAGGATGTACTTTCTTATCAGCACCACATGGAACCTTCTCAAAAATCACATAATTGACAACATATCAAACCTCAATAGGTACAAAAACATTGGAATAACTCCATGCATCTTATCAGACTACCATCCGTTAAAATTAGAATTCAACAACAACACAAACTGCAGAAATCCTACAAACTCATGGAAATCGAATAATGCATGATTGCATCATTATTGTGACAAAGAAGGATTAAAAGAAGAAATTAAAGACATCCTAGAAATCAATGAAAATGAAGACACAACATACCCAAACTTATGGGGCACTTTGAAAGCAGTGCTAAGAGGCTAAGTTCATAGCACTAAGTGCACACATGAAGAAACTGGAGAATAGTTACACTAAAGAATTAACAGCACAACTGAAAGGTCTAGAACACAAAGAAGCAAACTCACCTAGGAGGACTCAAGACCAGGAAATAATAAATTGAGGGCTGAAATTAATAAGGTAGAAACTAGGAAAACAATACAAAGAATCATCTAGTGATCTAAAGGGATGACACCAACTGGCAAGCTAAGCAATAGTGGAGAGACCACCTCGAATGCCCATTCCTGATGATGAACTTGATGTCTATAACCATCCTGGAGCCTTCAACCAGTGACTGATGGAAGCAGAGGCAAGCACCCACAGTTAAACACTGAACTGAACCCAAGGAACCCAGTGGCAGAGAGAGAGGAGCGATGAGCAAATTGGCAAAGAATGGGCTGGCAAAACCAGCAGAGACAGCTGATCTGAACAGGGGAGAGCTCTTGGACCCCAGACCGACAGCTGGGAGGCCAGCATGGGACTGATCCAGACCCCCTGAATGTGAAAGTCAGTGAGGAGTCCTGGGCAACCAATGGGGCCCTGGGCAGTGGATCAGTGTTTATCCCTGGCATACAAACAGACATCATATGTCCACAACACAAAGAGGGATGCTCTCTCAGCCTGGACTCTTAGGGGAGTGCCTGGACCCTTCCCTGAGTGAAATGGCAAACTCGAAATATCCCCTATTTGAATAGTGAAAGGAAATGGCAATAGGGTGGGAGGCTGGGGGTAATGGTGGGGGGCTGCAGGAGGAGGGGAGGGAGAGGGAACTGGGAGTGACATGTAAAACAAGCTATTTAAAATTAAAATAATAAAAAAAGGAAAAAAGAATCAGTGTAATGAGGAGTGGGTTCTTTGAGAAAATCAACAAGATAGATAAACCTCTATCCAAACTAACTAAAAGACAAAGAGAGAACATGCAAATTAACAAAATCAGGAATGAAAAAGGGGACATAACATCAGACACTAAAGAAATCCAGAGAATCATCACGTCATACTTTGAAAACCTGTACTTCACAAAATTCGAAAATTTTAAAGGAAATGAACACTTTTCTATTTAGATATCACTTGCCAAAATTAAATCAAGAACAGATAAGAAATTTAAATAGACCTATATCCCCTAAAGAATAGAAGTAGTCATCAAAAGTCTCCCAACCAAAAAAAGCTCAGGTTCAGATAGCCTCAGAGCAGAATTCTGCCAGAAATTCAAAGAACAGCTTATACCAATTATTCACAGAGTATTCAACACAATAGAAGCAGAAGGGTTTTGCCAAACTCTTTCTATGAGGCTTCAATAACCTTGATACCCAAGCCACACAAAGACACAACTAAGAGAGAGAACTTCAGAACAATATCCCTCATAAACAATGATGCAAAAATACTCAATAAAATACTGGCAAATTGGATCCAAGGACACATTAGAAAACTCATCCACCATGATCAAGTAGGCTGCATTCCAGAGATGCAGGAATGGTTCGACATATGAAAACCCATCAGTGTAATCCACAATATAAACAAGCTGAGAAACAAAAATCACATGATAATCTCACTAGATGCTAAAAAAGCCTATGACACAATACAAAACCCCTTCATGATAAAGGTCTTGGAGAGATCCAGGATAACATAAACATACCTAAACATAATAAAAGCTATATACAGCAACCCAATAGCCAACATTAAACTAAATGGACAGAAACTCTACATAATTCCTCTAAAATGAGGAACAAGACACGGCTGTCCACTCTCTCCATACCTCTTCAATATTGTACTTGAAGTTCTAACTAGAGCAATATGAGAACATAAGGAGATCAAGGGGATAAAAATTGGAAAGGAAGAGGTCAAACTTTCACTATTTGCAGATGATATGATACTTTACATAAGTGAACCAAAAAACTCAACCAGGGAACTCCTACAGCCCTAAATACCTTCAGCAAAGTGGCAGGATACAAGATCAACTCAAGAAAATCAGTAGCCCTACTATATATAGATGATAAAAGGGCTGAGGAAGAAATCAGAGAAACATAGCCCTGTACAATTGACACAAACAACATAAAATACCTTGGGGTAATGCTAACCAAACAATTGAAATACCTGTATCGCATGAACTTTGAGTCTTTAAAGAAAGAAATTAAAGAAGACACCAGAAGGTGGAAAGATCTCCCATGCTCTTGGATAGGTAGGAACAACCTAGTAAAAATGACAATATTACCTAAGGAATATACAGATTTAATACAATCCCCATTAAAATACCAGCACAATTCTTCACAGACCTTGAAACAACAATTCTCAACATTATGTGGAAAAACAAAAGACCCAGGATAGCCAAAACAACCTTGTTCAACAAGGCAACATCCAGAGGCATCACCATCCCTGACTTCAAGCTGTATTGCAGAGCTATAGTCCTGAAAACAACTTGGTATTGGCACAAAAATATGGATAGACCAAGGGAATCTAACTGAACACCCTGACATTAACCCATACACATATGAACAGCTTACCTTTGACAAAGAAGGTAAAATTATACAATGGAAAAAAGATAGCATCTTCAGCAAATGGTGCTGGCATAACTGGAGACTGACATGTAGAAGACTGCAGATAAACCCATGTCTATTGCCATGCACAAAACTTAAATACAAATGGATCAAAGACCTCAAAAAAATCCAGCCACACTGAACATGTTAGAAGAGAAAGTGGGAGGTACCCTTGAATGAATTGGTACAGGAGACCACTTCCTGAACATAACACCAGTAGCACAGACACTGAGGTCAACAATTAATACATGGAACCTCCTGAATCTGAGAAGCTTCTGTAAGGCAAACAACACAGCCAGCAAGACAAAAAGGGCAACCCACAGAATGAGAAAAAATATTCATTAATCCCATGTCTAACAGGGGCCTAATCTCCAAAATTTACAAAGAATTCAAGAAGCAAGTCTCCAAAACACCAAATGATCCAATCAAAAAGTGGGATACAGAACTAAATAGAGAATTCTCAGTAGAGGAGTCTAAAATGGCTGAGACACTTAAGAAAGTGCTCAAGAGCTGTTCCCCCGGCAGCATCAGGTAAACAGGCCGGCTTCCCGGCCTGTGTTCCAGTACCTGCAGATCACCTGGGAACTGCACAGAGCTCCCAATCCCGGGGGGAGCCAAGCACCCCAGACTCCGGGTCTTCTCTCCCATCAATGACACCAGGAAACCAGAGGAGGCTGGGAGTCCAGGGAAGCAGCTGTTCCTCCGGCAGCATCAGGTAAACAGGCCGGCTTCCCGGCCTGTGTTCCAGTGCCTGCAGATTGCCTGGGAACTGCACAGAGCTCCCAATCCCGGCAGGAGTCAAGGACCCCAGACTCCAGGTCTTCTCTCCCACCAAGGAGACCAGGAAACCAGAGGAGGCTGAGAGTCCAGGGAAGCAGCTGTTCCTGCAGCAGCATCAGGTAAACAGGCCGGCATCCCTGCCTGTGTTCCAGTGCCTGCAGATCGCCTGGGAACTGCACAGAGCTCCCAATCCCGGCGGGAGCCAAGCACTCCAGACTCCAGGTCTTCTCTCCCACCAACAAGACCAGGAAACCAGAGGAGCCAGGGAGACCAGGGGAGTAGCTGTTCCGGATCAGATACAACAGGACCCAGCATAGGCTCCAGGGGACCAGGTAGGAGGCTAAGTGCCCCAGATTCCTGTTATTCTTCTCCACCCACGGGACCAGCATTTGGACAAGGAATAGAAGAACCACCAGATTATTGGACTTGCTAGCACCCACCAAAAGGGAACTCTGGTTCCCAGACCAGTAAGGGGCTCTTTCTGCACCCACTAGAAGAAGAGATGGGAAAGAGACAATACAAAAACACACTCAGCAACAGAAAAACAAATATGACACCACCAGATTCTAGAGACTCCACACCAGCAAGACCCCAACATTGCAATGCGAACGAAGCAGAAGAGAATGACCTTAAAAGCACTTTCATGAAAATGATAGAGGCCCTAAAAGAGGATATAGGAAAATCCCTCAAAGAAATGGAAGAAGAAAAAAAAAAACAAAAAATGCAAGAAATGGAAAAAAAACAAACCAAAAAATGCAAGAATTGTAAGAAAAAACAAACCAAAAAAGGCAGGAAATGGAAGAAGAAATGAAGCAAAAAATGCAAGAAATGGAAGAAAAAACAAAGCAAAAAATGCAAGAATTGGAAGAAGAAACATACCAAAAGAGGCAGGAAATGGAAGAAGAAACAAAGCAAAAAATGCAAGAAATGGTATAAAAAACAAAGCAAAAAATGAAAAAATGGAAGAAGAAACAAACCAAAAAAGGCAGGAAATGGAAGAAGAAACAAAGCACAAAATGTTAGAAATGGAAGAAAGAACAAACCAAAAAATGCAAGAAATGGAAGAAAGAACAAACCAAAAAATTCATAAAAGGCAACAAATGGATGAAAAGATAAACAGAAAATTGCAAGAAGCAATGCAAACACTGCAAGGGTTGAAAACTGAAATAGAGACATTAAAAAACACAATCTGAAGAAAGACAGAAAATAGAAAAGCTGGATAAACAGTCAGGCACTACCGATACAAGCATTACCAACAGAATAGAAGAGATGGAAGAGAGAATCTCAAGTGTTGAAGATACACTAGGAGAAATGGATTTATCAACCAAAGAAAACCTTAAATCCAACAAATCCTTAACACAAAACATCCAGGAAATATGGGACACCATGAAAAGACCAAACCTAAGAATAATAGGTATAG
Organism: Mesocricetus auratus; assembly: GCF_017639785.1. Taxonomy (NCBI): domain Eukaryota; kingdom Metazoa; phylum Chordata; class Mammalia; order Rodentia; family Cricetidae; genus Mesocricetus; species Mesocricetus auratus. The sequence goes on from NW_024429189.1 coordinate 78,914,398, forward strand.
AAGAAGGAGAAGAAATCTACCTCAAAGGGGCAGAAGGCATATTCAACAAAATCATAGAAGAAAACTTTCCCAACCTTAAGAAAGACATGCCAATAAAGGTACAAGAAACCTACAGAACACCAAATAGAGTGGACCACAAAAAAAATCCCCTCGCCACATAATAATTAAGACCCCAAACATACAGAATAAAGAAAGAATATTAAGAGCAGCTAAGGAAAAAGGTCAAGTAACATATAAAGGCAGACCTATCAGAATTACACCTGATTTCTCCATGGAAACTCTGAAAGCCAGAAGGTCCTGGATAGATATTCTACCTACACTAAGAGACCATGGATGCCAGCCCAGACTACTATACCTGGCAAAGCTCTCAATCACTATAGACGGAGAAAACAAGATATTCCATGACGAAACTAGATTCAAGCAATATGTGTCCACTAACCCAGCCCTACAGAAAATTTTGGAAGGAAAACTCCAACCCAAGGAAGCTAACTACAACCAGAAAAACATAGGCATTAGAGAATCCCTCTCTACCAACAGCCAAAAGAACAAAGGGTGAAATTCCACACATAATTCCACCAATAACAACCATTGCAAATCGAAGAAGGATGAGCAATCAATGGTCATTAATATCCCTCAATATTAATGGCCTTAACTCACCCATAAAAAGACACAGACTAGCACAATGGATTCGAAGACAGAACCCTTCCTTCTGCTGCATACAAGAAACACACCTCACCCTCAAAGACAGACATTACCTGAGAGTTAAAGGTTGGGAAAAATTTTTTCAGTCGAATGGACCCAAGAAACAAGCAGGGGTAGCAATCCTAATATCTAGCAAACTGGACTTTAAAATAAAATCAATCAACAGGGACAAAGGAGGTCATTACATACTCATCACAGGTGAAACCCACCAAGATGAAGAGTCTATCCTGAATATCTATGCCCAAAATACAAAGGCATCCACATTCGTTAAAGAAACATTATTAGAACTTAAATCTCATCTAAAGCCCCACACAGTTATAGTGGGAGATTTCAACACACCACTCTCACCACTAGATAGGAATACCAGACAGAAACTCAACAAAGAAGCAAAGGGTCTAATAGAAGTAATGACCCAACTGGGATTAACAGATATCTATAGAACATTTCATCCACATAAAAAAGAAAATACCTTCTTCTCACCACCACATGGAACCTTCTCAAAAATCGACCACATACTTGGCAACATATCAAACCTCAGCAGCTACAAAAAAATTGGAATAACTTCATGCATCTTATCAGACCACCATGCTTTAAAATTAGAATTCAACAACAACACAAATTGCAGAAAACCTACAAACTCATGGAAATTGAATAATGCTCAACTGCACCATCCCTGGGTCAAAAAGGAAATAAAAAAAGAAATTAAAGACTTCCTCAAATTCAATGAGAATGAAGACACAACATACCCAAACCTATGGGACACTTTGAAAGCAATGCTACGGGGGAAGTTCATAGCTCTAAGTGCTCACGTGAAGAAACAGGAGAACAGTTATACCAGAGAATTAACATCACAGCTGAAAGCTCTAGAACGCAAAGAAGCAAACTCCCCCAGGAGGAGTAGACGCCAGGAAATAATCAAATTGAGGGCTCAAATCAATAAAGTAGACCAGGAAAACAATACAAAGAATCAATGCAACAAAGAGTTGGTTCTTTGAGAAAATCAACAAGATAGACAAACCTTTGTCCACACTTACCAAACAGCAGAGAGTGAACACGCAAATTAACAAAATCAGAAATGAAAAGGGGGACATAACAACAGACTCCGAGGAAATCCAGAGAATCATTAGGTCATACTTTGAAAACCTGTACTCCACAAAATTCGAAAATTTAAAGGAAATGGATGAGTTCCTGGATAGCTATCATTTGCCAAAACTAAATCAAGAACAGATAAGCAATTTAAATAGACCTATAACCCCTATGGAAATAGAAGCAGTCATCAAAAGTCTCCCAACCAAAAAAAGTCCAGGTCCAGATGGCCTCAGTGCAGAATTCTACCAGAAATTCAAAGAACGACTTATACTAATTCTTCTCAAACTGTTCCACACAATAGAAGCAGAAGGGTCTTTGCCAAACTCTTTCTATGAGGCTTCAATAACCTTGATCCCCAAGCCACACAAAGATACAACTAAGAAAGAGAACTTCAGATCAATATCCCTCATGAACATTGATGCAAAAATACTCAATAAAATACTGGCAAATCGGATCCAAGAACATATCAAAACAATCATTCACCACGATCAAGTAGGTTTCATCCCAGGGATGCAGGGATGGTTCAACATATGAAAATCCATCAACGTAATCCACCATATAAACAAGCTGAAAAACAAAAATCACATGATCATCTCACTAGATGCTGAAAAAGCCTTTGACAAAATCCAACACCCCTTCATGATAAAGGTCTTGGAGAGATCTGGGATAACAGGGACATACTTAAACATAATAAAAGCTATATACAGTAAACCAACAGCCAACATCAAACTAAATGGACAGAAACTCAATGCAATTCCTCTAAAATCAGGAACAAAACAAGGCTATCCACTCTCTCCATACCTTTTCAACATGGTACTTGAAGTTCTAGCTATTGCCATATGACAACAAAGGGGGATCAAGGGGATACAAATTGGGAAGGAAGAGGTTAAACTTTCACTGTTTGCAGACGATATGATAGTTTACATAAATGACCCAAAGAACTCTACCAGGGAACTCTTACAGCTGATTAACACCTTCAGCAAAGTGGCAGGCTACAAGATCAACTCAAGAAAATCAGTAGCCCTACTATATACAGATGATAAAAGGGCTGAAAAAGAAATCAGAGAAACATCACCCTTTACAATTGCCACAAACAACATAAAATACCTTAGGGTAACGCTAACCAAACAAGTGAAAGACCTGTATCGTGAGAACTTTGAATCTTTAAAGAAAGACATTAAAGAAGCCCTCAGAAAATGGAAAGATCTCTCATGCTCTTGGATAGGTAGGATCAATGTAGTAAAAATGGCAATCCTACCAAAAGCAATCTACAGATTCAATGCAATCCCCATTAAAATCCCAGCACAATTCTTCACAGACCTTGAAAGAACAATAATCAATTTTGTATGGAAAAACAAAAGACCCAGGATAGACAAAACAACCCTGTTCAACAAGGCAACGTCCGGAGGCATCACCATCCCTGACCTCAAGCTCTATTATAGAGCTATAGTCCTGAAAACAGCTTGGTATTGGCACAAAAATAGACAAGTAGACCAATGGAATAGAATTGAAAACCCGGATATTAACCCACACACGTACGAACATCTGATCTTTGACAAAGAAGCTAAAAATATACAATGGAATAAAGAAAGCATCTTCAACAAATGGTGCTGGCATAACTGGAGACTTGCATGTAGAAGAATACGGATTGATCCATGTTTATCACCATGCACAAAACTTAAGTCCAAATGGATCAAAGACCTCAACATAAATCCAGCCACACTGAACCTCTTGGAAGAAAAAGTGGGTTGTACCCTTGAATGACTTGGTACAGGAGACAGCTTCCTGAACATAACACCAGTAGCACAGACAGTGAGATCAACAATTAATAAATGGGACCTACTGAAACTGAGAAGCTTCTGTAAGGCAAAGGACACCGTCAGCAAGACAAAAAGGCAGCCCACAGAATGGGAAAAAATATTTACTAATCCCACATCTGACAGAGGGTTGATCTCCAAAATTTACAAAGAACTCAAGAAGCAAGTCTCCAAAACATCAAAGGACCCAATTAAAAAGTGGGCTGCAGAACTAAATAGAGAGTTTTCAATAGAGGAGTCTAAAATGGCTGAGAGGCACTTGAGAAAGTGCTCAACATCTTTAGCCATCCGGGAAATGCAAATCAAAACAACTCTGAGATACCATCTCACTCCTGTCAGAATGGCTAAAATCAAAAACATCAATGACAACTTATGCTGGAGAAGATGTGGTGAAAGGGGAACACTCCTCCATTGCTGGTGGGAGTGCCAACTGGTTCAGCCACTTTGGAAATCAGTATGGAGATTCCTCAGAAAAATGGGAATAACCCTACCACAAGACCCAGCAACTCCACTCTTAGGCATATATCCAAAAGATGCCCATTCATACAACAAAGATGTCTGTTCCACTATGTTCATAGCAGCTTTATTTGTAATAGCCAGAACTTGGAAGCAACCTAGATGTCCCTCAACCGAAGAGTGGATAGAGAAAATGTGGTACATCTCCACAATGGAGTACTATTCAGCAGAAAAAAATAATGGAATCCTGAGATTCGCAGGCAAATGGATGACACTAGAAGAAACTATCCTGAGTGAGGTACCCAGTCACAAAAAGAGAAACATGGCATGCACTCTCTCATATATGGATTTTATACATAGTTCTGGGGAGTGCCAGCCTACAATCCTATGGCCAGAGAGTCTGGGAAACAGAAACTTCATTTAGTGGCTGATCGAAGAAGAGGCAGACTCCCTTGGTTAAGTAAAGAGCTGAACTCAAGAAAGCCAGTAACAGAGAGGGAGGACTGATGATCAAAGAGATTAAAACTGGGCTGGTTTAACCCCCAGAAACAGCTGACCAGACAAAGGTTAACTCTTGAATCCCAGGCATCAGCCTGGGAATCCAGCATGGGACTGATCAAGACCCCCTGAATCTGGGTGTCAGTGAGGAGGCCTAGGTAATCTATTGAGCCTTGGGCAGCAGATCAGTACCCATCCCAAGTATACACACGGACTTTGGACTCCCATAGAACAATGTGAGGTGCACTCTCACCCTGAACTCTTGGGGAATTGTCTAGGCCCTGCCCTATATGAAATGACAGACTATGGACACCCCCATGGAGGGCCTCACCCTCCCTGGGGGAATGAGGGGATAACGGGGGGGGGTTGAGGGAGGGCACGGGAGGAGGGCAGGGAAAGGGAGAGGGACCTGGAACTGACTTAAAATTTAAATAAATTAAAAAAAAAAGAAAGTGCTCAACATCCCTAGCCATCCAGGAAATGCAAATCAAAACAACTCTGAGATACCATCTCACTCCTGTCAGAATGTCTAAAATTAAAAATGCCAATGACAGTTTATGCTGGAGGCATCACTACTCCACTGCTGGTGGGAGTGCAGACTCATACAGCCACTTTGGAAATCAGTATGGAAATTCCTCAGGAAAATGGGAATCAGTCTACCACAAAACCCAGCAATTCCACTATTGGGCATATATCCAAAAGATGCACATTCTTACAAGGTCGTCTGTTCAACTACATTCATAGCAGCATTATCTGTAATAGTCAGAACCTGGAAGTCACCTAGATGCCCCTCAACTGAAGAGTGGATAGAGAAAATGTGGTACATTTACACAATGGAGTACTATTTAGCAGAAAAAAACAAGGCAATCTTGAAATTTGCAGGCAAATGCATGGTACTAAAAGAAACCATCCTGAGTGAGGTAATCCAGTCACAAAAAGAGAAACATGGTATGTACTCACTCATATATGGATTTTAGACATGGATCAGGGGAGTGTTAGCATACAATCCCATGGTCAGAGTGTCTGGGAAACAGAACCTTGATCCAGCAACTGATGGAAACAGAGGCAAACACCCACAGCTAAACACTGAACTGAACTCCTGGAATCCAGTGACAGAGAGGGAGAACTGATAAGCAAAGTGGTTAAGACTGGGTTGGTTTAACCCACAGAAATAACTGACCTGAATAAGGCAGAGCTCTTGGACCCCAAGTTGATTGCTGTGTGGAATGCATGGAACTGATCCAGATCCCCTGATTGTGGGTGTCAGTGAGGAAGCCTACATACTCTATGGGGCCTTGGGTAGTATTTATCCCTGGCATACAAATGGACTTTGGGTGCCCATCCCACAAAGAGGGATGCTCTCATAGACTGAACTCTTAGGGGAAGGCCTAAGCCCTGCCCTGGGTGAAATGAGAGACTCTGAAGATCCTCTGTTGATTTTATTGTTCTTTCAGGGTTTGTGAAGAATTGAGCTGGTAATTTGATGGGGTTTGCACTGAATCTGTAGATTGCTTTAGGCAAGATTGTCATTTTTACTATGTTAATTCTACCAATTCAAGAACATGGGAGATCTTTCCATTTTCTGTAATTTCTTTCTTTAAAGACTCAAAGTTTTTGCTATACAGGTATTTCACTTGTTTGGTTAGTATTATCCCAGATATTTAATTTTGTTTGGGGCTGTTGTAAAGGGTGTTATTTCCCCGATTTCTTTCTCAGCCCTTTTATCATCTGATAGAGCTACTGATTTTTTTTAGTTAATCTTGTATCCTGCCACTTTGCTAAAGGTGTCAGTGTCCATCAGCTGTAGGAGTTCCCTGATAGAGTTTTTTGAGTCACTTATGTAAACTATCATATCATCTGCAAATAGTGAAGTTTGACCTCTTCCTTTCCAATTTGTATCCTGTTGATCTCCTTTTCTTGTATTATTGTTCTAGCTAGAACTTTAAGAACAATATTGAAGAAATATGGAGAGAGTGGACTACCTTCTCTTGTTCCTGATTTTAGAGGAATTGCTTTGAGCTTCTCTCAATTTAGTTTGATGTTAGCTGTTGGTTTACTGTATGTTTCTTTTATTATGTACAGGTATGTTCCTGTTATCCCAGATCTCTCCAAGACCTTTTTCATGAAGGGGTGCAGGATTTTTTCAAAGGATTTTTCAGCATCAAGTGAGATGATCATGTGGTTTTTCTTTTGCAGTTTGTTTATATGGTGAATTACATTGATAGATTTTTATATGTTGAAACATCCCTGCATGCCTGAGATGAAACCTACTTGATCATGGTGGAAGATTTTTCTGATGTGTTCTTGGATTCGATTTGCTAATATTTTATTGAGTATTTTTGCATCAATGTTCATGAGAGAGATTGGTCTGAGGCTCTCTTACTTAGTTGTGTCTTTGTGTGGCTTGGTGCCAAGGTAATTGTAGAATCCTAAAAAGAGTTTGGCAATGAATCTCCTGCTTCTATAGTGTGGAATACTTTGAGGAGTATTGAAATTGGCTCTTCTTTAAATTTCTGGTAGAATTCTGCACTGAAGCCATCTGGGTCTGGGATTTTTGTTTTGGTTGAGAGACTTCTGATGTCTGCTTCTATTTCATTGGGGGTTATAGGTCTGTTTAGATTGCTTATCTGCTCTTGATTTAATTTTGGCAAGTGATATCTGTCCAGAAAATTGTCCATTTCCTTTAAATTTTCAAATTTTGTCGAGTACAGGTTTTTAAAGTATGACCTGATGATTCTCTGGATTTCTTCAATGTTTGTTGTTATGTCCCTCTTTTCATTCCTGATTTTGTTAATTTGCATGCTCTCTCTCTGCCTTTTGGTTACTTTGGATAGAGGTTTATCTATCCTGTTGATTTTCTGGAAAAAAAACAACTTGGTTACATTGATTCTTTATATTGTTTTCTTTGTTTCTACTTTATTGATTTCAGCCCTCAATTTGATTATTTCCTGGCATCTACTCCTCCTGGGTGAGTTTGCTTCTTCCTGTTCTAGAGCTTTCGATTGTGCTGTTAATTCTCTAGTGTGACTATTCTCCAGTTTCTTCATATGAGCACTTAGTGCTATGAACTTTCCTCTTAGTACTGCTTTCAAAGTGCCCCATAAGTTTGGGTATGTTGTGTCTTCATCTTCACTGAATTTTAGGAAGTCTTTAATTTCTTTCTTTATTCTTCCTTGACCCAGGAATAGTACAATTGTTCAATTTCCATGAGTTTGTAGGATTTCTGCTATTTGTGTTATTGTTGATCAGATACAGGGGGTAATTCCAATCTTTTTCTATCTGTTGAGGTTTGCTGTGTTGTCAAGTATGTGGTCGATTATAGAGAAAGTCCCATGTGGCACTGAGAAGAAGGTATATTCTTTTTGTGTTTGGATGGAATGGTCTATAGATGTCTGTTAAATCCAACTGGGTCATAACTTCTGTTAGTTCCTTTGTTTCTTTGTTGAGTTTCTGTCTGGTGGTCCTGTCTATTGGTGAGAGTGGGGTGTTGAAGTCTCCCACTATAACTGTGTGAGGTCTTATGTATGCTTTGAATTTTAGTAATGTTTCTTTTATGAATGTGGGCACCTTTGTATTTGGGGCATAGATGAGACTTCATCCTGACGGATTTTTCCGGTGATGAATATGAAATGACCTTCTTAATCTCTTTTGATTGATTTTAGTTTGAAGTCTAATCTGTTTGATAATAGGATAGCTACAGTAGCTTGTTTCTTAGATCCATTTGATTGGAAAATCTTATCCCAACCCTTTACCCTGAGGTAATGTCTGTCTTTGAAGTTGAGGTGTGTTTCTTGTATGCAGCTGAAGAATGGATTCTGTCTTCATATCCATTCTCTTAGCCTGTGTTTTTTATAGGCAAATTAAGACCATTAGTATTGCGATAGATTAAGGACCATTAGGTGTTAATTCTTGTTTGTTTTTGATTTGTTGGTGGTGGTGTTATTGTCTGTGGAATAACACTGCTCTTTTTTCCTTTGGTAAAAGTGGATTAACTATTGCCTATGTTTATGTGACCGTAGTTACCTTTCTTAGGTTGAAGTTTTCCTTCTAGTACTTTCTGTATGGCTGGATTAGTGAACATGTATTGTTTAAATCTGGTTTTGTCATGGAATACCTTGTTTTCTCCATCTATAGTGATTGAAAGCTTTACTTGGTATAGTAGTCTGGGCTGGCATCCATTGTCTCTTAGTGTTGGTAAAATATCTATCCAGGATCTTCTGGCTTTCAGAGTTTCCATAGAGAAGTCAGATATGATTCTGATAAGTTTGCCTTTATATGTAACTTGCTGCTTTCTTTCTGCTCTTAATATTTTCTCTTTATTCTGTAGGTTTGGTGTTTTGATTTTTATGTGGTGTGGAAACTTCTTTTTGTGGTCTAGTCTATTTGGTGTTCTGTAAGTTTCTTGTACATTCATAGGCATATCCTTCCTTAGGTTGGGGAGGTTTTCTTCTATGATTTTGTTGAATATGTTTTCTGTACCTTTGAGCTGTATTTTTTCACCTTCTTCTATACCTATTATTCTTAGGTTTAGCCTCTTCACAGTGTCCATTATTTCCTGGATATTTTGTGTAAGGGATTTGTTGGACTTGAGATTTTTTTTGGTCGAGGACTGTATATCCTCTAGTGAGTCTTCAACACCTGAGATTCTCCTCCATCTCTTGTATTATATTGGTTATACTTACATTTGTGGTTCCTGATTGTTTACCCAGATTTTCTATTTCCAGCATCCCCTCATTATGTGTTATCGTTATTGTTTCTATTTTAGCTTTCAAGCCTTGAACTGTTTGAGTTGTTTCCTTCCCTTGTTTGGTTATGTTTTTCTTGGCTCTCTTTAGATTCTTTAAGAGATTTGTTTATTTCTTGAATTTTCTGGTTTGTCTTTCCCTCCATTTCATGAATTTTGGTCTATTTTTTCTTCTGTTTCTTTAAGGGATTTCTTGTTTCTTCTTTGAGGGTTTCTATCATCTTCATAAAATAATTTTTTCAGTTTCTTTTTTCCATATATTTTTATTTAACTTTTCACGCATGTCACTTTCAGTCCCCTCTCCCTCCCCTCCTCCCCCACCCCTAACCCTCCCAACCCATCACCCCCACTCCACACCCCCTCCACTCCCCAGTGAGGGCAAGGGCCTCCATGAGGGATTTTCAGCGTCTGTCACATCATCCCAGGAAGGGCCCAGTTTCTTCCTCATGTGTCCAGGCTGAGAGAGCATCCCTCCACGTGGCATGAGTTCCCAGAGTCCTTCTGTATGCCAGGAATAAATACTGCTCCACTCTCCCAGGTCCCACAGATGGCCAAGGCCTCCTCTCTGTCAACCAGGTTCGGTAGGAAGGTGTCTGGATCAGTCCCGTGCTCTCCCCTCAGTCATCAGTCTGGGGTCCATGTGTTTGCCCTTGTTTAGGTCAGCTGCTTCTGTGGGTTTGCCAGCTCGATCTTGATTCCTTTGGGTCATCACTCTTCTTTGCAACTGGTTTCCAGGAGTTCAATTCGGTTCACAGCTGTGGGTGTCTGCCTCTGCCTCTATCAGCCATTGGATGAGAGTTCTAGGATGGCATATAAGGTAGCCATCATTCTCATTATCATGGGAGGGCATTTAAGGTAGCCTTAATGCCAATTGGTGTCATTATTGTAGATCTGTGAAGATCTCACTAGTGCCAGATCTCTCCTCCAACCTATAATGGCTCCCTCTTCTGGTATCTCCCATCCTTTTCTCCTCTATTCTTACCCTGGCTCAACCTTCCTGCTCTCCCATGTTATCCTCTCCCCTCCTCTTTTCTCTCTCTCTTTCTCCCATCTCCTTCTACCCTCCCCTTCTTCCCCCCCACAATCCCATTAGAAGATCTCATCCCCCATCCCTTCTCTGGGTTAGCATGCATATCTCTCTTAGGGTCCTCCCTGCACCCCAGACTCTCTGGCGGTGGGGTTGTGGGCTGGCAATGCTCTGCTCATAAAATAATTTTTAAGGTCCATATCTTCTGCTTCATCTGCGTTGGGCTTTTCAGGTCTTTCTGGTATGGAGTTTCTAGATTCTGGTGGTGTCATATTGGTCTTTCTATTGTGGAGTGTATTCTTATATTGTCATCTTCCCATTGCTTCTTTGAGTGGGTGCAGGTGTTGTCTCTCTTTCTCCACTGGTCTCCCAGTGGTATATGTGGGTCAAGACTTCGGTGTCCGAAACTCTAGATAATCTGGCTTCTCCTTGTATTCTCCTCACTCAAGCAGAGCTCAGTGGGGGGAGAGGGAGCCAAGAGTGGGGACTCAATCCTTCCTGTCTGGGTGTATCCACATGATGAGAGGAGCAGGCTCAGGAAGATTGAGGGAGGGGTGGGTTCTCTGCCTCTCGTCTCCGCGTCAGGGTAGGTGGTCCAAGACTTCAGTGTCAGTAACTCTGGATGGTCTGGCTTTCTCCTGGTGTTCTCTTCACTCAAGCAGAGAGAATAGGGGGGCCAAGATTCAAATGAAGGAATGGTAGAGAGCTTAGGGGGTGCCAAGACTGAGGTGTAGCCAGACTCCAGGTGGTCCGTCCTGCCTGGGTAGGTCCACTAGAGTGGAGCAGATGCAGCAAGTTCTAGGTAGGGGATGGCAGGAGAGCCAAAACTCACCTGAAGCCCACAATCCATGTTTTAAGTAAATAATAAAAGCAGAGTCATTCCAAAAACAGAAAATAAATCTAAATACCTTGTCACAGAGGAAGGAAGGAGCATTTTTTTCTTAGTAAACACCCTAATTTCCTGGAACATCTTGCACCTGAAAAAAATCAATTGTTTTGTCATCTATCTAGAAAGGTAGTCTTGCGGTTTCTTTTATTTAGTTTTTGTATTTAAATTAGAAATGCCCTTGCGTCACATTTAAATCCCAGGTCCCTCTCCTTCCCCTCCTTACCCAACACCCTCAAACACTCCATCCCCACACCCAATCCCCATTCTGCTCCCCAGAGAGAGTGAGGCTCTCCATGGAGTTCTCCAAAGTCTTTCATATCATCTGGTGCAGTGCCTAAGCCCTCCCCCATTTGTCCAGGATGAGAAAGCATCCTCCATATGGAATGGGCTCCCAAAGTCCACTCATATGCCAGGGATAAATACTGATCTACTACCCAAGGCCCATAGATTGCCAAGGCCTGCTAACAGACACCCAAATTTAGGGGGTGTGGATAAGTCCCATGAGGAAGTCTTGTAAAGGATTTTAAAGGAGTTATAAACCTAATATACTGAGAAGTCTAAGAAAATTGTGTCCATAACCTATACTTCTGAATGTACAAACATTTTGAACTAACATTCTGTGATCTGGAATCATGAAAGGCAGGCTTTCCCAGACTCAGAGAGTGTCCTGTGTAGACAGAGAAAGGTGTGTCATAAATTGTTTGGTTCAGGTCAAGGACTACTGTGAATCTTTTAGTATCAGTCAATTAACACTCTCCAAGAGATAGTGACACGAAAAGCATTTTGAAACTTAACATGTATTTTCTATCCCTCCCGTAACTTTAGATCATAAAAAGGAAACTTCTGACTTTCTCAGAGTTCTGAAGCCATATTATTTTTTGTAGCCCTGACCAGTCAAAACTTCTCTTTCCATGGCGTTTCTGAACAAAAGCTGTAATTAATTGTTATTCCAGGTTGTCAGTCAAACCAAGGAAATAAAACCCATGCAGCAATTAAGTTGGTTTGCACTACTAACACTAGCTGGCTATATTTCCTTGTGAAAAAGATTGCTTTTCTGCAAATAGTTTAACTTAAAGCCATAAGCGATGCATGTGGTCTAATCTGAAGCTACTTTGAAGTTTTATATAATCTGATAAAGCACAGCTGTCCTGGAAACAGGGGAAAATTCTACTGGCTTCCTAACCATCAACTTGAGTTGTGATCTAAAACAGCTAATGGCGAAATTTCATAGACCTTGACAAATAAAGTTTCATTGTATTCATTATTATTCATCAGAACTCTGTACAAGCTAACATTATAGATATCAGTTAAACAATACAGCTTAAGGAGGAGTCACACTCTAGACAATACACAGGTAAAAATTCCCAGTACATCAGGATGTATATATGAGATAAATACACTACATAGTGGGGACTCTCCATAGCCACTAGGGGAAAATTGCAACAGCACATGTAAAGTAACACATGGAAGCAAAAGACAGTCAAGAGTCTGAAGCTTCAGGGCCTTGCCTAAAGAGGTTACCCATCAAAGAGATTTCCTCTGTGGACTGACATCTTGAACATTAATTTCCATCTGCTGTTCTTATGACATAGCTCCTGGCACTCTTCTCTAAGAAACACATGGAGGTCATTACAGAAAACCGCCACTGGCCAAAATGGAAAGAACAACTGATCATGAGGAGCCAGGCCCCAGTTGATATATCTGCAACACAACTTCTTCACCTAAAAAATCAGAGAACATCATGGAAGAAGAGCAGAAATGTTTTAAAAACCAGGGGACCAAGAAATCTGGTGTGATATTATGCCTCCTAGAAATAACAGGGAAGCTTAACCCACATGATATGTCAATAATATTGCTACCAAGGCAATATTATGCAGATACCTTAAGTGCTTTATATCCATACATCTTTCTGTCTCTCTCCCATACCCTCCTTTGTGACTTATTTAAACCTTCCTCCATTGACCTACCAAGATTCCAGGTAACATTTCCCTTACACAAATGAGTTCATATTGGCGGTCTCAATTCTCTGTGGTATCATTTGGTCAGTACTCCTTTAGGTGCCAATTAGCTGTGTCTCCCACAATAGCAACACTCATGTAGATGTTAGTACTTGAAATAATGCACTTCTAACCAAGGGGAAGGTATACTATGCTTAAGACTTGGGAAATAAGCCTTTAAAAGCACTAGTGACAAATATAGAAACAGCCTATTGGAGTACAATATCTAATATCCCAACCAGTTAGTATTGAATAGATATTTTCTAATGGTAGATTATTCTCTATAGAAATCAATTAAACATTACCTTGCACAAAAGAAAACTCCTAAACTAAGGTTAAAGAGTGAAAAAGAAAAAGTAAACTGAGGGAGAGAAGAACGATACAATGTCAGAAACTTAAATTACTTTTTTAACTCTAAGTTTCAGATCCAAAAACAAGGATATAGAGATAAAGGAGGCAGCCTTATAAGCATGGGTGGGAACTGACTCTTTGCGTCTGAAGGCCTTCATGTGGAAACGAGTAAAGATGGCCTGGAAACAGCCAGGATGTTCTGAGCTCCAGGTATGAAATGGATTGCTGTCCTTCTCCATGTTTATTTTAAGAGCCATGGTGAATTATAGATGCATTTGAAGAAAGCTAAGAAACCTGGGTACTGATAAGTGCAGCCTGCCTTCTCTCTCAGTCCTGCCTTCTCTCATTTAGATCTGCCATGCACACTGTGAGTCACTATAAGGCTGCCAGACAGCCACTAAGGTGCAGCACACAAATGAATAGTCATGAGAAAAAGGCCCAGTCTCCTGTATGTATGGGAGAAGAAGATGAGCAACTGTCAGGATTCCTACAACTCACTGTTCTGAAATGTTATTTCCTCCTCTCATGTTCTTAATTCCTCCATGAAGGGTCAATAACATCAACTCCTGTGGTTGTTACAAGTATCAAACAAGACAGTGTAGGGGAGAAAGTATGATGCCGTGCACATAGTTGTTGGTTTTGTTTTGGATTGGGTTGTTACTGTCACGAAGAGCTCATCAACCGTGGACTGCTGCAGAGATTTCTTGGCTGTGTCAGGAATTCTTTGAGATCACATGAGAATTGTAGTTTGAAAAAGAGCAAAAGCTGTCTCTGAATCTACAGCGTGGGATCTCATTTCCTTCAGACCACTAACCTCATAGACTCACACATACAATTTCTACTTAAAAGACTTATGTAAGCACATTCCTTCCTTGGAAACCTCACAAGGTACATTTTTTACTGCTATTTGCATTGTGTGTGCTAAAATAGAAGAGCAAGTGCTGCTGAATGTGTTACCACTTCAGTAAATTCTGTTCACATTGGGTATCATAGACATCTAGTAAGCGCTTGTTCATTGATCACAAATGGCTGTGATAAGTGACACAGTGAGTTTATAACGGCATTCTGACTGCATAACAAAAGGAATGAAAAGAAGATTGACCTGGGGAAAGGTCTTCTATAGGATATGAACTATAAATTGCTACAAACAAGGGAACAGAGTGGATGTAGAAGCAGCCCAAAGGAAAGAGAATACCATCATTAGAAGGAGTTTATTGCATAGCAAACTAGTATTATATTATAAAAAGGCAAAATGTTAGATTTGAAATGATTGTTTACCATCTACCCTCAGACCCTTGATTTTACAGACTATGAAATAGGAAGCATTCAGTGAGTGAAGTGTAGAATGATGGAAGAAAAACCTTTCTTGAGTACTCAGACTTAGGACTGGGACCAGATTATGTTTTTCTCACACCAAATACAGTGTTCTTAAAAAAATACAGAGTTCTTTCTACCATGCAATGAAGTATGAAAAGAAAAAACGTGTGGAAATGATCTTCAAAGATCAATCATTTAGAAAATTTTAATAAGCTTCGTTATAAGATGGAATTACATGTATATTATTCACATAACCCAAGATGTTTTTTTCTACTACATTCTAACTATCTTTTCTGACCTTGTTCTTACTCGGATGAATCTACAACCTAGGCCTTCACCCCTTTGTACTCCCTAGACTGTTACTAAAGTGGAGTGTTGTTAGAGTTTCTACATTATCTTCTCCCTTATAAGGAAAGGTGGATATGGTTTGATATAAGATGAACTATGAGACAGCATTAATGGGAGTAATAGTACTGCAGCGCTTTTGGAATTGGAGCAATCAAAGAGGTAAGAAAAACAAAGATCAACAGAAGTTCTTGGTATTTGGGAGACACCATGGGAAGTAGCAACAAACTGGAAGAAAAAAATCAGGGGTTTCTTCTCATTTATTTTATTCCATGTATATTATTTTCAGTTACTCTTTAGTCTTTTGATGGCCTTTCTTCAAGTCAGTCATTTTTATTCTTTTCTTATTCTTGTCCCTAAATATTCCCCCATCTTTATTTGCATAATGTTAGGAAATAAAGGACATTAGATGTGGTGGTTCATGGCATGGAGTGACTGCCAATTTTCTGCAGTTATACTGAGGTGTATTGGCTCTATGCAGCAATGTGTTTTCTTTACAGTTTGAAACTGATATAGTTGTTAACTCCACACAAAATTTGCTTTTTCTTGTCTCTGCCTTTTTCAGGTTTTGTTGGATATAGCTCTGTTCTCCATTCCAATGGATGAAAACAATCACTCGGTTGTATCTGAGTTTGTGTTACTGGGACTCTCCAATACATGGGCAATCCAGTTACTTCTCTTCCTCTTTTCTTCTGTGTTCTATACAGCAAGTCTGATGGGGAACCTCCTCATTGTGTTCTCTGTGACTGCTGACTCCAAACTGCACTCCCCAATGTACTTCCTGCTGGCCAATCTCTCCTTTCTTGACCTGGGAGTTTGCTCTGTTGCAGCACCTAAGATGATTTACGATCTTTTTAGAAGGCGCAAATCCATCTCATTTGGAGGTTGTATAACTCAGATCTTCTTTATTCATGCTATTGGAGGTACAGAAATGGTTCTGCTCACAGCAATGGCCTTTGATAGATATGTAGCCATATGTAAGCCTCTGCACTACTTGACTATCATGAGACCAGAAATGTGCATTTTAATTTTGTCAGTAGCCTGGATCCTAGGACTTATCCACTCAGGTGCCCAACTAGCTTTTGTGGTAGACTTGCCCTTCTGTGGACCTAACATATTGGACAGCTTTT
Source organism: Mesocricetus auratus (assembly GCF_017639785.1). Lineage (NCBI taxonomy): Eukaryota > Metazoa > Chordata > Mammalia > Rodentia > Cricetidae > Mesocricetus > Mesocricetus auratus. The sequence goes on from NW_024429189.1 coordinate 78,930,760, forward strand.
ACTGTGATCTCCCTCAGCTCATTAAACTTGCTTGCACTGAGACCAATAAGTTGGAGTTCATGGTCATGGCCAACAGTGGACTCATCTCTGTGGGCACATTCTTCATACTGATAATTTCATATATCTTCATTTTGGTAACTGTTAGGAAGCACTCTTCAGGTGGCATATCCAAGGCCCTCTCTACTTTGTCAGCTCATGTGACTGTGGTGGTTTTATTCTTTGGACCATTGATCTTCTTCTACATCTGGCCCTTCCCTTCATCACACTTAGACAAATTTCTTGCAATTTTTGACGCAGTTCTCACTCCTTTTCTGAATCCAGTCATCTACACATTCAGGAACAAAGAGATGAAAGCAGCAATGAGGAAACTCTGCTACCAGCTTGTGAGTTACAGGAAGGTATCCTGAATACAAAAAAAAAACGGAAAAATGCAACACTATGCTCAGTAACTATGAGGAAAATAATGTCAGTGATATTTCAGCACTCTATAGTTTGTGTGCCAGGTTACAGGTAGGAATATACAAATTTTTTGTCTCTAGTACCTTATCAACATGTATGAGAAGATTCAGAATTGGAATTTCTATGATTCAGATCCTGTACTCTATGCTCCCTAGAAAGTATTTAATAGTCATAATACTGTACAGTATTTTACCTTGATTATCTTTCAAAACAAATTAAGGGATATTTTCCACTTGTTTCTAATATAATTACTATGTAAAATACCTCAAAATAAACTTGATTTTCCCTCAACCTACCAGTTATAGTGTTCTCAAACCTCCAGGAGTAACCTAGCAGAGAATATGGCCAGGAACTTACTGTGGAAGATGAGTACTTTTTGTTGTAATATTTTCCTGTTTTAATAAGTGTTCAATAAACTTTTGGGTGGTGGTGGCAGTAAAAAATGATGCACACATAAAGCAATGGTTGTGGTTGCAACTGAACTAAAGCATTATATAGGCTCCTAATATCCCGTAAGAATGTCGATGGGGTGAAATCTACAACAGGTTCAAACAGGCTAGTAAATGAGACACTAAGGACAAGAAGACTTACTGCTTCTGGCAGGTTGTGGTGGTCAGACTCCAGCAACACAGGCTCAAAGGGAAGCCACAGAGTCCAGGCATACTAGACCTTTATATTTGAGAAGGTTAAGAAACAAAGACACACATTCTCTTGATGGTTTCCTTCTTTATTCTTCTGTATCCTTCACTCTGTGTTCTATAGTATCTTCCCAGTCTCTGTTTTCTCTGTCCAGAAATTTTTTCCTTTTCCTTCTAACTCTCTTGATTGTCTCCTAATTCTCTCATTCTTGATGTTTCTCTTTGAAGTCTACCTTTGTTCTTGATGTTTCCCTTCTAATTCTCTCATTCTTGATGCTTTCCTTCTAACTCATTTTAGCTCTTTCTAACTCTCTATTCTATCCGTTACAGCTTGTACACCCCAGAAAAATCTTTCGGGCAATGTAAAAATAATGTTCTTACAACTCTGTTTTTCAACTAGTAAAAAACAGTATGTTTTCCATATCCCTTACATGATGAAATGCTTTACTTATTGCAGGGGAAAAGCAAATTATCCCAAGAACTCTCATTCATTCATACCCCAGCAACATGTTATAAATTAACTGTGCTTGCAAGGAAGCTATTCTCAGTCATGTCTTTTACTGACAGACTTTGCAGTTACAAAGAAAGGGGAAATTACTGTAGTATTTATCTTTAAAAGTAAGATTATATGGAATCTCAAAGGAATTATAAATCTAGTCATTTATATATGAAAAAATCAGTCAGCTCTACCATAAACCTTTAAAGTGCATATCCACTCATCAAGTGTGAGTGTGTGTGTGTGTGTGTGTGTGTGTGTGTGTGTGTGTCTGCGCACTTTTTGAGATTAAGGACAGAAATGTGTATAATGAATCAATCATAACCTTTGATCATCAACCAAAACTAACAAGGAAAGTGTGTCAACTAGTAACGATTAAGCTGCTGTGTATTTTTACGTCAGCTATGTATCTTTGTGAACTTTAGATCGTTTTCAGTTTTTTCACCTCAAATCTATCATCAAAACATCTGATATAACATGAAGTTATCTGAAGACTTTGTTTCAGCTAATGGTGCCCACTAAAACCAGTGACTGCATCTTTCAGCATAAAGATTAACAGAATTTAAGGTAGCTGGCCTACTGGGCCTCAATTGTTTTACTTAATCATTAACCTAAGTCACAGACTTTATGGCTTCTCAATAGAAACTCATGTGTTCTAGCTGTCTGACACTTCCTACTTTATATTTTTATCATCAAAACTCTATTTAAACTAGCATTGTTATTATCAATTAGACAGTACAGTTTAACAAGAACTCATCTTCATTGTAATTCACAGACAAAAATGATGCCCAGTAGAATGGAATGTTTCCATGAGATAAGCACACTGTATTACAGGCACTGGGGATCTCCCACCCACACCCACTCACACCATGCCTGATACCAGAGAAAGATAGCAACAATAAACATGAAAAGGCACAGGAAAAGCAAAAGACATTCCAAGGTCTATGGTCTCTGGACCTTGCCTAGCAAAGATTCATCCATCAGGGAGTTGCCTCCTGGTGGGATGACATCTTCAACTTCAGTTGCCACCTACTGCTCATCTGACATGGCCACCAGCAAAGACTGATGATAATCTGACATAAATTTTGCTTAACATCATTAAACATTCAATTTTATAACCACCCCATTGGTACCCAGATTTCCCAATTCATCCTCCAGAGTCTAGCTTGCTCAGTACCCTGATCACATCTATTGCATAAACTCCAGTTCAAGCCCAGGTCTCACAGCTAGTGACCCTAAGTACTCTGGCCACCCATGCCTGTACCACAGCCAACTCTGAGCATCCACCAGGATTCTCCCTACCTGCAACCACCGACAGGTCACCTCTGCACTACCTCCAACAGCTATTACATGTGTGTAACATTATAAGATTTTTATATGCATTGATTCTACAAAAAAATGTAGGTAATATTTTGACTCTTGTTTTGTAGATTAGGAGAATAGAACACAAAAAAAAAACTAATGAGACCAGTGACATCATCTTACAAGATCTAGGCCATAAAGCCAAGCAAGTCTGTTTGAATCAAGATACTCTACTGCCTGCAGGAAAGTGATTCCCATCACCTGTACTTATAAATTTTAAACACATTTTTTATTTTTATTTTTAAATTTACATTTAAATTATATAAAAAAGTTACTTCACAAGTCAATCGCAGTCCTCCATTTCCCTCCTCCCATGCCCTCCCACCAACTCCCCCCAATACCGCCTCTTTTCCCCAGGGAGGGTGAGTTCTTCCATGGGGGTGTCCATAGTCTGTCATTTCATCCAGGGCAGGGCCTAGACCCTCCCCCAAGAGTCCAGGGTGAGAGTGCATCTCTCATTGTGAGATGGGTACCCAAAGTCCATTTTTATGCCAGGGATAAATACTGATATACTATTCAAGGCCCCATAGATTGCCTAGGCGTCCTCATTGACGCCCACATTCAGGGGGTCTGGATCAGTCCCATGCTGGATTCCCAACCAACAGTCTGGGATTCAAGAGCTATCCCTTGTTCAAGTCAACTGTTTCTGTTGGTTAAACCAGCCCAGTCTTAACTCCTTTTCCCATCATCTCTCTCTTTCTGACACAGGATTCTAGGAGTTCAGTTCACTGTTTGTCTGTGGGTATTTGCCTCTGCTTTCATCAGTCACTAGATGAAGGTTCTGTTTCCTAGACTCTCTAGCAGTGGGACTGTATGCTGGCACTGCCATGATTCATGTCTAAAATCTATAAATGAGTGAGTACATACCATGTTCGTCTTTTTGTAACTGGATTACCTCACTCAGGATGGTTTCTTTCTTGTGCCATCCATTTACCTGTAAATTTCAGGATTCCATTGTTTTTTTTTCTGCTGAATATTACTCTATTGTGTAAATGTATCACATTTTCTCTATCTACTCTTCAGTTGAGAAGCATCTAGGTTGCTTCCAGGTTCTGGCTATTACAAATAATGCTGCTATGAATATAGTGGAGCAGATGCCCTTGTTGTATGAATGCACATCTTTTGTGTATAGGCCTAAGAGTGGAATTGCTTGGTCTTGTGGTAGACTGATTCCCATTTTCCTGAGGAATCTCCATACTCATTTGCAAAGGGGCTCTACAAGTCAGCACTCCCACCAGCAATGGAGGAGTGTTCCCCTTTCTCCACATTGTCTCCAGCATAAACTGTCAATGGAGTTTTTTATTTTAGTCATTCTGACAGGAGTGAGATGGTATCTCAGAGTTGTTTTGATTTGCATTTCACTGATGGCTAGGGATGCTGACCAATTACTCAAGTGTCTCTCAGCCATTTTAGACTCCTCTATTGAGAATTCTCTATTTAGTTCTGTAACACAGTTTTTGATTGGATCCATTGGTGTTTTGGAGACTTGTTTCTTGAGTTCTTGTAAATTTTGGAGATCATCCCCCTGTCAGATTGGGGTTAGTGAGTATTTTTCCCATTCTGTGGGTTGCCTTTTTGTCTTGCTGACTGTGTCCTTTGCCTTACAGAAGCTTCTCAGTCTCAGGAGGCTCCATTTATTAATTTTCGATCTTACTGTCTGTGCTACTGGAGTTATGTTCATGAAGCAGTCTCCTGTACCAATTTGTTCAAGGATGCCTCCCACTTTCTCTTCTAACAGGTTTAGTTAGAACGTGGCTGGATTTATGTTGAAGTCTTTGATCCATTTGGACTTAAGTTTTGTGCATGTCAATAGGCTTGGATCTACCCACATTCTTCTACATGCCAGCATCCAATTATGCCATCACCATTTGTTGAAAATGCTTTCTTTTTTCCATTGTATATTTTTAGCTTCTTTGTTGAAAATCAGATGTTCATGTATGTATGGGTTAATAGCAGGGTGTTCAATTCGATTCCATTGGTCTACCTATCTATTTTTGTGCCAATACCAAGCTGTTTTCAGGACTACAACTCTATAATTAAGCTTTAAGTCAGGGATGGTGATGCCTTCAGATGTTGCTTTGTTGAATAAGATTGTTTTGGCTATCCTGGGTCTTTTGTTTTTCCATACCAAGTTGATTATTGTTCTTTAAAGGTCTGTGAATAAAATTGTGCTTGGATTGTAATGGGGATTGCATTATATCTGTATATTGTTTTCAGTTAGATTGCCATTTTTACTATGTTGATCCTACCTATGTAAGAGCATGGGAGATCTTTCCACCTTCTGGTGTCTTCTTTAATTTCTTTCTTTAAAGACTCAAAGTTCTTGTGATACAGGTATTTCACTTGTTTGGTTAGCGTTACCCCAAGGTATTTTATGTCGTTTGTGTCAATTGTACAGGGCTATGTTTCTCTGATTTCTTCCTCAGCCCTTTTATCATCTATATATAGTAGGGCTACTGATTTTCTTGAGTTGATCTTGTATCCTGCCACTTTGCTGAAGGTATTTATCAGCTGTAGAAGTTTCCTGGTAGAGTTTTTTGGGTCACTTATGTAAATTATCATATCATCTGCAAATAGTGAAAGTTTGCCCTCTTCGTTTCCAATTTGTATCCCCTTGATCTCCTTTTGTTGTCGTATTGCTCTAGATAGAACTTCAAGTATAATATTGAAGAGGTATGGAGAGAGTGGACAGCCTTGTCTTGTTCCTGATCTTAGATTAATTGCGTTGAGTTTCTATCCATTTAGTTTGATGTTGGCTGTTGGTTTGATGTATATAGCTTTTATGATGTTTTGGTATGTTCCTGTTATCCCAGATCTCTCCAAGACCTGTATCATGAAGGGGTGTTGGACTTTGTCAAAGGATTTTTCAGCATCTAGTGAGATTATAATGTGATTTTTGTTTCTCAGCTTGTTTATATGGTGGATTACATTGATGGATTTTCGTATGTTTAACCAACCCTGCATGCCTGTGGTGAGGCCTACTAGATCATGGTGGATAAGTTTTCTGATGTGTTCTTGGCTCCGATTTGCCAGTATTTTATTGAGTATTTTTGCATCGTTCATGAGGGATATTAGTCTGAGGCTCTCTTACTTAGTTGTGTCTTTGTGTGGCTTGGGTATCAAAGTTATTTGAAGCCTCATTGACAGAGTTTGGCACAGACCCTTCTTCTTCTCTTGCATGGAATACTTTGAGAAGAATTAGTATAAGCTGTTCTTTGAATTTCTAGTAGAATTCTGTACTGAGGCCATCTGGCCCTAACCATTTTTGGGTTGGGATGTTTTTGAAGACTGCTTCTATTTCCTTAGGGGATATAGGTCTATTTAAATTGCTTATCTGTTCTTCATTTAGTTTTGGCAAGTGATATCTGTCCAGAAAATTAACCATTTCCTTTAAATTTTCAAATTTTGTCGAGTACAGGTTTTTAAAGTATGACCTGATGAGTCTCTGGATTTATTCAGAGTCTGATGTTATGTCCCCTTTTTCATTCCTGATTTTGTTAATTTGCAGGTTCTCTCTCTGCCTTTTGGTTAGCTTAGATAGAGGTTTATCTATCTTGTTGATTTTCTAGAAAAAAAACAACTCTGTTACATTCATTCTTTATATTGTATTCTTTGTTTCTACTTTATTGATTTCAGCCCTCAATTAGATTATTTCCTGGCATCTATTCCTCCTGTGTGAGTTTGCTTCTTCTTGTTCTAGAGCTTTCAATGGTGCTGTTAACTCTCTAGTGTGACTATTCTCCAGTTTCTTCATATGAGCACTTAGTGCTATGAACTTTCCTCTTAGTACTGCTTTCAAAGTGTCCCATAAGTTTGGGTATGTTGTGTCTTCATTTTCATTGAATTCTAGGAAGTCTTAATTTCTTTCTTTATTCTTCCTTGACCCAGGAATAGTGCAATTGTTCAATTTCCATGAGTTTGTAGGGTTTCTGCTATTTGTGTTATTGTTGATCAGATACAGGGGGTAATTCCAATCTTTTTCTATCTGTTGAGGTTTGCTGTGTTGTCAAGTATGTGGTCGATTGTAGAGAAGGTCCCATGTGGCACTGAGAAGAAGGTGTATTCTTTTGTGTTTGGATGGAATGGTCTATAGATGTCTGTTAAACCCAACTGGGTCATAACTTCTGTTAGTTCCTTTGTTTCTTTGTTGAGTTTCTGTCTGGTGGTCCTGTCTATTGGTGAGAGTGGGGTGTTGAATTATCCCACTATAACTGTGTGAGGTCTTATGTATGCTTTGAATTTTAGTAATGTTTCTTTTATGAATGTGGGCACCTTTGTATTTGGGGCATAGATGTTCAGAATTGAGACTTCATTCTGATGGATTTTTCCTGTGATGAATATGAATGACCTTCTTCATTTCTTTTGATAGAGAAATGTGGTACATTTACACAATGGAATACTACTCAACAGAAAACAACAATGGAATCTTGAAATTCAAAGGCAAATTGATGGAACTAAAAGAAACCAATCTGAGCAAGGTAACCCAGTCACAAAAAGACAAACTTGGTGTGTATTCACTCATGTATCATTTTAGACATTCTTCATGGAGGATATCCAAAGTCAGTCATATTATGCAGGGCAGAGCCTGGGTCCTCCCCAGTGTGTCCAGGATGAGAAAGCATCCTTCCATGAGGAATGGGCTCCTAAAGTCCATTCATATGCCAGGGATAAATACTGATCTACTACCCAAGGTCCCATAGATTGCCAAGGCCTCCTCATTGACACCCAAATTTAGGGGGTCTGGATAAGTTCCATGAGGAAGTATTGTCAAGGATTTTAAAGGAGTTATATACCTAAATTACTGAGAAGTCTAAAAAATAGGAAACTGTGTACTATAACCTATACCTCTGAATATATAAACATTCTCTGATCAGGAATCATGAAAGGCATGCTTTCCCAGGCTCACAGGGTGTCCTGTGTAGACAAAGAAAGGTGTGTCATAAATTCTTTGGTTCAGGTCAAGGAGTACTGTAAATCTTTTAGTATAGTTCAATTAATATTCTCCAAGCCATAGTGACACAAAAAGCATTTTAAAACTTAACATGTATTTTCTATCCCTCCCGTAACTTTAGACCATGAAAAAGGAAACTTTTAACTTTCTCAGAGTTCTGAAGTCATATTATTTTTTGTAGCCCTGACCAGTCAAAACTTCTCCTCCCATGGTATTTCTGAACAAAAGCTGTAATTAATTGCTCATTCCAGATTGTAAATCAAACCAAGGAAATAAAACCCATGCAGCAATTAAGTTGGTTTGCACTACTAACACTAGCTGGCTATATTTCCTTGTGAATAAGATTGCTTTTCTGCAAATAGTTTAACTTAAAGCCATAAGCGATGCATTTGGTCTAATCTGAAGCTACTTTGAAGTTTTATATAATCTGATAAAGCACAGCTGTCCTGGAAACTGGGGGAAATTCTACTGGTTTCCTAACCATCAACTTGAGTTGTGATCTAAAATAGCTAATGGTAGAATTTCATAGACCTTGACAAATAAAGTTTCATTGTATTCATTATTATTCATCAGATATAGGTTATAGATATCAGTTAAACAATACAGCTTAAAGAGGAGTCACACTCTAGACAATACACAGGTAAAAATTCCCAGTACATCAGGATGTAACATGAGATAAATACACTACCATGTACATAGTGGGGACTCTCCATACCCATTAAGGGAAAATTGCAACAGCACATGTAAAGTTACACATGGAAGCAAAAGACAGTCAAGAGTCTGAAGCCTCAGGGCCTTGCCTAAAGAGGTTACCCATCAGAGAGATCTCCTCTGTGGACTGACACCTTGAACATTAATTGCCATCTGATGTTCTTATGACATGGCTCCTGGCACTCTTCTCTAAGAAACACATGGAGGTCATTACAGAAAACCACCATGGGCAAAATGGAAAGAACAACTGATCATGAGGAGCCAGGCCCCAGTTGATATATCTGCAACACAACTTCTTCACCCAAAATATCAGAGAACATCATGGAAGAAGAGGAGAAATGTTTTAAAAACCAGGGGACCAAGAAATCTGGTGTGATATTATGCCTCCAAGAAATAATAGGGAAGCTTAACCCACATGATATGTCAATAATATTGCTACCAAGGCAATATTATGGAGATACCTTAGGTGTTTTACATCCTACATCTTTCTGTCTCTCTCCCATACCCTCCTTTGTGACTTATTTAAACCTTCCTCCATTGACCTACCAAGATTCTAGGCAAAAATTTCCCTTGCACAAATGAGTTCATAATGGTGATCTCAAATCTCTGTGGTATCATTTGGTCAGCACTCCTCTGGGTGCCAATTAGCTGTGTCTCCCACAGTAGCAGCACTCATGTAGATGTTAGTACTTGAAATAATGCACTTCTAACCAAGGGGAAGGTATACTATTCTTAAGACTTGGGAAATAAACCTTTAAAAGCACTAGTGACAAATATAGAAACAGCCTATTGGAGTACAATATCTAATATCCCAACCAGTTAGTATTGAATAGATTTTTTCTAATGGTGGATTATTCTCTATAGAAATCAATTAAACGTTACCTTGCATGAGAGAAAATTACTAAACTACGATAAAAGAGCAAAAAAGAAAAAGTAAACTGAGGAAAGAAAGAATAGTACAATGTCAGAAACTTAAATTACTTTTTTAATTCTAAGTTTCAAATCCAAAACCAAGGAGCTAGAGGTATAGGAGGCTGACTTAAAAGTGTGATTGGAAACTGACTCTCTGCATCTGTTCTTTGAGACTATAAAGGTCTTCATGCAGAAACAGGTAAAGATGGCCTGTCAGCAGCCAGGATGTTCTGAAATCCAGGTATTAAATTGATTGCTCTCCTACTCTGTTTATTTTAAGAGCCGTGGTGAATTATAGATGCATTTGAAGAAAGGTACAAAACCTGGATTCTTATAAGTGAAGCCTGCCTTCTCTCTCAATCCTGCCTTCTCTCATTTAGATCTGCCATGCACATTGTGAGTCACTATAAGGCTGCCAGACAGCCACTAAAGTGCAACACACAACTGAATTGTCATGAGGAAAAAGCCCAGTCTCCTGTATGTATTGGAGAAGAAACTGACCAGACTATCAGGATTCCTACAACTCACTGTTCTGAAATGTTGCTTCTCCTCTCATGTTCTTAATGCCTCCATGAAGAGGCAATACCATCAACTCCTGTGGTTGTTACAAGTATCAAACAAGACAGTGTGGGGGAGAAAGTATGGTGTTGTGCACATAGTTGTTGTTGGTTTTGTTGTGGACTGGGTTGCTACAGTCATGGAGAATTTAATCAACCATGGACTGCTGCAGAGATTCCTTGGCTGTGTCAGGAATTCTTTGAGATCAGATATGAGTTGTATATTGAAAAAGAATAAGAGCTACCTCTGAATCTGCAGCATGGGATATGATTTCCTTCAGACGGAAACCCTCATCAGGCAGACTCACACATACAATTGCTACTTCAAAAGAGTTATGTGAGAACATTCCTTCCTTGGAAATCTTACAAGGTACATTTGTGCTGTTATTTGCATTGTGTGTGCTAAAAAAGAAGACTAAAGGCTACTTAATGTGTTACCACTTCAATAAATTCTGTACACATTGGGTACCATAGACATCTAGTAAGTGTTTGTGCATTGATCACAAATGACTGTGATAAGTGACACAGTGAGTTTATAATGGCATTCTAACAGAATGTAATGAGAAGCAGATTGATCTGGGAAAAGATCTTCTATAGAATATGAATTATAAATTACTTCAAACAAGGGACAAAAGTGGACATACAGCAGACCAAAGGGAAGAGGATACCATCATTAGGAAGAGATTTATTGCATAGCAAACTAGTAATAGCCAAAATATTAGATTTAGAATGATTGTTTACCATCTCCCCTCAGCCTCTTTAATTTTACAGATGATAAAATGGAAAACAGGCAGTGAGTGATATGTAGAATGATGGAAGAAAAACCTTTCTTGAGTACTCAGATACTTCGGACAGGGACTTCACTATGTTTTTCTCATTCCAAATATAGTGCTCTTCTAACATGCAATTATGAATGAAAACCAAAACTGTATGGGAATGATCTTCAAGGATCAATCATGTAGAATTCTTAATAACTTTATTATAAGATGAAATTGTATGAATATTATTCACATAAGCGATGTTTTTTTTTCTGCATTCTAACTATCTTTTCTGACCTTGTTCTTACTCTGATGAATCTAAAACCTGAACCTATAACTCTTTGTACTCCCTAGGCTGTTACTAAAGTGGAGTATTATTAGAGTTTCTATGTTATCTTCTCTCTGAATATGGAAAAAAGTGAATATGGTTTGATATAAGATGAACTATGAGACAGCATTAATTGCAATAACAGTACTGCAGCATTTTGCTAACTGGAGCAATCAAAGAGGTAAGAGAAATGAAGATCAACAGAAAGTTCTTGGTATTTGGGAGACACCATGGAAAGAAGCAACAAACTGGAAGAAAAAAATCAGGGGTTTCTTCTCATTTATTTTATTCCATGTATATTATTTTCAGTTACTCTTTAGTCTTTTGATAGCCTTTCTTCAAGTCAGTCATTTTTATTCTTTTCTTATTCTTGTCCCTAAATATTCCCCCATCTTTATCCAGATAGTGTTAGGATATAAAAGACATTAGATGTGGTGGTTCATGGCATGGAGTGACTGCCAATTTTCTGCAGTTATGCTGAGGTGTATTGACTCTATGCAGCAATCTGTTTTGTTTACAGTTTGAAACTGATGTAGTTACTAACTCCACACAAAATTTGCTTTTTCTTGTCTCTGCCTTTTTCAGGTTTTGTTGGATACAGATCTGTTCTCCAGTGCAATGGATGGAAACAATCACTCGGTTGTATCTGAATTTGTGTTCCTGGGACTCTCCAATACATGGGCAATCCAGTTACTTCTCTTCCTCTTTTCTTCTGTGTTCTATACAGCAAGTCTGATGGGGAACCTCCTCATTGTGTTCTCTGTGACTGCTGACTCCAAACTGCACTCCCCAATGTACTTCCTGCTGGCCAATCTCTCCTTTCTTGACGTGGGCGGTGGCTCTGTTGCAGCACCCAAGATGATTTATGATCTTTTTAGAAGGCACAAATCCATCTCATTTGGAGGTTGTATAACTCAGATCTTCTTTATTCATGCTATTGGAGGTACAGAAATGGTTCTGCTCACAGCAATGGCCTTTGATAGATATGTAGCCATATGTAAGCCTCTGCACTACTTGACTATCATGAGACCAGAAATGTGCATTTTAATTTTGTCAGTAGCTTGGATCCTGGGACTTATTCACTCAGTGGCCCAACTAGCTTTTGTGGTAGACTTGCCCTTCTGTGGACCTAACATATTGGACAGCTTTTACTGTGATCTCCCTCAGCTCATTAAACTTGCTTGCACTGAGACCAGTAAGTTAGAGTTCATGGTCACGGCCAACAGTGGACTCATCTCTGTGGGCACATTCTTCATACTGATAATCTCATATATCTTCATTTTGGTAACTGTTAGGAAGCACTCTTCAGGTGGCATATCCAAGGCCCTCTCTACTTTGTCAGCTCATGTGACTGTGGTGGTTTTATTCTTTGGACCATTGATCTTCTTCTACACCTGGCCCTTCCCTTCATCACACTTAAACAAATTTCTTGCTATTTTTGATGCAGTTCTCACTCCTTTTCTGAATCCAGTCATCTACACATTCAGGAACAAAGAGATGAAAGCAGCAATGAGGAAACTCTGCTACCAGCTTGTGAGTTACAGGAAGGTATCCTAAATACTTTTTTAAAAAACAGTAAAAATATAGCTCTATACTCAGTGATGAGGAGGAAAATAAAGTCAGTGATATTTCAGCTCTCTATTACTTTGTGTACCAGGTTAGGAATTTACAAAGTTTTTGTCTCTAGTACTTTATCAACCTGTATAAGAGGGGTTAGAATTGGAATTTCTGTGTGCTCCCTAGAAATTATTTAGTAGTCATTATTCTGTACAGTATTTTACCTTGATGATCTTTCAGAATAAATTAAGGAATGTTTTCTACTTGTTCCTTTTATAATTACTATGTAAAATACCTCAAAACAAAGTTGATTTTTTCACCACCTACTAGACATAGTGTTCTTAAACCTACAAGAATAACCTAACAGAGAATATATCCAGGATTTTCCTGTTGAAGATGAGCATTAACTCCTTTTTGTTGTTATATTCCCCTGTTTTAATAAATGTTCAATAAAAATTTTGGGAAGCAAAATTGCAATCTGGGAAGCAATGGTTGTGGTTGTAGCTGAAGAAAAGCAGTAAACAGGCTCCTAAAATCCTGTAAGGATGCTGATGGGGTGAAATCTACAACAGTTTCAAACAGGCTAGTAAATGAGGCATTAGGACAAGAAAACTTATTGCTGCCTTGGGGGAGTGTGAGAGGGTGCCCAGCCTCCAGCAGCACAGGCTCAAAAGGAAGCCATGGAGTCAGGACGTACTAGACTTTCATATGTGAGAGGGTTAAGAGAAAACGACATACATTCTCTTTTTATTTATTTAAATTAGAAACAATCAAGTTTTACATGTCAATCCCAGTTCCCTCTGCCTCCCATCCTCCAATGCCCTCCACCACCCACCCCGTATCACATTCCCTTTCTGCTCCCCAGGGAGAGTGAGGCCTTCCATGGGGGATCTTCAAAGTCATTTGGAGCAAGGTCTAGACCCTCCACCATGTGTCTAGGCTGAGAGAGTATCCCTCTATGGGGAATGTGCTCCCAAAGTCCACTCATACACTAGGGATAAATACTTCACCACTAACAGAGGCCCCATAGACTACCCAAGTTCAGGGGCTCTGGGTCCATCCTATGCTGGTTTCCCAGCTATCAGTCTGGGCTCCATGAGCTTCCTCTTGCTCAGGTCACCTGTTTCTGTGGGTTTCTCCAGTCTGGTCTTGACCCCTTTGCTCATCACTCCTCTCTCTCTACAACTGGGTTCCAGGAGTTCAGCTCAGTGCTTAGCTGTGGGTGTCTGCTTCTGCTTCCATCAGCTACTGGATGAAGGCTCTAGGATGGCATAAGGTAGTCTTTAATCTCACTATAAGAGAAGGGCATTTCAGGTAGCCTCTTCATCATTGCTTAGATTCTTAGTTGGGGGTTCTTCCTTGTAGATCTCTGGACATTTCCCTAGTGCCAGATTTCTCTCTAAACCTATAACGGCTTCCTCTATTATGGTATTTCTTTTCTTGCTCTTCTGTATTTTCCCCCTACTCATTCTTCCTGCTCCCTCATGACCTCCTCTACCCTCCCCTTCTCCCTTTCTCTTTCTCCTAACTCCCTCACCCCTCTCCCCATGCTGCTAATTTCCTCAGGAGATCCTGTCCCTTTCCCCTTCTCTGGGAGACCATGTATGTCTCTCTTAGGGTCTTTGTTGTTTCCTAACTTCTATGGCGGCATGAATTATAGACTGGTACTCCTTTGCTCTATGTATAATATCCATACATGAGTGAGTACATACCATGTTTGTCTTCTTATGACTGGGTTATCTCACTCAGGATGGTTTCCTCTAGTTCCATCCATTTGCCTGCGAGCCTCAAGATTCCTTTGTTTTCCCCCCTGTTGTGTGTACCTGTGTGTGTGTGTGTGTGTGTGTGTGTGCTATACTTTGCTCCTTTTGATCTACATTTCCAGCCCTTCTTTGTACCTCTGTCTATCATACTGATAGATGCTGTCTTTAAGAAAAATCAGAATTTCAAGTGGAAACACATAGAGCAAAGGAAAAATCTAATCAACAAAAAGGAATAAATTCAATGGGGGAATTTCCAACATATAACCCATCAACTAAAGAGTACAAGTCAGAGAAATGAGCAAACTCCAGTGGCATTTTCGTGTAGGTCTTACATGTGCAATCTACAAAAGGAATGCAGTAAGAGTTAAAGTCTAGCCAGCTAGAAAAAAAATGGACAGCAACATGGAGAGTAACATGTGTAAGAAGTTATATAAAAATATAAGTAGTATACAATTAGCTGTTAAGAAACATGCTCATGTTGTATCATCAAATTGTAGCAAACTAAATATTCCTACACAGTGAAACCTTTAAAACCCTCTCCAAGGGATGTGTTGTGATTCCTTGGGTCACAGATAGGACAAAAACTGTAGGATAATCACAGTAAAATAAAAGGGCAGAAGGAAATAATAAATAAATCTGGGACTGATGAGGCCAGGAGTTGAACACGCTTACTCCAGATTTGTGACTTAGGCAGAATCCTCACCATTCCTGACCCTTTGTTTCCTTAATTTGGGATTAAAAGAATGTAACAGACACTTAGCAAACTTTCAGTGCATGGTAGCAGCCTTGCAGTCTGACCTGGCAGCACTGAGGACTCATGTGGAAGCATGCAGTGCTAATGGCCTCTCCACACAACGTTCAAAACCCTGAATGATATCCTGAGCTCTCTCTGTCCATCTCAGTAAGAAGAAACAGTGGAGAAGTTTGTGATGATCATATTGAACTCTTTCCAGGACATTTTCAGGACTACCCAGAAACTCTAATTTAATTCAACATTTTGCCAAGTAGAGAATAAACAGTCAGCCGGGTGGTGGTGGCACACACCTTTAGCCCCAGCACTCAGGAGGCAGAGGCAGGTGAATCTCTGTGAGTTCGGGACCAGCCTGGTCTGCAAGAGCTAGTTCCAGGACAGCCTCCAAAGCCACAGAGAAACCCTATCTCAGAAAGAAAAAAGAAGAATAAACAGTCTTTTCCTGAGCAGCTTCAAATGCCTCAATTATTGTGCCACAAAACCAAGATGGGAAGGAAGAAATAGCAAACGTAAGGAGGATACATCCTCTTCCCAAATTTGTTCTGTCACACATGTGTACAGGGCCTAGTACAGGATGCCTAGCTGTTGGTCCAGACTCTGTGAGTTCCTATGAGCCCAGGTTAGTTGTTTCTGTGGGTTCCCATGGATTGACCTTGATACCCCTAACTCCTGCAATCCTTCCTCCTTCTCTTCATCAGGATTCCCATAGCTCAGCACAATGCTTGACTGTGGTTCTCTGCATCTTTTTCCATCAGTCAGTGGATGAAGGCTCTCTGATGACAATTAGGGTAGTTAACAATATGATTACAGGAGATGAGCAGTTCAGGCCACCTACCCACTATTGCTGGGGATCATCCTTGCATATTTTTAGGAATTTCCCTTGGACCAAGTTATTAGCTGACCCCAAGACTTCGAATTTTAAAGAGACTGAATTTTTAAGTGTATTTTTAAGGACTGTGTGACTTTTAAATTTTGTAATGTTTGCATTGTGGTGTTAATAATAATGTGTGATCTCAGGGAGAATAAGAAAACTAAGGGTTAGAGCTTAGCAATGTTGTGTTTGTTTATCAAGCTGACCAGGGTCAATTGTGCTAGCCAGTTATATCAACTTGAACAAGTTGTATATTTAAAAGGAGGGAACATCTATGAAGAAAATGCCTCCTTTAGATCTGGCTATAGGCATTCTTATAATTAGTGACTGATGAGGGAAGGCCCAGTCCATTGTTGCTGGAGCCATGCTTAGGCTGGTGGTCCTAGGTTCTATAAGAAAGCAAGCTAAGTCTATATTCTGACCCACAACTCCAGCAAAAGACTCCTGCTCTACCAGAGGCCATGCCAGTACCCAGAATCCCAGGTAAGGCCCTGACTGAAGATCTCCAATAGTCCTCAGACATGGCCAAGCTTTCCCCAAAATCCCCCTGTCCCATTGTCAAGATATCCTGGCCCACAACTCCAGCACAAGCACCCTGCTCTATGAAATAACGTGCCAATACCCAAAACCCCAGAGGCCATACCAATTCCCAGAAACTCAAAGGTGACACCAACACCCAAACCCACAGAGGTCACACAGGCCTCCATAACCCTATCAGAGGAAATGTACTAGACAAGAGGACTCAACAGTCACCAGACACAGGCAACTCAGACCAGAAGACTAGAGAAGAAACAGAATGATATGATAGTTTACATAAGGGATGCAAAAAAAACCCTACCAGAGAGCTCCTACAGCCAATAAACTCCTTCAGTAAAGTGGCAGGATACAAAACAATCAGTAGCCCTACTATATATAGACAATAAATGTGCTGAGAAAGAAACCAGAGAAACATCACCCTTTACAATAGCCACAAACAACATAAAATACCTTAGGGTAACTCTAACCAAGCAGGTGAAAGACCTGTATGACAAGAACTTTGAGTCACTAAAAAAAGAAATTAAAGAGGATGCCAGAAAATGGAAAGATCTCCCATGCTCTTGGATAGTTAAGATCAACATAGTAAAAATGGCAATATTACCAAAACTAATCTACAGATTCAATGCAATTCCTATCAAAATCCCAGCACAATTCTTCACAGACATTGAAAGGAAAATTCTCAACTTTATATGGAAAAAATAAAAGACCCAGGAGAGACAAAACATCCCGGTACAATAAAGAAACTACAGGAGGCATCTCCATCCCTGACTTGAAGCTCTACTATAGAGGTATAGTCCTGAAAACAGCTTGATATTGACACAAAAATAGACAGGTAAACCAATGGAATCAAATTGAACACCCTGATATTAACCCACACACCTATGAACACCTGATCTTTGACAAAGAAGCTAAAACTATACAATAGAAAAATCTCCAACAAATGGTTCTGGCATAACTGGATTCTAGCATGTAGAAGACTGCAGTTAGATCCATATCTATCTCCACGAACAAAGACCTCAACATAAATCCAGCCACACTGAATCTCTTAGAAGAGAAAGTGAGAAGTACCCTTGAACAAATTGGTACAGGAGACAGCTTCCTGAACATAACTCCAGTAGCACAGACACTGAGACCCACAATTAATAAATGGAACCTGCTGAAACTGAGAAGCTTCTGTAAGGTTAAGGGCTCAGTCAACAAGACAAAATGACAGTCCACAGAATGAGAAAATATATTCACCAACCACACATCTGACAGAGGGATGATCTCCAAAGCTTACAAAGAACTCAAGTCTCCAAAACACCAAATAACCCAATTTTTAAAATGGGGTACAGGCCGGGCGGTGGTGGTGTATGCCTTTAATCCCAGCACTCGGGAGGCAGAAGCAGGCAGATCTCTGTGAGTTCGAGGCCGGGCTGGACCGACAGCCTCCAAAACAATACAGAGAAACCCTGTCTCATAAAACCAAAAAAATGGGGTACAGAACTAAATAGAGAATTCGTAATAGAGGAATCTAAAATGGCTGAGAGACACTTAAAAAAATGCTTGACATCCTTAGCCATCAGGGAAATGAAAATCAAAACAACTCTGAGATATCATCTCATTCCTGTCAAAATGGCTAAAATCAAAAACACCAATGATAGTTTATGCTGGAGAAGATGTGGACAAAGGAGAACACTCCTCCACTGCTGGTGGGAGTGCCAACTTGTACAGCCACTTTGGAGATTGGTATGGAGATTCCTCAGGAAAATGGAAATCAGTCTACAACAAGATCCAGCAACTTCACTCTTAGGCATATACCCAAAAAATGTGCATTCATACAATAAGGGCATCTGTTTAACTATGTTCATAGCAGCATTATTTATAATAGCCAGAACCTGGAAGCAACCTAGATGCCCCTCAACTGAAGAGTGGATAGAGAAAATGTGGTACATTTACACAATGGAGTACTACTCAGTGGGGAAAAAAAGAATGGAATCTTGAAAGTTGTGGGCAAATAAATGGCACTAGAAGAAACCATCCTGAGTGAGGTAACACAGTCACAAAAAGACAAACACTTATATATGGATCTTAGACATAGAGCAGAGGATTGACCACCTACAATCCCACCACCAGAGAGTCTGAGAAAGAGGGAGGACCCTAAGAAAGATATGCATGGTACCCCAGAGAAGGGGAATGGTACATGATGTCCTGAGGGGATTGGGAACATGGTGGGAGGGGAGGGGAGAGGAAGATGGCAGAAAGAGAGGTAGAGAAGAGGAGGGGAGAGGAGGACATGGGAAAGCAGGAAGGTTGAGTCAGGGGAATAATAGCAGGATGAGAGAAACCATAGTAGAGGAAGCCACTATAGGTCTGAGAAGAGATCTGGCACTAGGGAGATTTTCAGAGATCTGCAAGGATGACACCAACTGACAATCTAAGCAATAGTGGAGAGGCTACCTTAAATGCCCTTCCCAGATAATGAGATTGACCACTACCTTTTATGCCATCCTAGAACCTTCATCCAGGGGCTGATGGAAGCAGAGACAGACACCCACAGCTAAACACTGAACTGAACTCCTGGAACTCAGTTGCAGAGACAGAGGCGTGATGAGCAAAGGAGTCAAGACCTGGCTGGTGAAACCCACAGAGGGAACTGACATGAACAAGGAGTAGCTCGTGGACCCCAGACTGGTGATTGAGAGGCCAGCATGGGACTTATCCAGACCCCCTGAATGTGGATGTCAGTGAGGAGACCTAGGCAATCTATAGGACCTCAGAAAGTAGATCAGTATTTATCCCTGGCATACAAATGGACTTTGGGAGCCCATTCCACATGGAGGGATGCCCTTTCAGCCTGGATACCTGGGGGAGGGCCTAGGCCCTGCCAGAGATGATATGACAGACTTTGAAGACTCCCTATGGAAGGCCCCACCCTCCCTGGGGAACAGAGGGGGATGAGAGAGAGTACGGGGTTGGTGGGGACAGGGAGAAGGGGAGGGTAAGGGAACTGGGATCAACATGTCTAGCAAGCTTGTTTCTATATAAATTTTAAAACTGGAGGAAAAAACTAGTCATAGGGTTAAAATGATTGTGAAATCCATTATTGTATGAAAATGATTGTGAAAGCCATTATTGTATGAGAAGGATTGTGAAAGCCATTATTGTATTAAAATGATTGTGAAAGTCATTATTGTATGAAAATGATTGTGAAAGTCATTATTGTATTAAAATGATTGTGAAAGCCATTATTGTATGAAAATGATTGTGAAAGTGATTATTGTATGACAAGGATTGTGAAAGCCATTATTGTATGAAAAGGATTGTGAAAGCCATTATTGTATGAAAAGGATTGTGAAAGCCATTATTGTATGAAAAGGATTGTGAAAGCCTTGTATCCACCAGTGAAGACAGCAAAAGGCAACGATGTAGCAAGTGCTCATTTCCATGTTCTTCTAATGTAGGTTTTAAAAAAAGAGAGATCTAAACTGAGATATTAAGGGACAGTAAAATGCATTACCAGATAGAGAAACACTTGTCATCAAGCTGAACAACCTGAGGCCAGTACCTCAAACTCAAATGGCAGAAGGAGAGACACAAATCCTTCAGGCTGTCCTCTGAACTATACAAGCAAGTGCAGTATGAGGACACACACACACACACACACTCACACTCACACTCACACTGCATAGGAGAAGACACAAAGAAATATAATAAGTAAGGAGACAAGAAAATATTTAAAAGGCTTATTAAAAATATGTTGTATAAAAGAGCAGACACAGAAGACAGCTGACATTCCTTTGAGAAGAAGTTGCAGTAACATCACCTTCAAGCACTGAAAACACACACATCGTATTGAGCAAAGTATTGTAACACCAACCTATAACCTCAGAACTCTGCAGGCTATGACAGGAGAATCACAAGCTCAAGTCCAGCTTGGGCTGCATAGTGAGACCATTTCTCAGATGATAAGGGGGTCAGCCAGAGATGTGACTTACTTCTCTGGAGACTTGGCTACTCAATACAACTCAGAATAGTGAGTCACAAAGTCTCTAGTTGATGAAAAATATTGTAAACTCTTCCTGCCAAGAGGTGGAAACTGTTTCTCAAATCTTTAAGCCCACTTGGTGCCTGAGCTTGCTTTAACCAATGAGCTGTAGCAAAGGTTTTGTCTCTTGATTTCCAGAAGTTAGGATGCTATGCAGCATGTGCTTGAGATTATTTTTTATCCTTCTGTTTCTTGCTCAGCAATCAGGAGATAACAAAGTTTGTGCAAGACTAATGACCAAATACTATTTTCAAACAACTGACTAGACTGTAGAGCTCAGGGGCTCAAGGCAAATGAGTGAGGCGACCTAAATCCTTCCAAACGTCTAAGGAATTCCAGTTGAGACCAGAAGAACTATTAATTTAGGTGCTGTGTAATCACCAACGGAAAATAATATATTGTATAACTATAATTTACAAATGCCACTTTCTCTGATTCTCTACATAGTTTTTAAGTAAAGACACAATTTTTACCTAGAAATTTTAGGTTCTATTGGCATTTTTAAAAAATTCTTATTCTATGAAAGTCTCACTGAAGATAACTTGTCTTTTACTTGATCCACTGGCTCTTTGGTTTGCTGAATTAGAGCTATTCTAATTGAGTTGTGTTTTTCCTCTCTATATCACATAATGATAACAAATTGGCTCTATGTTGACCACACAGCTGTACCTCTTATCTCTTCTAATTTGGTCATCTTTTCATGGGATGTAGATTATATCATTCAGAAAATGTTAAGGAACATTTTATTCATTTTATCTCTCCATTCCTATCTTCTTACCGAAATAATACATCACTTTTTGAAAGCATATATTTTCAATCTTATGGAGTTTACCTTCTTATAAATAAGAAAACCAATAGGCTAAAAGGATTATAAAATATGTAAAAGCATGTGATATTCACAAATACAAAATCCCTCATCTCCCTTCTTTCTCCTCAAGTGGCCCATTACCACAGTTTCCCTTTGGCTCTGGCCAAATTTTTGTGGTCCTTGGAAACAATTCCCTTGACCAAATATACTCAGAATGGCAATGCCAAAATCCTATGACAACACTGAATTGACTTTCCCATGTTGCTAATTAGCTGTCTTTCCCTTTGTGGAGGTATTACACTTACTTGACTTTTTATGCCAAGCCATGGCACAGGTTAGTGGTCCACAGCATTGGATTGTCTAACTTGTGATCATCACAACACTGATCCAGGTAGGTTACATGGATGGACACTGCCTTTTCATTATTTTCTCTAGCTAGGACACAAAATTCTGAATTTCATGTTACCTGTGTGTGTATGTGGGGCGTGTGTGTGTGTGTGTGTGTGTGTGTGTGTGTGTGTGTGTGTTATAAGTTGTTTATTTTAATCTATCTTTCCAGCCCTTCCTTTGTCTACCCACTGATTGAAGCTGTCTTTGAAGAAAGTCAGAATTTCAAGTGTGTTTACATAGAGCAGAGGAAAAATCTAAAGAAATAAATCCAATGTTGAAATTGCAATATATTGCCTATCAGTTAAAATGTACATGAGTTATGATATGCTCAACGTGATAGACAATACTCCAGTGGCATTTTCATGAAAATCCTACATGTGCATCCCATAAAAGGAATAAAAAATTAGCCAGCTAATTTTGATATTTCCAAAATATCAAAAATTTTGGAAAAAAATAAAGAAATTAGACTCCATATGTACAGGTTGGAGGGCTGAATTCTAATTGTAAATACAATATTTATATTTATACAATAGCTATGAAGGCATGTGCTCATATTGCATAATCAAATTGGGATAATTGGCAAACAATAGATTAAACATTTATTATTCTTACATAGTACCCTTTTTTAATTGAAATAGATTCTTCTCACAAACAATACATTATGACCACAGTTTTCTTTCAGTACATTCCTTCCAGCTGCCCCATCTCTCCCCCAGATCCTCTCTCTCAGATTCATTTCCCCTTTATTTCCCTTCAGAAGAGAGTAGGCTTCCAAGAGACAATAACCAAACACAACAAAACAAGCTAAAATAAGACAGGGCAAAAGTCTTCATATGGAGACAGGACAAGGCAACCAGATAGGAGGAAAAGGTTCCCAAGAGCAGGCAAAAAGACTCAGAGATAAATCCACTCCCACTTTTAAAAGTCCCACAAAACACCATAATATACACAGAGGACTTGGTGCAGACCCCATGATTCCCACTTCAGATTCTGTGAGCCCATATGCACCCTCCTTAGTTGATTCAGTGGGTCATGTTCTCCTGGGACCCTACAGCTCCCTCTGCCTCCTACAATCTTTCTTCCTCCTCCTCTACAGGGTTACCCAAATACAGAAGGGTAGGACCTGATGGAAAGCTCCAATTTAGACTCTCTTTCTTGCATAATGTCTGCTGTGGGTCTGCACCTGCTCCCATCTCCTGCCACAAAAAGCCTCTCTGATGATGACTGGACAAGGCACCAATTTATGAGTATAGAAGAATAACATTAGGAATCATTTCATTGATTTTTTTCACCAGGCATTTTTTTATTCTAACCTGGGTCTCAGGGATATCCAGTCTCCAGATCCTAGATATCCCAAGCAGTAAGGGCACAGGTTTCCTCTCATGGTGTTGGCATCAGACATTGGTTGGATACTCCTACAAATTCTTTGCCACCTTGGCCCCAGCACATTTTACAAATGGGACAGATTTTAGGTCCAGGGTTTTGTGGCTGGGTTGGTGTCCATGTTTCTCTTTCAGTAGTTTACAAAGTACCTTCCCACACCAAAGAGACTATAATATATGGGTGAAGGCTCAATACAGGCACAAGATCATCCTCTCTACATCCAATAAGCTGTGTGGATGTTGTTTCTACAATGAGGCACTGCTGTCAGTTTGAGGAGTTACCCCCTCTCCTAGCAGCAGCCTCACCCCCAATTCTCCCCTCTTTCAAAGCAGAACCATTCTTCAAAACAAACAGCGTAAAACCTGAACAACTAAATTTTAAGCAGAGCATTGACTAACTTGACAGTCCACCAACAATGTCCACATCTGCTTTCCAGACTTTTACAACCTATAGTAACTTACACACTTTTAAACCTTTGCTAACTTGAAAGACTAAAAATTACAAAATTCTAAGTTGAGTCATTTACCTAGTATCCTATGTCACATACTGCAGGTATTGTCCAGTCATTATGCTTGGAAGCAGTGCTTTAGCCAAAATAACAAAAGGTGTTCTCTCATTGTCTACCTTAGTCATATGAATATACTCAAGAATTTTATCTCTTAGAGGTAGAAGTACTGAGTTGAAGCAAATATGTATGTAAAAACTGAGAAGGCATTTCAAACTGAACCAACTGAATTTTTTTCCCATGAGGTATGAGGATGCTTGCTTCTGCATGGATTTCCAAACCTTGAATTTTGTCACATATTTAAATTCTTATCTAATTAATAAGAAAAGATTATTATGTTGATATTTGGCATACATTTAACTTGTAAATGAATTTTAAAATCTTTACCTAGAGGAAACAGGTCCTCGCCACATCCTCTGACATGTTCGCTCTCACTTCTTTGTGGGGGATTCCCATTCTGGTTGCCTCTTTCACTTGATATTTACCATTTTTCTCCACTAGGATTCAGACAGAATATGGTCCAGAGCTTCTATGGCTCCTTTAATTTCTCCAAATCATACAGTGTGTGCTATAAACTTATACTCAGCTAAACTTATACTCAGCTATTTTTTGTTACCTTGTCAACTTAATATAGAGATAAAAGAAATGTCTATCTCCAAGCCTAAAATGTGAATATAGGCATTTTAATGTGATCTTATATGTAATATGAATATATATTAAAGAATTTCCAAATTATGAAAATCACAGGCACTTAAGAATTTCACATTTAATATGCAAAAATCATTTAGCTCTGAGTCATATGCCTACAAAAGTTATTTTTAAAGTATAACAAATATGTAATCAGAGTAAATAAAAAGTTGATTAATTTGGTATATTTTGAACAACAAGATATATGAGAGGAATATGATGAATTATACTTATTTGGCCTGGAGCAAGCACATTTTGTTTTTTTACATTTTGAAATTATAAAATTACATTACTTTCCTCCCTTCAATCCTCTCCATGCATTCCTCCCTTGCTTTGTTCCAAATTCATGGTTTCTTTTTCTTTCATTGTTTCTACACATGTACATACATATATACATACATACACACATACACATATACATTACATTACATATATGTACACACATATTCATTTATATTCATGTATATTCATATATATATAAAACCTGCTCAGTCCATGGAATGCTACTCATATGTATATGTTTCAGGACTGAACACTTGTTATTGGATCACCAACTGGGGGACTGTTCCCTGTAAAAGACTATTTCTTCCTCCCTCAGAATTCCCCAGTAGACAAATAATTGCTATTTTACTTAGGCTGTCTCCAAAGGTGTGTTAGTCTTTCATGTGACTTTGTCAATTGAACTACGTTTGTCCTAAATCAGAGTTTCTCACTGCTCTCCTATTTCAGATAACATGAGATTTGTTACAGCCAACAGAGGCAATGGGTGAAACAAACTGCTCTGTGGTATCTGAGTTTGTCTTCCTGGGACTCTCCAACTCATGGTCAATCCAAGCATTCGTCTTCCTCTTTTCCTGTATGTTCTACGTGGCAAGTCTGTTGGGAAATTTTCTTATTGTGCTAACTGTGACTTCAGACCCCCATTTACAGTCTCCTATGTACTTCCTATTAGCAAATCTTTCCTTTCTCGACTTGATATTTTGCTCCTCCACAGCACCAAAGATGATTTACGACCTTTTCAGAAGGCGCAAAACCATCTCTTTTGGAGGCTGTATCACTCAGATCTTTTTCATCCATGCAGTTGGAGGCACTGAGATGGTGTTGCTTATAGCCATGGCTTTTGACAGATACATAGCCATATGTAAGCCTCTGCACTACTTGACTATCATGAGTCCACAAAGGTGCGTTTGGTTTTTAGTTGCTTCTTGGATTATTGGCTTCATCCACTCAGTGACTCAGTTGATTTTTGTGGTGGACTTACCCTTCTGTGGATCTAATGAATTAGACAGCTTTTTCTGTGACCTTCCTCGGTTTATTAAACTGGCTTGTGTAGACACATACATCTTGGAATTCATGGTTACTGCCAATAGTGGGTTCATTTCTGTGGCTTCTTTTTTAATTCTGATAATCTCTTATATGTTTATTTTGGTGACTGTGCAAAAGAAATCTTTAGGTAGTTTATCTAAGGCCCTCTCCACTCTGTCAGCCCATGTCATGGTGGTCGTTTTGTTCTTTGGACCCTTAATCTTCTTCTACATATGGCCATTTCCGACATCACATCTGGATAAATTTCTTGCCCTCTTTGATGCAGTTATTACACCTTTTCTAAATCCAGTGATTTATACACTTAGGAATAAAGAGATGAAGGTGGCAATGAGAAGATTATGTAGTCAGTTTATTAACTACAATAAAATTTCTTAAATATATTGAAGATATATAAGCACACAAATTATAGTAGAATTTCAGGCAGATAATGCTGCATTTACTGTGTTATATTTATCCAGAATGTTTTGTGTACTAAAATTTGATATGCTCTCATTTGCTTTCCCCAAAAATGAAATACCAACTAATAAATAGTTTCTATAAGAGGCATGATGGGCTAGAGAGATGACTCAGTAGTTTCAAATACTTAGTGTCATTACATAGAACCAAGGTTTGGTTCCCAGCACACACATGGAGGCTCACAACTATCTGTAATTCCAGTTTAATGAACCAAGATACCTCTTCTGGCCTCTGCCGAAACCAGCATGCATGTAGCACACATACATACCTGCAGGCAAACCACTCAAACACATGAAATAAAACTATCATGATAAAAGCATACATACTAAAAACGAAACTTTATGCATGTCATTCCTCATCAATAATGTTATGTGGAGATAATGATGAATTTAATAATGGTAAGTGTTAAAAATCTACTTGTAAAAATCAGTATATGATTTTTAGCTATTTATTTTACATTCTTGAGATTATTTTCAAATTTAATTCTTGTAGTTTTTACTTCATCTGGTTTTTCTTACTATTCTGATGATTTATTTTCTGCCCCTTCAGCCTTTTGTTTGTCAACCATTTATATGCAAATCTGGCTTCCTCAAAGACCAGTAAGACTGAAACTGCATGTTTTTTTTATGAAAAGACAAATTTTAACATGCATACCCATTGATTCGATATAAAACTATGCTGACTGAGTTTCAGGGAAGGCCGTCACTTCAGTTGAGTTCCAGCAGCACAAACCAGACCACAGAGGGCTCACAATGCTGAAGGACCCTTTCAGTTCATTTTCCAAGCAAAACCAAACTAGAGCCAGGAGATGGAAAGAAAAAAAAAACAGAATGAATATAATGAGGATGCATCCTCTTTTCAAATTTACTCTTTCCCTTTGAGTCTTGCTTTCTTCAGTATTTTTCTCCTCATGAAGCTGACCCTCTCGGTTAAGATCACCAGACCACTCATTATGCATTACACAGTGAAGTGCTTCCCAATTATAGAATCACAAATAAAAACCAACTATGTCTCAAATAAAATCAAATAAAGTTTATGACCTTTTCCGGTTTTAACAAGTGTTGAACATAAATATGATCACAGAAGTAGCATTTTTAGGAAGGCAGGAAACAGAAGGCACACATAGAGATAAGGAAAAATATCAGAATTATAAAAACTTAAAATAAATCAGCAGAGTGATTAAAAGCTTGGAAGAAGGATGGGATGTCTGGTGATCCCAGTATGTCGTTTTGAAGAAAGATCGACAGTGCAGGACATAGCCCTAAGGCAGAGGTGCCATGACCAGAGCATGTTTGTGAGAAGATTTGCAGTTAGGAAGGTTGAGAACCACTTCATTAGTGTCTAAAAGAAGAAACTGCTCCTGTAGAATAGAATCAAGGAAAATAAGGAGACATAGAGTTGTAACAGAATAGTGGATCTCAAACTGTGGGTCACAAACCTCACAGAGGTCGCAGATCAGATATTATGATTCATAACAGTAGCAAAATTACAATCGTGAAGCAGCAATAACATGAAAGACTATATTAAAGGGTTATATCATTAGGAAGGTTGAGAACCACTTTATTAGTGTCTAAAAGAAGGAACTGACAAGAAAGAGAAATTGGCAAACCCAGCACCCATATCATAGAGAATGAAGAAAGTTCCTTTGAGTTGGAAGAATCTGTGAACAGTGCAGTTTCTTAGAACACAACTGAACTTAAGGCAGATCATAGAGTTTTGTGCTTCAAATCAATTATAAATTGACTTAGTTTCCTTGTTAAGTAAGTCTCAACCCTAAGCATTTACATGGGGGTGATTAAAGTAACACATAGACAGTCCAAATAGGTAAGATTGGCTGACTAGTGTGCTCGCTTCGGCAGCACATATACTAAAAAAAAAAAAAAAATTGGAACGATACAGAGAAGATTAGCATGGCCCCTGCGCAAGGATGACACGCAAATTCGTGAAGCGTAAAAGAAAAAAAAAAAAGATTGGCTAACTAGAAGCTTCCTCCATGTGATCTAACAAAGGACAAAGTAAGAGACAGAGAGACAGAGACAGAGAGACAGAGAGAAAGTATACCCCATTCCAAAGTAAAAGAAAAACCACTTCAGAACAAAGTGAAAGGAAGTCAGAAAAGTGGAGAAAAATAAGCAACACACCCATGAGAAGTTAGCCAATAGCCATACATTTTATTAAAAAGTAATGCCCAAAATATATAAAGATCCCACTAAACTGAGCAACCCAATCAGTAAGTGGTACAAATAACACACAGTTTTCAGAATATGAAGTACAAATAAATGGCCAATAAATACTCTAAAAAAAGAAAAGTTCAACATCCTTAATACTGAAGAAAAAAATTAAAACTACATTCAGATTCCACCCCTCCCCAGCCATAATGGATATCGTTAAGAAAACAAAAAGTTGTGAAGCTTGAACTATCTGAGGGACCCCTGACAGTAGGACCATGATACAAACCTGGTATACGAGCTGGCCTGTTGGAGCCCATTCCCTATGGTGAAATGCCAAGCTCAGCCTTAATGCATGGGAGAGGGGCCTGACCCTGTCGCATCCTATTATGCCAGACTTGGTTGACTCCTCATAGGAGACTTTACCCATGAAGAGGAACAGACTGGGGGTGGACTGGAAGGGAAGCGAATGAGGCAGGAGGACTGGGGGGGGGGGAGAGAACTGTGGTTGGAATGTAAAATGAAATTTAAAAAATAAATACATTTTTCAAAAAGAAAACAAACAACAAATGCAGATAAAGTTGTGTATAAATTGTTCTATGAACTGTGGAAATCAATACGGCAGCTCCTCAGAACACTAGAAACATAACTACTCTATGACCCAACTCTGTTACTTCTGAGTATATGAACCCCAAAGACTATAAAACAAAGCTCCATAAAGGTGCACGCCTTTAATCCCATTAATCCCAGCACTTGTGAGGAAGAGACAGGTGGATCTCTGTGAGTTCGAGACCAGCCTGATCTCCAGAGCGAGTTCCAGGACAGCCTCCAAAACAATGCAGAGAAACCCTGTCTCAGGAAAAAAAAAAGATCCCTTCCCATCGTGTATATGGCAGTATTCAGTATTGTTCACAATACCCTCATGTGCTCATGTGCTCTTTAGTTTATCATCTTGGCTTTCCTCCATGAGGGACTGTAACCTGTAAGTCAGAGAAAGTCTTTCCCCCTCCAAGTTGCTTTTGTTCAACATTTTATCACAGCTACAGAAACCTAACTAGGACACTAAGTTACAGAGTTGAGCCTTGGTATCTGCCAACAGAAGAAAATAATTTTTTAAAAAAATTGTATAGAGTGGAGTTTTAGCCAGAAAAATAAAATTATGTAATTTAGTGGGAAATGGATGCAACCGAGCATCATCATATTAAGCAAAAAAGTCAGAGGACAAAAGACAAATATGGAGTGTTTTCTCACATTTTTGAGTGATAGAGTTCTTTATATACAATAAACCAATATGCATGTGTGTAAACATCCATGTGGGTGCATGTGTGCCTATCTGTGCAAGTATGTCTGTGTGGATGTGTGCATGTGTGGAGGATTACTAGTGTGTGCATATGTGTACATATGTGTATCTGTGTGCATGTATGTGTGCACGCATATGTGTGAGCATCCTTGTGTATGTGTGGGTGCATGTATGTTGGCATGTGTGTACCAGTGCATCTGTGTACATGTATTTTCATGCATGTGTGGTGCATATGCGGGTTGTGTATGTGTATGAGCGCTTATGTGTATCTGTGTGTTTGCACTTGTATGCAGGTTTGTGTGTGTGTGTGCCTGAATGGGCCATCTGCTGTAATCAGATTGGTGACTACCCTAAACGTCATCAGAGATCCTCTATCCAGTAACCAATGGAAGCAGATGCAGAGATCCACAGCTAAGCACTGGGCTGAGCTCCGGGAGTCTTGTTGAGGAAATGAAGAGAGAGTGTAGGAGCCATGGGGGTCATGACAGGGGACTCATGTTCATTCTTATCTTTTGTTTGGTTGGTTGGTTGGTTGGTTGGGTTGTTTTGTTGTTGTTTTGTGTCTTTGTTTTGAGGGGTTGCTTTGTTTTGTTTTGTTTTGTTTTTTGAGACAGGATCTTCCTATGTATCTCTGTCAGTCCTAGAACTCACTATGCAGACCTAGCTGCACTCCAATTCACATAGATCCTCATGCCTCTGCCTCCTGAGTACTGGGATTAAAGGCGTGTGCCGCTACTGGCTCCTTTTTTTTTTTTTTTTTTTTTTTTTTTTTTTTTGGTTTTTATGAGACAGGGTTTCTCTGTATTGTTTTGGAGACTCTCGGTCCAGCCCAGCCTCAAACTCACAGAGATCCGCCTGCCTCTTCCTCCCGAGTGGTGGGATTAAAGGCATGCACCACCACCACCCGGCTACTGGCTCCTTTCTTATCTTCTTTTAGCCTTCAGGTTTTCTCCTAGTGAATCCCTTTTTATTGCTATTTACTGTACATTTAGTAGTATGTTATTTTCCTGCATCTTTTTAAATTTTAGTTTTATGTACTATTCCCTATATAAATTCATGTCACAAAGTAGAAAAGACTCTGGGGCAAAGGAAAGAGACAAACAGGAAAGTGTGTGGGGTCTAGGGAGGTAACAAAGAGAGTGAATACAGTCACAGTCTGTGATTTAGTATAAGAAATTGTCTATAGGAGGACTGTAGAGGTAATGAGAGAATTACAGAATTGCAGAGTTACATAATTCAACCTTAGTGTCTGCCAACAGATAAATGAATTTAAAAAGAAAACTTTTTGTATATAGTCAGAGTGGAGATTTATTTAACCA
This sequence comes from Mesocricetus auratus, assembly GCF_017639785.1. Lineage (NCBI taxonomy): Eukaryota > Metazoa > Chordata > Mammalia > Rodentia > Cricetidae > Mesocricetus > Mesocricetus auratus. The sequence continues at coordinate 78,961,780 of NW_024429189.1, forward strand.
TAAAGAAATAACAAATTATGTCATTTACTGGGAAATGTATACAACAGGCATCATTGTATTAGAGAAAAAAGTTGACACAGAATGACAAAAGACAAATATCAATATCATGTGTTTTCTCTCATTTTTAGGTGACAGAGTTGTTTATATGCACATACACCAATCTATAAATGTGTATAAGGATTTGTGTGTGCCTGTATGTGCATGTGTGCACGTGAATGTGCATGAGTTTATGTATGTGTGTGCATGCTTGTATGTATGTATGTGAGTGTGTGTATATGTGTGGTGTGTGAGTATATGAGCTTGTTTTGTGTGTTCATGTGTGTGTAGGTGTGCATGTATTCGCAAATGTATGTGTGTGTGTGTGTTCGTGTATATGGCGGTGCATGGGTATTTGCATGCATTTACATCTGTGTACACACAGCCATTTGAGTATATGTTCATGTGTGTGTGAGCATTTGTGTCTATGTGCTTTTGTGATGTACATGCATGAATGTGCATGTGTGTATGTGTGTATGCGTGCATGCGTGTGTGTGTATGTATGTTTAGTAAATTAATGGCTGTAGATTCTCCTCGGGGGTGTGTGTGTGTGTGTGTGCATGTTTAGTAAATTAATGGCTGTAGATTCTCCTCCAATAACCATGACTTCAATAGCACTCATTAGTTAGCTAGGTTTCCAGAATCAGACATGATTCCCCTCTTGTTGAGCAGGTCTTAAGTCAAATTAGAGATCTTTTGGTTACCACCTAAGACATGTGTGCCACTACTGAACCCTTAGGGTTATCATGTCACGCTGATGATTGATGTAGTTTGTAGGCATCAATGTTCTCTGTGGTCATATTATTCCTGCCTCCAAATATCAGGTACAGTGAGGGATATTGAAGACATTCAAACAACTAAATCTATTTGTTAAATGCAACAAATATGAGCTAGATACCATTAGAACAAAGTTTCTCTACAAGACACAAATTTAGTTAGACAAAGCCTATACTTACACACTTATTACAATGTATTAAACTCATAATTTATAAAAGTCATTTTAGGATAATTTAAAATATTCTTGTAGTGATTTAACTTGTGCAGGTCATGAATGTATAAAAAAAACTCTGTTTTCAAGGATGCTGACATCATTTCTATGAATTTCCTGGAAACCAAATATTACAAAGTATCTAAGGAATATTTGAATTAATCATGATAAGGTTTAAATTGACAAATGGTAAAAATTAATTTCTGTGTAGATCCTGGCATCATCTTGTCCTCCTGTGACCCATTATTAACATTCCCCTTGTTGCCTTGGCCAAAATGAATACGTTACAGAAGACAATTTCCTTAGTTAATTGACTTTAGTTTTGTAGGACCTCATCATTGTAGTTTGATGTGGCCACTATCCTCCCCTCAGTGAATTAGCTGAGTTTTCTTTTTATAAAAGTATTTTGTTACCACCGTGCTTGAAGTAATAACCTTGAGTAACCACAAAGGCAGGATTCCATGAAGTTCACAACAGGAAGACATTATGCTAAATAAGCTTCAGCAGCAAGGAAAACTTGGGTAACAGCTTGGTTTTTGCATACATTAATTAAGGTTTGGTCTGTAGACAGGAAGCAATGGGTGGTTGGAGGAATAAGAACAGAAGAGTAATTGTGAGTCTTTGAGGTTATAGAAGACGTTATCTTCACTGAAGTCACTTATAGGAGCAAGATTCATCTCAGGTGCACTGCAGTGTGGTCCTCACCTGGTTCAGCTCAGGACTAGACTAGGAATCAGGCTAGTTAACTACATACATGACTCTTTAGGGAGATTATTATCACTGAGAATAAAGACAAATATTCTCATTTACTTTTCTTTTAAAAAAGAGCTAAGACATGAAGAGAAAATTCATAAGTCACAAGTTCAGTTCAAAAGAATAAAATCAATGTACTGTAAAAAATGTGGTTATACAGTGATTGAAAATGTACTTAGAAGAAAACTATCAAAGGTATTAATTTACACCTAGCTAAAGTCATGTAGGATCAGCCCAAATTGCATTATGGAAGAAAGAAAAGGGTCTAGAAAAGTAAATACATAATGTTTAAATGTCAACTGATCAATCTTCTAGTTTTAAGACACTTGTAATTTTTCTTGGCTAACTCAAAGAGAACAGGGCAGGGTCATTGGGCAGCAGCAACAAAAAAAGGAGAACAAAAAATGGATCCTACAAGGACAAGCCAAAGGAACCCAGAGGATTAATACCGAAGGGTGGGGAGCCACATTCACATGGTGTGTAACTATTCGCTGGAACATGAACACCTGCCAGTGGCCAGGTGAATATGATCAAAAATATTTGTATACATGTAGTAAGAAAATTATTAATCATAGAAAATTATTTTAAAGCTGAAAGGTACAGAGAAGTGATTTTATTTGTGTTTACAGACTTCAAGGCTGTTAACTACTGAAAGCCTCACAGGCTTGCTCTTCAAGTTCATAGTGGAAGTGAGCATACATTCATGGGCAAATTTGTCATGCCCACAGCAGGAGAACCAAGCATACACTGGCTCTAGTAAGAATAAGAAATGTTTCCTTTACGCAAAGAAGAACTTTAGGATTGATATATAAGTAAAATAACAAAAAGCAAAACAGGAAATAAACTAATCTTCAAACTTTGTAAACTGAGGGAAACATTATGTCCCAGATGTAAAATTAAAAGGAACAGTCTCCAGATGTATTTTAGCCCTCTGGTTCAGTAATGAGCATCATATTTTGTTTTCAATTTTTCTGAAAGTCAAATGACAATTAGTCTTTTCTAAAGTGTTGCTCAATTCCATATAAATGAAGACAAAATACCCCTGACAAGCAATAGTCCACAGAAGAGGACACACTCGTTCCAGAAGGTGTAAAAGTGGGGAAGCACTCAGAGCCAAGCGTCTCCCTCTGGAAGTCTTTAAGTGATTAACTCTCAGAGATGGAAGTGTGCTACTCAGGAAATGTGAAGATCTGAAGGCAAAAACTGAGTAAGTTACTAAATACGCTAACATTTACCTTTCATGTTATTTTTTCTTCTTTGGCTTTTAAGGGATTATGAAAAAGGGGAAATATGTGTTCAGTCCTGCTTCTCTGTTTCTTCTATCTGGCGGCCATTCCTGTAGATTCTTTTCCACCCAGACTTTCTTCGTGTACCCTGTCTCTGCAGCCATAGACCCAAGCTAATCCTCCTTGGATATTGATGCAAAGTTTAAAGAAATTATATTATTCATTCACAAAGCCTTCACCCTTGCATGAATAAAATCTCAGGATAATATGTCAGAAAAGCCGCATGGAGACTCATCTACAATAACTTGATAGGGTTCCCTTCTTTCAGCAGTGTGTGCAAGACTGGGGGCTGCGGTGTGTTGGCTGAAATGATGCAGCTCTGCTGGTGAATGCTGGCAGGGAACTATCTGGGAGAGCAGCTGTTTTTAAGAGCACACCCTGAACTTCACTTCTGCCATCTTTTCCTCTGTATCGCAATGTTTAGCCTTACTGGCAGTATTCATCCCCTGCCACGTTCAATTATCTAGTTTCCCTCTCCCCCTCTTATTCTAGTTATTCCATCTAATTCTTTTCTCATTTTAAAAGTATATTTAATTGCCCTAGTATGTCCCAGATTGCCCTCTGCCTAGGCTTTATCTTTGTACAAAGATATGGAATATCATATTTCTGTCTTTAAATGACCCCATAGACTTCTTAATTTTGATCTTGCCCTTATAAATTCATAAACAGCTGAGTGTCATTTTTCAGCGACTGTAATTTGCTCTTTTTCTCAAGCACTCTTTCTATACAGCACAGCTAGCTGTAACTCACTATGGAGAATTGTCTGGACTCAAACTAGCAGCAAGTCTCTTGCCTCTGCCTCCCAAGTAATGAGAACATGGGTGTATATCTCCATTTCCAGTTCTTTTTTGTTTTTGTGATCTGAATTTCAATTTTTAAAAACTGCCTTACATGCTCTCACTTCACAGTACATTCTCACTGTGATTATTCCATACAAGCCTATTTTTTTAATTACAAGACTATTTTTCTTAGTAATCACAAGGAATTCTTTTGGGGCTTTTAAACTTCCCAGTTTTAGGAAAGTTATGATTAGTTTATAGCACATCACATGGAAGTTTGGATGGATAGAAATTTTTTGAGATTATAATATATTCACATCATTTCCATGTTACCTTTCTTCCCATCTGCTCTCTTTCAAATTCAAGACCTCTTTTTATTATATGTGTGTGTGTGTGTGTGTGTGTGTGTGTGTGTGTGTGTACAACCTGCTTAGTCCATACAATGTTTCTTGTTTGTATGTGTTTTCAGGGATGACCATTTGATATCCAATTAGTGTGCCCTTCGCTGAGGAAGACTATCCTGCTCTCAGCATTTCTCAGTTGTGTACAATTCTTAGTGTACAATTGAGGCAGCGGGAGCTTTCCCTTTTCCACGTTAGCAAGTCTATTGATGTCATCCTTGTTCAGTTTGTGTTAGGTAGCCATGTTGGTGAAAGTTCATGGATGTAGCTTCTGACATTTCTAGGAGACACGGTCTCACAACAAACTCCCTGTTCCTCTGGCTTATACAATTTTTCTGCCCTTTCTTCCATGATGATCCCTGAGCCTTGGGTGGGGACTTGTGCTGTATCAGTTGCAACTGGGCTCCACATCTCTGCATTTTGGTTAGTTGTAACTGTCTGTAATGGTCTCCAAGAGACGTTTCTTTGATGAAAGAAAAATAGAAAGGGATGTGAGTGACACTCAATGAAAACAATACAGAGAATCTAAGAGTTGGTTCTTAAACAATATTTACAGACCCTTAACCCAACTAAAAAGAGACAACCCAACTTAACAGAATAAAGTGGTTTTATAAAGCTCTTAGAATTGCTCTCATAGTCATTTTGTGCACCTTCAATTTCCTATACCATTAAATTAGTCCACATGATAGATTTTTCACCATTCTGTTATCTCCACGATTTACTGTATTGCTAGAGACTTTATAGATTACACATACAAATTTGTTGAATGAGTGAGTAGACAACCAAAGAAATCTTCCTAGTGTTGCCTCTGGGTTGATTTTTCAGCCATTAAAAAATTATGGAACATGATACTTGCCTCCAAATTTTATAAATGTAAGTGGGGATATCAGTTCATAATTATTAAATAAAGACCTTGAAACATAAAGTATATAATAGAAGCCATACACATAAGAACTCAGATAAAAAAAGAAGTCAGAACATATAGCAGAGACTTTCTGAGGTACCTAGAGGGTTTGAGATGTTCCAGATAATAAATTATAGTTCCTTCCTTCTGAAAAAGGAAATTTTCATATTAAAATTTTGTTTTTCTATACTAAATATGGATTCCACAAAGCCAAGAATTCATGTCAGTGTTACAACCAAGAGCTCTGAAAAGATATCTGGCACTCTTGGTATTCAAAATATTTATTGAATTAATGAACAAGACAAAGTCAGAGAAAAACTCAGAGATCATTTGCATACCTGCCATGACAATTTCTCTGATAGCATATTGGTTGACTGACTACCACTGTCTCATCGCTGATGGCCATTCATTGTCCATCTTATGTGTTAGTGTAATCAGAAACTATTGATGTGTACTCCTAGGGCATAGGTCGGGATGCACTATATATTCCTCACCCCTCAATATCCTTTTTAACATCCTGACAGGCAACCCCAAATCCATAGTGTCTGACTCATTGCTTCCTTTTTTTTTTTTTTTTTTTTTTTGGTTTTATGAGACAGGGTTTCTTTGTACTGTTTTAGAGGCTGTCAGTCCAACCCGGCCTCAAACTCACAGAAATCTGCCTGCCTCTGCCTCCCGAGTGCTGGGATTAAAGGCGTGTGCCACCACCGTCCGTCACATTGCTTCCTTTTAAGATTGTCATTACCCTATTAAAATAGTGTGGCATACAGAATAATGTCCTTCAAGGATGCTTATGTCCTCAACACAGATTTGTGAATATTACCTAATGGCAAAGGCAACTTTGTGAATAAAATTGATTAAAGAATTTTAAGATTTAAGATTATCAGAGAGTCAGAGTGAAAGAAGGTGAAAGGATTAGGCATAGTTGCTAGGATTGCGGGGCCTTAAACCAAGAAATGCAGGCAGTCTTTAAAAGCTGGAACTGACAAGGAAACCAATAACAGATTGTCTTCTGGAAACTTCAGAAGGAATAAGTCTCTGGGGATACTTTAATTTTATATACAAAGATTTACATCAGCTATCCTGCTTCTAGAGCTATAAATGTGTTGGGTTAGGCAAGGATGAAGAGGTAGGTGAATGGTGACAGGGTTAGAACCGTGGACTGAGGCCAGGATAGCTGTTTAAAGCCACAAAATTTGTGACCAGTTCTTACAACAGTGATCAGAAACCAATATAAAAACTACTTATGGGGCTGAGGAAAAAGCTCCATGGTAAAGCATTTGTTTTAAAAGTGTACACAGGAACCTGGGTGTGATCCCCAGGAATGCTAAGTAAATAAGAATGGCAGCTGAAAAGCTGTTTATTATCTGGAGATCTTGACCTTCGTGCAAAGTTTCATGATACTTGGTGACAACTGCTTCTGCACAGATCACCTCACTGCCCACCTATAGCACCTGTTCCTTATCCCTAAACAACTCTTGTCCTCTTCTTCCCATGCAGTGATCTGACTGCTGACTTAGTTGCTTTTATGCTCTTTATAACTCAGCAGTCACACTGTTCCCAAACACACACACAGGCAATCTGCCTCTTTACTCCCAGTATTTTATTTGCTGTTCTTTTTCCCAATTCAAGTCTATTTTGAAAAAGTGTAAATTTTATATAGGTATTTCTTGCCTTTGGGAGTCAAGTGGGTATGGAGATCTATAATAGAGGTTGGTTTTTAATCTCAGCTCATAACCCTTTAGGCCACAAACAGACTTTATTGAAAGTGAATAATGGTTATAAAGTAAAATCACTTCCTCCATTTTGAAATATTAGATGCCTTTCATTGACTTTTTTAAATGAGTGACTAAGGTTTCCTAATTATTTTTACAACAGAATTTTTCCATACAACTTTTCTCTGTGTGGTTAAAAGTACAGGAATGACCTTGGGATCTTGTGTCTAGCTGTTAATTAGCATGCTATTTACATGCTTTTGGTTTGAAGCAAACTGACTTGTGATATTCTCTCAACTCTAACGTAAGTCCTCAGTCCCACAAGTTTATTCCTTCACTCAGCAAGTGTGAAGCACTTATCATCAGGCTTCATGAGTTCCTGTTAGTGACATGATGGTGGTAGAAATGACACATGGGAACCAAACATGATCTGCATATCAAATTAAACTATGTTTTATTTTGCACTTCCAGGGATCAAACATAGGCCTCACACATGCTCTACCACTGGGCATCACCTCCAGCAAGAAGCTACATTTCAGTTCAAGAGATGGGCACTTATACAATTATGAATTGACAAAGTGAACTAAATACTAACTAGCTATCTTAGATCCCCATCACCACTGTAATGAAACATCATGATCTAAAGGAAGTTTGGGGAAAAAGAATTTATTTTGCTTACTCTTCCATATCACTATTCATCATCAAAACAAGTCATAACAGGAAATTAAATAGGTCAGGAACCTAGAGGCAGGAGCTGACATAGTAGCATTGGAGGAGTGCTGCTTGCTGGTTTGGTCTTCATGGCTTGTTCTGTTCAATCTGCTTTCTGATAGAACCCAGAACCACCTGCCCAGGGATGGTACCACCCACAACTGGCCAGGTCCTCTCCCATCAATCACAAATTAGGAAAATGCCCTATAGGCTTGCCTAGTCTTAATGGAAGCATTTTCTCAATTGAGGTTCCCTCCTCTCAGATAACCCTATCTTGGGTCAAGTTGACATAAAAATAGCCAGCACAAAATCATTGGATGTGTGAAGACTCCCTCAGACTGTGATTTCACAAATAAGTGCATGTTTACCTAGAGTTTGAGAATTAGACTTTGTCATGATACAATGACAGAAATTTTGGAAGTCAACGAAAAAGGAGAAATATTTACAGTTTAACTGAGTAATAAAAAATAAGTGGAGAGACTTTTAAAATTATATATCATGCATGAATATTGTTAGCTGGCTCACATGAATAGCTGAAATCATATCAATTCATAAGAAACTGTGGTCAAAGGGATTTAAAATGACTTTTTGTCATCCAGGTAGAATATCCTGGACAAGAGGAAATAGAAAATATTCACTTAATATTAAGCAACAACAGAGAAGAAATAGGTCAGAGGTGGGAATGATTTAGTGGTAGTAGCTTTGAAAACTATAACACCATGTGGAAATCAGCTAACCCATCTAAAAGGAAGCCTGTGTACATGTGATTAAAAAAAGAATTTTGTCTGGGCGTTGGTGGCGCTCACCTTTAATCCCAGCACTCGGGAGGCAGAGGCAGGCAGATCTCTGTGAGTTTGAGGCCAGCCTGGTCTACACAGTGAATTCCAGGACAACCTCCAAAACAATACAGAGAAACCCTGTCTCGAAAAAAAACAAAAACAAAAAAAAAGTATTTTTGCTGTGCATAATTATAATGTAATAATTACTTCCATAGTTAGAGGCTTTCTTTGAGCACTAACTCTGGCCTAAGTAAGCTGTTCTCGTTTTCATTCTTCCCTCAGCAAATACAAATGCTGTCTCTGACATCCGAAACAATGCATGGAATGAATCACTCTGTGGTATCCGAGTTTGTGTTCCTCGGGATCTCTAACGTATGGGAGATCCAGTTTTCACTCTTTATCTTCACCTTGTTGTTCTACTCTGCAAGCATGATTGGCAACCTTGTCATTGTGCTCACTGTAACCTTGGATAATCATCTAAACTCCCCCCTGTACTTTCTCTTAGCTAATCTCTCAGTCATTGATATGATATTCTGCTCAATTACAGCTCCTAAGATGATCTGTGACATTTTCAAGGAACACAAAACCATCTCCTTCTGGGGATGTATAATGCAGATCTTCTTCAGTCACGCAGTTGGGGGCACTGAGATGGTGCTGCTCATAGCCATGGCTTTTGACAGATATGTAGCCATATGTAAACCTCTGCATTACCTGATCATCATGAGCCCACGGGTGTGTCTATTCTTTTTAGTTACATCCTGGGTCATGGGCCTTACTCACTCAGTGGTACAATTGGCGTTTGTGTCTGACTTGCCTTTCTGTGGTCCTAATACATTGGACAGTTTTTATTGTGACCTCCCCCGACTCCTCAGACTTGCCTGCGCAAACACTCAAGAGTTTGAGCTGATGGTCACTGTCAACAGTGGACTAATTTCTGTGGGTTCCTTTTTCTTACTGGTCATTTCCTATATTTTCATTCTGTTCACTGTTTGGAAGCATTCTTCTGGTGGATTGTCTAAGGCCCTTTCCACTCTTTCAGCCCATGTCACTGTGGTCATCTTGTTCTTTGGGCCACTGATGTTTTTCTATACATGGCCATCACCAACATCACACCTGGATAAATATCTTGCTATTTTTGATGCATTTATCACTCCCTTTTTGAATCCAGTCATCTATACATTCAGGAACAAAGACATGAAAGAGGCAATGAGGAGACTATGGAACTATCTTAGACACTACAGGAAAATGTCATAAAAAGCTTTGGTACTATTATAGATGCTCCATCATGGTCATTGCAGAATGTCAGAGACATTCCTAAGATTTGTGATGCTGCATGCCCATAAACTGTGGCATTGGTTACACCATTAGAAATGGTGTTAATGATTGATACTCTATACATGAGTATTAAAATAAATTCAATGTCCTTAATAATTTACCATCCTGAAAGTTCATGATATCGGGAAATTTTATAGCATAAATCAAAGTATTATATTTTATATCTTTTTTATAGTAGGAAGACTATTCCATTGAAAGATGGATTACAGTCACATGATCTTTAATCTGCTCACTATCTGCCTTGATATTAAGTTTCTTGTTTTTAATATATTTGCTTTCCCTTGTTCCAGCATCTATATATTTTACCTCTTTATCATATCTTTCTGTATTACAATCTGTAAAATTGTTAGTCTTGTGTGTAGAATATTAGAATTGAATGTTGGAGTGATTGACCAAAACTATTTGTTACAATCTCCTTAAGTTACAAATGTTAAAATACAAAATACTTTTATGTATTCTTTTTCATATATTACATCTAGACTGCAGTTTTCCCTTCCTCCACTCTTTCCAGTCCTTCCCCACCTCTCTCCCCTTTCCCAGGCACTCCTCCACTTCCTTCCAGAAAAGAGCAAGCCTCTCAGGGATATCAACCAAACACGGCATAGCTAGTTACAATAACACTAAGCACATAGCTTCATATCAAGGCTGGATGAAGCAACCCAATAGGAAGAAAAGGGTCCCAAGTGCAGGCAAAAGAGTCAAAGACACCCCCAGACTCCCACTGTTGGGAGTCCCACAAGAACACCAAGCTACGCAACCATAGCATATATGCATAGGACCTAGATCAGACCCATACTGACTCCCTGATTGTCACTCCAGTCTCTGTGAGTCCCTATGAGCCTGTGGGCCATGTTCTCCTACTGTCCTCAACCCCTCTGGTTCCTCCTCCCTTACTTCTTCCATGGAGTTCCAACTAATGTTTGACTGTGAGTCTCTGCATCTGCTCCCATCAGTTGTTGGATGAAACCTACATTTTCAAAAGAGAAATTGATGGAACTTTCCCAGAAAAAAAAACAGTTATAAAGGAATCAGGAAGAACCAAGATCAAGAAACCTTGATACTAACAACTACATCAACGTCCTTTCATTTTCAGGTCAGCTGAGTATTTGAATAAATGCTCATATTTCACTTTTCAGATTTTCCTGTAAGCCTGATTTAACAAGGGAGAACTGTATGTCTCCCTTGCATCCCTCCCTGTAAAGAATCATTTTCATTTGGCATGCCACAGTCATTTCTATTCATTTCCTAACTTCTCGCACTACCATACTATTCCTTGCTCAGGTCCTATGAAAGGTGAATTTTAAACTATTACACTAATTTTGAAAAAAATGAAACCTCCATATTAAGCAGTATTCTCTTGGCTAGAGTAATGTTCTCAGAGACTCTCAATCAAAATCTACTATATAAGCCTGTAGTCCTCTGTACACTTAAATAATTTCTTTTGTCCCTGAAATTACCAATACTTAATCATCTTGGGGTAAGATGTCTATTTAGTTTTCTTTGGATGAATAGAAATTTGTTCCATTCCTTTCCTTTGAATTGAAACAATATATTTTGTATATTAAATTATTATGTATATTGGGATCAATTTCTGAAATTTGTTTTATTCATGATCCAATTTGTCTATTGTTCTGTCTGTAGAACACTTTTTTAAAGATTTAGTTTTATTTATGTGTGTATGTGCATATGCGCATGTGCACATGCCGGATGTGTTCAGATACCCACAGAGGCAAGAAAAGGAACTATAGTTACAGACTATTGTGAGCTGCCTGACGTAGGTGCTGGAGACCAAACTAAGACCCTCTAGAAGAAAAACAAGTGCTTCCCAATATATAACATACTCTCCTGATGCTTGTGAATTAATGGTCTGTTGTTTTTATACTAAATCTCAGTCTTATGGTTTTACCAATAAAGACTTGGTAGTCAATGCTGGGGTAAAAACCTCCTAGCTCAGAGAGGCAGAGGAATAACTAACCTTCCTCCTTAGCCAATGTCACAGATGGATTTGTGGTGATGTATTGTTTATGATTTAATAAACCTTACTTGGGGATCAGAATGCAAAGCTAGCTCCACTAACTAGCCATAGAGGCCAACCAGTGGTGGCACATATCTTTAATCCCAGGACTCAAGAGACAAAGGCAGATGTATCTCTGTGAGTTCAAGGCCACCCTGGGCTACACAAGAGTGAACCACTCTAAAAGAGTTCATGTCTTTAATCCAAGCACTAGAGATGTATATAAGTAAGAAGCAAAGGGTCTCATGAGTGATTCAGTTTCCAGTCACAGGATCTCCATTTCAACCTTGATAGAGATAAGAGCTGTTGGCTGGCTGCTTTGCTTTTCTGATCTTCAGCTTAATCCCCATTATCTGTCTCTGGGTTTTATTATTCATACTACACACCTTTATCTTCTGCTGTCCCAAACCAAAAAGTCACCAGATTCGAAAGTCTTTCCTCACTACTTCTCCATCCATTTTCGAGGCTCCCTCTTACTCTCTATAGCTACTTCCTGTCAACTAGTTGCTGCCTCCACCTCTTTACCCAAGGTTGATTTTATTTAATTAATGCAATTTTGGGTTTTGCAGTGTGATCAAATATCCTGCAAGAATGGTCAGCTACAGCATCTAATCTGAAAAGATCAGCTTTCTTTCTATGTATATTTTTCTAAATCACTGTAATATGTATCGTTGTTGACATTAATTGTACATATTAACCATATATACTGATGCTACCATGAATCATGTACTGTGGAAGGATTGTCTCTTTCTGAGGGAAATGTGATCAATCTAACGTTTAGCCTTATGGCTCTTTCTCAGAAATTTTTAAAAATGGACACCCCCATGGAGGGTCTCACCCTCCCTGGGGAAATGAGGGGATAATGGGAGGGTTGGGAGGAGGACACGGGAGGAGGAGAGGGAAAGGGAGAGGGACCTGGAACTGACTTGTGAAGTAACCTTGTTTCTTATCTAAATTTAAACTGAAAAATAAATTTAAAAAGTAAAATAAAAAAAGAACATTTTATGACAGTCAAGTGTGTGTGAAAATTATTTTGGTTTAAAACTTGTACAGTTAATTATCGAACATGGTTACTAAGGACTATAAAGGAGCCTAGTAATTGACATTTTCCGTATGGTGAGTTATGATAACGTCTCGTCACTTGTGCCTGTGGATATGGGATTCAGAGACATAAAAGCACAACACCTAAAAACTCATAAGTCAGCTGGCCTGAAGGGAAAAAGAGAGAACCCACTCCCAAAAGCCATCCTCTGACTGACACATGGGCTGTGGCACACACCATACAAACACAACGTATACACACACACACATGCACGCACGCATGCACACATGCATGCACACACACACACACACACACACATGCTATAATGGCAAATATTTTTTTTGGTTTTACAAGACAGGGTTTCTCTGTATTGTTTTGGAGGCTGTCAGTCCAGCCTGGCCTCAAACTCACAGAGATCCACCTGCCTCTGCCTCCTGAGTGCTGGGATTAAAGGCGTGTGCCACAAGCGCCCGGCTTAATGGCAAATATTTTTATCACAAAAATAGAGCAGGACCACCATATCATCCACAATACCATCCCTGGTTATATCCCTGAAGACACTTTAGTCAGATTACAACCAGAATACTTGTACAGCCACGATTTTATGGCCCTACTCACAATAACTGAGCTATGAGAGCAATCTAGCTGCTCACCAACAGGTGAATGTATAAAGAAAATACTACATATGTGTGTATATTAGCATATACGGTACATGTATATGCTAATGTTAGTAATGTATCATTCCATCATTTAAAAAAAATAATATAATTCTGTCATTTGCAGCAAAGTGTATGTAGCTGGAAGACATCATATTAGGTAAATAAACTAGACACAAGAAAGAAGTTCCACATTCATCATATATATAAAGCAAAAACAATATAATGTTGACTTGAATGTAGAATGCTGACTGCTAGATACGGCATGGGTGAGGAGCCTGATATTTTAGAGAAAAATCAAACATTTTGTAACTAAATGTGACACAAATATCCAACACTGTTTTTGTGAGACAGGATCTCATATACCCTTGAGCTCACTATGTAGTTGAGAATGACCCTGAACTCCTGATCCTCCTGCCTCAACTTCCCAGGTACTGGGACTACCGGTGTGTATAACCAATCCCAGCAATACCATACATCATGACAAACAAGAGGTTCAACTCCTATGAGAAGTGCATGTTCTCCCTGATGAAAGTACAGTAACTCGAGGCTGACACCAGAAAGAACTGTCCTCTGAAAGAAACTATCAACACAGGGATATTGCTTTGAGATTCTAGCAGCTTCTTAGTTAATATTGAAAATAAAAAGAACTCCTGACACAGAAATATCAGAAGCTAAAACTTATCTGTTTTACCAAAATGTTCTAGTCATGCCCTAAGGTTTCAGGTGAGCTTGAAGAAAATGATGCTGTTGGTGTAGGTTGAGCACCTGATACATATAAAAACAGGACTACAGATCCCGCTAGAAGAGGTTCACACAGAACAAATTCATCATAAAATCACTTCAAAGCATATCCTAATGGTCTACAGTCAACATGAAATTCACTACACTTAACTGTTATTTATGGCAATAATAACTTCTTTAAATCATTTGCTGGTTGGTAAAATCTGTTTTTAGAATTGTAAGAGAAATTACTCATAAAATGAGTACCCTACATCTGACAGAGGGCTAATCTCCAAAATTTACAAAGAACTCAAGAAACAAGTCTCCAAAACACCAAAGGATCCACTTAAAAGGTGGGGTACAGGGCTAAATAGAGAATTCTCAGTAGAGGAGGCTAAAATGGCCAAGAGACACTTAAGAAAGTGCTCAACATCCTTAGCCATCAGGGAAATGCAAATCAAAACAACTCTGAGATACCATCTTACTCCTGTCAGAATGGCTAGAATCAAAAACACCGAAGACAATTTATGCTGGAGAGGATGTGGAGAGAGAGGAACACTCCTCCACTGCTGGTGGGAGTGCCGACTCATACAGCCTCTTGGGAAATCAGTATGGAGATTCCTCAGGAAAATGGGAATTAATCTACCACTAGACCCAGCAATTCCACTCTTAGGCATTTATCCAAATGAGGCAGGTTCATACAACAAGGGCATCTGCTCCACTATGTTCATAGCAGCATTGCTTGTAATAGCCAGAACCTGGAAGCAACCTAGATGCCCCTCAACTGAAGAGTGGATAGAGAAAATGTGGTACATTTACACAATGGAGTATTACTCAGCAGAAAAAAACAATGGAATCTTGAAATTCGCAGGGAAATGGATAGCACTGGAAGAAACCATCCAGAGTGAGGTAACCCAGTCGCAAAAAGACAAACATGGTATGTACTCACTCATATATGGATTTTAGACATGGATCAGGAGAGTGCCAGTCTGCACTTCCACAGATAGAGAGTCTGGGAAACAGGAAAGAACCTAAAAGATATGCATATATGCATAGTACCCAAGAGAAGAGGATGGAGACAAGATCCTCTGAATGGATGGGGAACACAGTGAGGGGTGGGGGGGAGTGGGACCTGGGAAGAAGAGAGGGGGTGAAGAGGAAGAGAGTTGGTCATGGGGGAACAGGAAGTTGAGGGGGTGGGGGTAGAATAGGGGGAAGAGGGAATCATAAGATCGAAGACAGATCAGGCACCAGAGTGACCTCGAGTGATCTAAAGGGATAACACCAATTGGCAAGCTAAGCAATAGTGGAGGGACCACCTCGAATGCCCATTCCTGATAATGAACTTGATGTCTATAACCATCCGGGAGCCTTCATCCTGGGACTGATGGAAGCAGAGGCAAACACACAATTAAACACTGAACTGAACCCAAGGAACCCAGTGACAGAGAGAGAGGAGTGATGAGCAAATTGGCAAAGAATGGGCTGGCAAAACCAGCAGAGACAGCTGATCTGAACAGGGGAGAGCTCTTGGACCCCAGACCGACAGTGGGGAGGCCAGCATGGGACTGATCTGGACCCCCCCAAATGTGAGTGTCAGTGAGAAGGCCTGGGCAACCTATGGGGCCCTGAGCTGTGGATCAGTGTCTTTCCCTGGTATACAAACTGTCTTCGTGTGCCTATAGCACAAAGAGAGATGCTCTCTCAGCCTGGACTCTTAGGGGAGTGCCTGGACCCTACCAAGAGTAAAATGACAGACTCTAGATATCCCCTATGTGGAAGGATTTGGCAATAGGGTGGGAGGGAGGGGGGAAGGGGAGGCGGGAGGAGGGGAGGGAGAGGGAACTGGGATTGACATGTAAAACAAGCTATTTAAAATTAAAATAAAAAATGATAAAAAAAAACCAAGTGTTCATACATGTGTGGGTTAATATCAGTGTTTTCAATTGGATTCCATTGGTCTACCTGTCTATTTTTGTGCCAATACCAAGCTGTTTTCAGGACTATAGCTCTATAATAGAGCTTGAAGTCAGGGATGGTGATTCCTCCGGACACTCTGGAAACAGGGTTGTTTTGGCTATCTTGGGTCTTTTGTTTTTCCATATAAAGTTGAGAATTGTTCTTTCAAGGTCTGTGAGGAATTGTGCTGGGATTATGATGCTGATTGCATTGAATTTGTAGATTTCTTTTGGCATGCGACTGATCCAGACCCCCTGAATGTGGATGTCAGTGAGGAGGCCTAGGCAATCTATGGGGCTTTGGGTAGTAGATCAGTATATATCCCTGGCACACAAATGGACTTTGGGCACCTATCGCACAATGGGGAATGCTCTCTCAATCTGGACACTTGGGGGAGGGTGCAGACCCTCCCAGGAAAGAAATGACAGACTCTAGAGATCCCCCATGGAGTGCCTCATCCTCCCTGGGTGAACAGAGTGGGGACTAGGTGGGGGACTGGGAGGCTGGTGGGGGAGGAGCAGGCATGGAGGGGAGAGAGAGGGAGCTGGGACTGACATGTGAAGCAAGCTTCTTTCTAACTTAAATATAAAATAAAAAAGCAAAAAAAAAAAATGAGAGTTGGTTCCTATTTTTCCAAGGGCTAATAAATCCCTTAATACAATCAACACTGATCCGGAGAAGTCTTTGTTGGTGGGGCTCCATCTATATACTGAAGTGTGTTTAGAAGCATAAGAGACCCAATCATACGCGCTTGCACACAGTTAACGGAAATCTTAACAAATGTCCACTAGAGGGCAGTCACTGCCAGCAGAGTGGGAGAGACAGACTAACGTACCTGCTGAATATGTTCCGATTGTACAGTAGATGCATATTTAATTCATACCTTGATTAATGTATTTTAAACATTGCCATATGTTAAGAATAAAGACAGCTTCATGCTTAAACACTATAGAATAATGAATAAAAATTTCTTATAAAACCAAACTAAAAATAAGTCTAATTTTTTTCTTGGAATGAGACATATCTCAGTGGCATAGCATTTTCCCAGCATGTAGGAAGCCCTGGATTTGATTACCAACATCACGTGAGAAAAATTAGTTTGAAGTCTTGCTAGAGCCATGAAATGTACTTATAAAGTAGACATATTTATAATTTTATTAATCCTTACACTTAAATATATACTATTAGGAGTTTGTTCATATTTTCCTAATTCTCTTTAGGATAACATAATTTGTAACCAGAAAATTATGTTAAAAAGAAAACCCACAAGGTGCAGTGCCCTAGGCTCTAGAAAGTACAAGGTCAGGCACTCATGGTGACACACAACTTTAATCCTAGCACTTAGGAGGCAGAAGCAGGCAGACCTCTTTTTAACCCAAGAACCATGACAGCATTCAGTCACTGGACATTTTAGAAAAACGAAAATAATGTACAATACATAGTAATAATGACAGCTATTCAAGGATCTGCTCCTCAGTATTTTCAGACTCTTTAGAGCCAGTGTTCATCAAAAGAATTGACAGTCCTAAAAGTCAGAGTCCTTCAGAAGGTGTTCCACAGCTCATTTTTCCCAAAAAATAAAATGGAGAACAAGAGAGGGAGGTAATCATCTTGATATCAGATACACACACCCACACACGACACTACAGACATACCACACACAACACAGACACATACACACCACACACATTCCACACACACACCACACCACACACACACCCCATACATATACACAACACACACAACACACACAGACCACACACACACAACACATATACCCAACACAAAACATACACATTCCACACATACACACCACACATACACACCACATGCACACACACACCATACATATACATAACACACACTACGCACACACCATACACCACATACACAGAAAACACACACACACCACACCACACACACACATCACACACAAGTATGTGCACCCACATACACAATAAGAAATAAAAATAAACAATATAAGGATCACTTAGACCCATTTTTCATTTCTAGAATTCTGTGATCATTTGTTTACATAACCTTAGCCTTAATTGAATTATACAGACAAAGGCATCTAAGAATTTAATGAGTGGCAAGTTGGGAAGTAGAGAGTCATGCTTTCTAAATTCAACAGAATGCAAATACATAAAATAAAAATGTTTTGCTAAGTTCCAGGACAGCCTCCAAAACAATACAGAGAAACCCTATCTCAAAAAACCAAAAAATTATATTATTATATATATGTATCTGTAAACATAGCATATATATGTATATATGTGTGTGTGTGTATTTATGTGTAGAAAAACTAAAGTCATATGAAACCTGTCAAAAAAAAATGTTTTGCTAACGTGTCTTGGGTTGCTGAGTTTTATAGTTATGTCATTAATAAAAGAAGAGTTTTGAATTATTGCTGGTTTATATAGTGTTAATTGCATTACAATCCTAATGTCATTGAACTCCTACCATGCTTTTCTTTCTTTTCTTAATTACTGTCCCATTCGTAGTGATAAACTTTATACGAACTACTTTCCTCACCAATACCTCCCTTCCCTCCCTACTGATCCTCAGCACCAATTACAATGAGATCATTAGGATTCTTTTCTCCACCCTCTGCCTCTGTGTCCCTCTGAAAGCAAGCCAGAAGATTGTTTTTAATCTTCCTGGAAATGTTGCTGGCTTTATTCATTTATTCACATGAACCTACCCTCCTGGTTTTCCCATCATGTTTTCCATCCCATCACCTCTTTGCGTGCTAAATCAAACCTTCCATCCTCAGATCTGAGTTTTTCCTTAAACCCAGCTTCTACATATTTCATCTTTAGGTGATTAGTTCTATAAGTTAAAAACGCATCTGAAAGAGTCTTTCTGTGTCTCATATGGGTGCAAGTAAGACAATTTCTCCAACGGCTTTGGAACTAGGAATGGTTCTGCTCTGGTTTCCATTGGTGTGCTTTGCTTGCTTTGCTTTGCTTTGCTTTGCTTTGCTTTGCTTTGCTTTGCTTTGCTTTGCTTTGCTTTGCTTTGCTTTTGCAGTGCTAGAGATCAAACCAGACCTTATACACAATGGGCAAGAGCTCTATAGTTCAGGTACCTCCCTAACTATTTCCAATCTTTTGTAGCAAGCATTTCTTTAGTATAGAAGTACCAGAATGTAAAGGGCTATTATTCCTAATTTGTAACAAGCATTCTTCCTGCCAGCCTGGTCCCAGAGCCACATCAGTCGCAAATGAACACGCAGTACGCTAAATTAATTATGAAGCTGTTGGCTGTTTACTGTGGTTTCTTGTTGGCTAGCTCTAACTTATTAGCCCATACCTGCTAATCTGAGTATTTCCATGTGGGGTCTTCTCTTACTGGAAAAAGGGTTCGAACCTCTTACTCCTCTGGAGTCCTACATGGTTGGTGACTGACTGTGTCTCCATTTCCCAGAATCCTCCACCTCTCCCAGTCCCACCTATCTTGCTTCCCTGTTTGCCAACAGTGCTTCATTCATCAACCAATAAGACAAACATATACACAGAAGACCATTGCCCATCACTAATTGCTTATAGACTATAAAAAAACATTTCATATCTCTTGTTGGAAAATAGTCCAAGAAAAATGATAATATGTTTCACAGATTTTTTAATGACTCAAAGGTGAAAGAGATGACCACAGATTCAATCCCTTGACACCAAACTGGAAGACCTGAGGTTATGCCTGAATTCAGTCCCTGGACCTCAAAAGTTTTACTCTGAAATGGGGATCAGTCTACCACAAGATCCAGCAATTCCACTCTCAGGCATATAACCAAAAGATGCACATTCATACAACAAGGTTGTCTGTCCCACTATGTTCATAGCAGCGTTATTTGTGATAGCCAGATCCTGGAAGCAACCTAGATGCCCCTCAACTGAAAAGTGGATAGAGAAAATGTGATACATTTACACAATGGAGTACTACTCAGCAGAAAAAAAACAATGAATCTTGAAATTTGCAGGCAAATGGACAGTACTAGAAGAAACCATCCTGAGTGCGGTAACCCAGACACAAAAACCAAACATGGTATGTACTCACTCATATATGGACTTTAGACATGGATCAGGGGAGTGTCAGCCTACAATACCAGGGCCAGTGAGTCTGGGAAACAGGGAGGTTCCCAAAAGATATGCATTATACTCCAGAGAAGTGGAAAGAGGCAAGATCTCCTGAGAAGATTGGAAACATGGGGAGAGAGGAGTGGGAACCAGGAAAAAGAGAGGGGGAAAAAGAGGAGGGTAAAAGAAGACATGGGGAGCAGGAAGGTTGAGTCGGGGTAAGAATAGAGGAGACTAGGATGAGAGATACCATAATAGTTGGAGTCATTATAACTTTGAGGAAAGAGCTGACACCAGTGAGATTTCCATAGATCTACAAGGATAATACCAACTGGAAAACTAAGTCATAGCGGAGAGACTACATTAATAGCCCCTACCTAATGATAAGGTTGATGACTTCCTTATATGACATCCTAGAACCTTCATCCAGTGACTGATGGAAGCAGAGACAGATACTCACAGCTAAATACTGAACTGACCTGCAGGAATCCAGTGACAGAGGTGAAGGAGTGATGAGCAAAGGGATCAAGACCGTGCTGGTGAAACCCACAAACACAGCTGACTGGACAAGGGGGAGCTCTTGAACCCCAGACTGATGGCTAAGAGGCCAACAGGGAACTGATCCAAACTCCATGAATGTAGTGCCAGTGAGGAGGCCTCAGAAATCTCTGGGGCATTGGGTAGTAGATTAGTGTTCACCATGGCATACAAATGAACTTTAGGAGCCCCTTCCACATGGAAGGATGCTTTCTCAGCCTGGACAAAAGGGGAAGGGCCTAGGTTCTGCCCTGGATGAAATGACAGACTCTGGAGATCCCCACTGGAGGAGTGATGAGTAAAGGGGTCAAGACTGGGTGGGTGAAACCCACAGACACTGTAGACCTGAAGAAGGGGGAGCTCATGAGCTCTAGACTGATGGCTCAGAGGCCAGCATGGGACTTATCCAGACCCCCTAAATTTAGGTGCCAGAGAGAAGCCCTCGGCAATATATGGGGCCTTGGGTAGTATATCAGTAGTTATCCCTGGCATGCAAATGCACTTTGGGAGCCCATTCCACATGGAGGGATGCTCTCTCAGCCTGAACACATGGGGGAGGGCCTAGACCCTGACCGGGATGATATGACAGACTTCAGAGATTCCCCCATGGAGGGCTTCACCCTCCCTGGAGAGCAGAGTGGGGACTGGTTGAGGGGTCGGGGGGAGTTGGGGGACAGGGAAGGAGGGGAGTGAGAGGGAGCTGGGACTGACATGTGAAGCAAGCTTGTTTCTAATTTAAATTTTAAAAAAAGATAGAAAAAAAGTTTTCCTCTGACCACCAACATTCACCATGGCACATGGACACTTACAAACACTCACACATATAAAATTTCCTTTAAAATAATAAAAGATGACATCAAATGAGCTACTTAATTTTGCATACCTGACTATTAAATCCAATCCCAGTTCTTGCAATCATTTTTTTAAAGTAACTGACTAAGAAAAAGTATCTGAAAGAAATATCAAAAATTGTAACAGTGACACCAGCAATGATTCTTCAGGTAGAATCTGTTTTCATTTAGTAACATACATATATGAGACCCACAATATATGACATCTAATCTCAGTTTTTCATTCATTTTGCTAATTCAGACTATTTAACCTCTTTGTGCATAAAGTCTAAATCCTGCATGAAGGAGGGGCTAAAATGTCTGATACTCCCTTTTGACTTAGGCCAGCGGTTCTCAACCTGTGGGTCATAAACCTATATCTCCAAAAACTTTCATTAGAATTCTTAACAGTATTGAAATTACAGTTATAAAGTAGCAACAAAAGTAATTTTATGGTTGGGGGTCACCACTACAAGAGGAACTGTATTAAAGGATCACAGCATTAGGAAGGTTGAGAACCACTGACCTAGACAGTTTTTTCATGCCTCCCTCTTCCAAGCACTGGAATTATAGGCATGAACCATCATGTGTGGCTATTCAATGATGCATTTTAATGTGTTATAAGAAAATACCTAAGTAATAAGCTTAATATGCTAGAAGAAATTATCCAAGTGATTCATTTATTAAAATTATAAAATTAAGAATTTAGTTGATAAAAATATATTGAATACATATTATATTCTACTTTTCATGCCCAGAAATTTGGAAATTTGTTTATAAAATTCAGTCCAATAGTAAGAAGGAACATGGGAGTTGGGCATGGTGTCACATGCCTTTAATCCCAGCACTCAGGGAGACAGAGGCTAGTTGACCTCTATGAGTTTGAGGCCAACCTATGTAGGAGGAAAACAATGCCGCCATTAACCATGTGACTTACTAGAGGCGCATACAGATGAGGTAATAAAAAAGCAGTTTACCACATCGCTAACCACACCCACTTTAGGCATGACTAAAGACGTATACGGACGGACGTAAAGACCTATACGTACGTAGGCGGTGAACTACGTCACTAGCCAGGCCCACTTTTGGGCATGGCTAGGGGGCGTTATGGGGGAAGGCATAAAAGATTGAACAACGGGAGTCTTGGTCTCTTTTTCCGGCTCTCGGCTTCCAGTTTGGCGGTGGAAAACTACTGGGCTCATCTGGGTTACTTGTTTGGTATCTTGTGAGTAATTTCTACAATAAATACTTAGTTTTACTTTCAGTAAGTGTGCCGTTTATCATTACAGCATCATTTGGTACATCAAACCTAGTCTACAAAATGAGTTCCAGGCCAAGCCAGGACTGTTACACAGAGAAGCCCTGTCTCAAAAAAACAAAAGAAGGATGAGGATCATGGGTCTTTTAAACACTTGGGTATGCTATTGCAAGACACCATGTAGTTTTGACACAGGACTCAGAAGATTAGAGCTGGCTCTAGCCTGACAGTCTCCTCCCTGTGCTTCCACAGTACCAGAAGGTGCTAGGCAAGCTGCCAGAGAAGAGAAGCAAACAGTAGTTCTAACCAGCTGTGATGCCAGTTGACCACAACAATGGCCAGCATGTCAAGATATCCCTAAAAGTGCAATAATGACTCTCATATTGTGGCAGTAACCAACAACTGTCTAGTTGCACTTAAAGCCTGCTCAACAGGAGGGAAATCATGTCAGGTACTGTAAATCTAGCCAACTAAGCAAAGCCAGTGAGATCATGGATCTTAGAGAAGAACCTACTACTGTCACTTTACTAGACTAGCATAATTGCTAGCTTCACTCTAAAATGTGTCCTTATACCCACAGTTACATGTATCTCTTACTTCATCAGAAAGGCTTCTCTTTGCAGTAGATGGAGACCGTGTTTTAAAAGCCACAACTGGTCGTAATGTGGAGAGCATCTACAACACAGCTAGTGAACCTGTTGCTCAGGGAATATCATAGAAGAGAGGGTAGGAAGATTTCAAGAACCAGAAGACCAGGAGGTCTGCTGTGAGATTGTGAGAAATTACAGGGAAATTACAACCATGGAGTTGGGGACAAGCACATGAGGGTAATGAGCTCCTTACCATATCTCTGCTGTTCTAATCCTCTGACTCTGCTGGAACACAGTTTTTAAAGGAGATTAAGTGGTCTTAAGACCTTATCTATGCTTGCCATAAGCACTGGTTGGTATACATAAAAAGCTACAATTTAGTGATCCAATTTCAGAATGATACTGTGGTAAACATAAAAAGTAATTTTAAGGACTGGGTGTGATGGTGTGCACCTTTAAGCCCGTAATTCAGGAGGCAGAAGCAGGTGGATCTCTATGAGTTTGAGGACAGCATGGTGTACATGGTGAGCTCCAGAACAGTCATCTGTAATGTAAAAAGCCATCTCAAAAATATAAATAGTAATTTTAAAATCATTACTGTTTACTTTTCCTTATACAAGGGCAGTATACACTGAAGGATGAGACAGGCGTTATTGCTTTAATGTCTGCTATGCTCATTTTTTCTCATCTATCACAGCTGATTCCACAATGTCTCACCCAATTTTTTTAAAAAATAAGAAAAATGGATCGTCAATTGTATATATAATTATGAATATATGTACGTACCCAGCAATAATAAACAAAGAAAAGGAGGCTATCAGATAGAGGGGTTGAGACGAGTTGGAGGAAAAGTACCTGGGAGGGAGTAGAGGTAGGAATAGGAGGGAGAAAGGGATGCAATTCTACTTCTGTTAAAAACATTTTTTTCAAAACGTGTAACAATTGCAAATTTTCTCATAGTTGCAGAACAGTTTCTTCATATTGTGTATCATAAAACCAAACAAAAATTAAAAAAGAAGATGCAAGAAGGAAAATGCTTCCTCAGAGTACAGAATGGATATATGTAATAGGTCAGTCCAGATCCCTCTATATTAAGGAAAGGGTAGAAAAATATAGGAAGAGTTCCATATTAATACATTTTATAACAACATATTACATTACAGGAATACATCTTCCTTGGTTGTAGGTAGAAAATACACCAAGAAAATCTTGTGTGTTGGTAATTTCACTAGTCAGTAAAGCATGTATAGGGCTATGTGTCTTTAGAGTCTTATATGTAATTTAGAAAACGTTAGAGACACTTGTCTTTGCTGATACCACATTCTTAAAACAGATTCTGGGAACTTGGCATTTGACTGAATGTCCTCCTCATTGCTGCCTTCATCTCTTTGTTTCTAAAAGTATAGATTACAGGGTTCAGAAACGGGGTAATTATTACATCAAAAATGGCAAGGAATTTGTCTACAGGTACTGTAAGAAAAGGCCATGAGTACACAAAGATACATGGGCCAAAAAACAATACCACCACTGTGATGTGAGCTGACAATGTAGAGAGAGCCTTGGACGAGCCTCCAGAAGAATGCTGCCAAACAGTGACCAGCATTAAGGCATAGGAGATCATCAGCGTGATAAAAGTTCCTAGAGAGATGAGGCCACTGTTGACAGTGACCATGAGATCCAGCTTGTACGTGACTGTGCAGGCAAGCTTAATAAAGCGAGGAAGATCACAGTAAAAGCTGTCTACTTCCCTGTGGCCACAAAACTGAAGGTTTGCAACAAATGCAATCTGGATCAGTGAATGCATTATTCCAATGGTCCAAGTCACTACTAAGAGTAAAATGCATGTCCTTGGGTTCATGATAGTGAGGTAATGGAGGGGCTTACAGATAGCGATGTAGCGGTCATAGGCCATGACTATGAGCAGCACCATCTCTGTTCCTCCACTGACATGAATGAAGAACATCTGAGTGATGCAGCCTTGAAGGGAAATGACTTTTCTCTCCTTTAAAAGATCAGAAACCATCTTGGGAACTGTAATGGAGGAAACCCACATGTCGATAAAAGAGAGGTTGGCGAGCAGGAAGTACATGGGAGAGTGTAAATGGGGGTCAGAAATCACGGTGACTACTACTAAGAAATTTCCTAAAATGCCTGCCACATAGAACATAGAGAAAACCAAAAAGAGGACAACACATATCTCCTGAGAACTGGCAAATCCCATCAGCACAATTTCAGACACCAGTGAATGATTTTCTCCCCACATGGTCTCGACTATTTTGGCTCCAGAGTTTCCTGAAAGAACAGTAGAATAAGAAAATAGAATTACTACATATAACATTCAGGGTACCATCAGAGTAACAGAACCTCTAGGAAATAAATGCTGAGGGATCTATTACAGGAATTTGACCTCACATTATCATAGGAGCTTATTTAGCAATCTTTGCCTTCATAATCCCTAGCACTGTACCTTAAAGTCTATAAGACAGGATCCAAAAACACATCAGAAAACTCATCCACCACGATCAAGAAGGCTTCATTCCAGGGATGTAGGGATGGTTCAACATATGAAAATCCATCAATGTAATCCACCATATAAACAAACTGAGTAAAGAAAAATCACATGATCATCTCACTAGATGCTGAAAAAGCCTTTGATAAAATCGAACACCCCTTCATGATAAAGGTCTTGGAGAGATCCGGGATAACAGGAACATACCAAAATATCATATCTCTTCAATATTGTACTGGAAGTTCTAGCTAGTGCAATAAGACAACAAAAGGAGATCAAGGGGATACAAATTGGAAAGGAAGAAGTAAAACTTTCACTATTTGTAGATGATATGATAGTTTACATAAGTGGCCCAAAAAACTCTACCAGGGAACTCCTACAGCTGATAAACACCTTCATCAAAGTGGCAGGATACAAGATCAACTCAAAAAAACCAGTAGCCCTACTATATATAGATGATAAAAGGGCTGAGAAAGAAATCAGAGAAACATCACCCTTTACAATTGCCACAAACAACATAAATTACCTGAGGGTAACGCTAACCAAACAAGTGAAAGACCTGTATCGAAAGAACTTTGAGTCTTTAAAGAAAGAAATTAAAGAAGACACCAGGAAATGGAAAGATCTCCATGCTCTTGGATAGGTAGGATCAATGTAGTAAAAATGGCAATCCTGCCAAAAGCAATCTACAGACTCAATGCAATCCCCATCAAAATCCCAGCACAATTCTTCACAGACCTTGAAAGAACAATTCTCAACTTTATGTGGAAAAAACAAAAAACCCAGAATAGCCAGACAACCCTGCTCAACAAAGCAATGTCAGGAGGCATCACCATCCCTGACTTCAAGCTCTATTTAAGAGCTATAGTCCTGAAAACAGCTTGGTATTGGCACAAAAATAGACAAGTAGACCAATAGAATCGAAATGAAAGCCTTAAGATTAATCCACAAACCTATGAACACCTGGTTTTCAACAAAGAAGCTAAAATTATACAATGGAAAAAAGATAGCATCTTCAACAAATGGTGATGACATAACTGGACATTGGCATGTAGAAGACTACAGATAGATCCATATCTATCACCTTGCACAAAACTTAAGTTCAAATGGATCACAGACCTCAACATAAATCCAGCCACACTGAACCTGTTAGAAGAGAAAGTGGGAGGTACCCTTGAACGAATTGGTACAGGAGACTGCTTCCTGAACATAACACCAGTAGCACAGACACTGAGATTGACAATTAATAAATGGGACCTCCTGAAACTGAGAAGCTTCTGCAAGGCAAAGGACACCATCAACAAGACAAAAAGGCAGCCCACAGAATGGGAAAAGATACTCATTAAACCCACATCTGACAGAAGGCTGATATCCAAAATTTACAAAGAACTCAATAAGCAAGTCTCCAAAACACCAAAGGATCCAATTAAAAAGTGGGTGACTGAACTAAATAGAGAATTCTCAATAGAAGAGTATAAAATGGCAGAGAGACACTTGAGAAAGTGTTCAACATCATTAGCCATTAGGGAATCAAAGCAACTCTGAGATATCATCTTACTCCTGTCAGAATGGCTAAAATCAAAAACACAAACGACAGTTTGTGCTGGAGAGGATGTGGAGAAAGGGGAACACTGCTCCACTGCTGGTGGGAGTGCCAAATCGAACAGTCACTATGGAAATCAGTATGGAGATTCCTCAGGAAAATGGGACTTAGTCTACAAGACCCAGCAATTCTACTCTTAGGCATATACCCAAAATATGCCCATTCACACAACAAGGATGTCTGTTCCACTATGTTCATAGCAGCATTATATGTAATAGCTAGATCCTGGAATCAACCTAGATGCCCCACAACTGAAGTGTGGATAGAGAAAATGTGGTATATTTACACAATGAAGTACTACTCAGTGGGGAAAAAAAACAATGAAGTCTTTAAATTTCCAGGCAAATGGATGGCACTAGAGGAAACCATCCTGAGTGAGGTAACCCAGACACAAAAAGACAAACATAGTATGTACTCATATATATATGGACTTTAGATACGGATCAGGGGAGCCTCAGCCTACAATCCCAGGGCCAGTGAGTCTGGGAAACAGGGAAATTCCCAAGAGAGATGTGTGATACCCCAGAGAAGTGGAATGAGGCAAAAATCTCCTGAGCAGATTGGGAACATCAGAGAAGGGGAGAGATAGCCAGGAAAAAGAGAGGGGGATAAGAGGAGAGAAGAAGAAGGTATGGGGGAGCAGGAAGGTTGAGTCGAGGTAAGAATAGAGGAGACCAGGATGAGAGATACCATAATAGATTGAGTCATTATAGCTTGAGGAGAGATATGACACTAGTGAGATCTCCAGAAATCTATAAGGATAACACCAACTGGCAAACTAAGCAATAGTGGAGAGACTACATTAAATGCCCCTCCTTGATGGTAAAGTTGATGACTGCCTTATATGCCACCCTAGAACCTTCATCCAGTGACTGATGGAAGCACAGATACCGACAGCTAAACACTGAACTGAACTCCAGGAACCTAGTGACAGAGATGGAGGAGTGATGAGCAAAGGGGTCAAGACCATGATGGTGAAACCCACAAAGACAGCTGACAGGATAAGGGGGAGCTCTTGAATGCCAGACTGATGCCTGAGAGGCCAACAGGGGACTGATCCAGACTCCATGAATGTGGTCTCAGTGAGGAAGCCACAGAAATCACTGGGGCCTTGGGTAGTAGATCAGTGTTTACCATGGTTTATGAATGATCTTTGGGAGCCCATTCCAAATAGAGGGATGCTCTCTTAGCCTGAACACAGGGGAAGGTCCTGCCCTGGATGAAATGACAGACTTTAGAGATCCCCCAAGGAGGGCCTCACTCTCCCTGGGGAATGATGTAGGGATTGGGTAGGGGGCTTGGGGGCTGGTGGAGGAACAAGGGAGGAGGGGTGGGAGAGGGAGCTTGGATTGACATGTGAAGCATTCATGTTTCATATTTAAATAAAAACATTACAAAAAAGTTAGCCAAAGCTTCTAGAAATGTAAAATAAAGCCAAAAGCCAAAAGCAATATCGCAGACAGTCTAGTCCAGGATATAATTTGCCAGTTAAAAGCTACATCTGAAGGTGCAACACGGAAAGCAGAGCTGGGAATCATAAATTATAAGTTAAAGACATAGAGAAACATGAGGAAAGTGTGACATAAGTCTAGCCAAAGGTCCAGGGCATGGATAGTTAATAGTTAAAGACCAGAAATCCTACAAACTAAGGGCAGATGGCAGCCTACAAATTCAAATCTTCAGTTAAGATTTAGCATAGATTTATGCTAAAATCTAATAGGAAACACAGCTAGTTTTGTTACATAGCACTTGTAGGGTTGATTGTGTAGTTTAGCACTGGGCCTGACAGTACATGGTGCCTCTCACTCCACTTTGAGACACTGAGGCTGCCCTCTGAGGGCATGGGAACTAAAACCTCTTGATCCACAGTTGCTGGTTGGTTAATTTTGGCAAACAGATGCTTGGAGAAATGGGAGACCAGGGAGCCTAAGACAAAGATAAGCACAGCTAGTGCCCTGACCTGACCCCTACAGAGGCCGAGCCAGGAAGGCTTACAGTTCTCTACAAAAGACGGACAGTCCCTCTGCTACACTCACATGCTGGTCCTTTTTTCTTTTCAAGACAGGGTTTTACTATGTAGCCCTGGCTGTCCTGGAATTCGCTCTGTAGACCAGGCTGGCTTGGAACTCACAGTGATCCACTTGCCTCTGCCTCCCAAGTGCTGGGATTAAGAACATGCACCGCAAAAAAATAAAATAAAATAAAATTTTAAAATAAATAAACAAATAAAAATAAATAAAAGAATGTGCACCGCCACAGCCTGACTACTCAGATCTTTCTTCACAGAGTCAACAGGCTTGACGTGCTTGACCAATCCATGGTAATTCACGTAATCCTAGCCCTTTGTTATTAATTTGTCCCATTACTTTATTTCAATGTACTGTTTTCTCTTTTTTACTTTGGTTTGTCACTGCTGTCCCTTATTTTGAGACAAGGTCTCACTGTGTAGCCCAGGCTGACCTCAAACTCACTGTCCTCCTGACTCTGCCTTAGGAGTCCTGCAATGGCAGGATGTGTCAGTGACACCCAATCATGTATGGTGTTTCTTGCAGATATGACTGTTGATAAAATAGGAAGCTAAATAATCTCATAACTGCATTTGGAAAATCAGTCATTTTAAACTCAGTTTCTGCATGGCCTTTCAACTAAGTGTAAGAACTACTCCTCAAAAGCAACTGCAGTTCTGATGACAAGATCTAGCAAAGAGTTAAAAATAACTAAATCTGCATAAATTGTATAGAAAAAAAGAAGATATTTCCCCCTGCCTTATTTTATGAGACTATCTGATTTCCATGTTAAGTTTTTATAGGGAAAAACCAAGAAAATGTAATATACCTATGGAAATAGATGAAAATTTGACAAAAGTATAAAAATAAGAAAGAACAGCCCTGATTTCCCCCAGATACAAGTTTTAACGAGTTTGGGACATAAGATCCATATTCAAAGGCCAGTGTTTTCCAAAGGAAGGTGGAAAAAAGCAGAACTAACTAATACATGCCAAAGCAATCCTGCGGCAGAGGGAGATTTCTAGGGAACTTTTCTCCATCAAACAATTCCACGTGAGCTGGAAATTGCTGCCATTTATTCCACAGTCGCCGTGCTTCCACTCGGCCATCCACACCTTAAGCACCACACCAGAGCGGGTGTGGATGGCTAAAGCAGAACCAAAGGAAAGGGCCCCTCCGCTAAGCAGCACCTCCTTTTTTGAAGGGGAATCTGGGTAGCAGCGAGAACAACAGATTATAGTGTTTCCATCCAGATATGAGGGCTGGGGATTTAGGTCAGTGGTAGAATGCACTGGATACAGTCATCAGTTCTGGAAAGGAAACAATAATAATAACAATAATAACAACCATAAGGCAACTGAGTGAAGAAAAGGACATGCAAGGACCAATGTTTGCATCCTGAATGGCTTTGTTTCTCTTTTTCCTCTTTTCACATTTTTCTCATAAAGAGAAAAAACTCAAGAGATTACTAACACAATGTTCTTAACCCTAGAACGGAGGAGAAAAATACAAGGAAAATACAAGGGCATAGAAGTTCTCTAAGGTTCTGAAACCAATACCTTTTAACCTAGTTGGTGAACACAATAAGAGTTTGTTTTATTTTCCTTTTCTCTTAGATGTTTTTATTTTTATCTTACCTGTATGAGTGTTTTCTTTGCATGTATTATGTATACCACATACATGCAGTAACCATGGAGGCCAGAAGAGGGCATTAGATGCTCCAGAATTGGAGTTACAGGCAGTTGTGAGCTGTCTTCTGGCTGCTTGACATCAAGCCTGGATCCTTTGGAAGAGCAACATGGGCTCTTAACTGCTGAGCCATCTCTCCAGCCCCCATTTGATTGTCCTTAACATGCAAAAGGTTTTTTGGTTTTTTTGTTTGTTTTTGTTTGTTTGGTTGGTTGGTTGGTTGGTTTTTTTTTTTTTTTTTTTTCGAGACAGGGTTTCTCTGTATTATTTTGGAAGCTGTCCTGGAACTCACTCTGTAGACCAGGCTGTCCTCGAACTCACAGAGACCTGCCTGCCTCTGC
This sequence comes from Mesocricetus auratus, assembly GCF_017639785.1. Lineage (NCBI taxonomy): Eukaryota > Metazoa > Chordata > Mammalia > Rodentia > Cricetidae > Mesocricetus > Mesocricetus auratus. The sequence goes on from NW_024429189.1 coordinate 78,993,300, forward strand.
CTCCCAAGTGCTGGGATTAAAGGCGTGCACCACCAACGCCCGGCACAAAAGTTTGTTTTTTTTTTTTTGACACATTCTTTGGATATAGAATATATATCACAGAATTTTAAATAACAGTAAAAAGAAAATAGGTACAGGAATTCCCAAGAAAAGAAACATACATAAAGATATAGAAGAGTCAGTAAGTATCTCAGAAGCAAGAGTACTTTTTGGGCTTCACTGTAAGGAGGAGCACAAGACATCAAAATGTAAATAACTTCAGAGACCCTCCAAAGCTGAGCTAAACGAAATGAAATTCTCCAAAGTGGAGTCGTTATCTGGAAGTTTGGTTGGTTGGTTGTTGGTTGGTTGGGTGGGTGGGTAGGTGGGTGGGTGGGTAGTGGGTTTTGTTTTGTTTTGTTTTGTTGAGACAGAGGCTTACTGTGTAGATTTAGCTGGTCTGGAACTTCCTGTGTAGGCCAGCCTGACCTTGAACTCAGAGATCTACATGCCTGAGTGCAAAGAATAAAGGTATGTGCCTCCATGCTCAGCTTATTTGGAGTCTTTAAGTTGGTTGAGGGAGGAATCTTTACCTTAAGAAATGCAGTATTTTAGGTGGAAGTTAAGATAAACGGACAACATAGATCTCGTGCATACATAAGTGATCACAGAGTCACAGAAAAGCATGTATCTAGAGAAAAGACAGAAATGCTCAAGACTAAGAGTCTAGGAAAGAAAACAGAAAGAGTGAGAGGGGCAGGAAACTGGCATCAATGAACAGGAGAGCTCAGAGTCCCATAACTCAAGATGTGAGATTATTTCCCAAAAGTGGAAGATGTCATTCACAGTGAAGTAAAAGGAATAAGAACTAAATTTGTGTTCATGAGATCATTAGGAAGAATGCAGCTTCTGGGAGAACAAGGACCATGCAGGAGCTCCCTAGCTATGGAATTTTGGGGGCTGGGGCGTAACTAATTAACCAAAGGTGTTCAAAAATACAAAACATGGGTGACTGAGAGGGAATCTTGAAATCTCTAAAATCAAGGTAAAGGTGATTGATCAGACTGATCATCTATTGATGCCTGAACACTTGGCTGGCATGTCCAAAGCCATGTGTTCAATCCCACACATGGGCTTTAACACACACTTTTATCGATACTGTACAACTACAAATAAAATGAAAGACAAGAAACAGTCTCTCAAAACTGAGTTTTGACAACTAAATAAAAAAGAAAGGTGAATTTGCCTTTTCTCATGTTTCCTCTGAAAGGTGTTGTGGTTTTATGTTTTAAATCAGTGGTTCACTTTGAATTAATTTTTGTCATAAACTTGGACCTAATGTAGAGCTTTTTATTTTTGCCCATAAACAATTGATGACTCAAAAAAATGGGGGGAAGGTGTGTATTTTGTTGGAGCCAGAATAGGAAGTAATGTGAAGTAGAAACAATTTGTTATAAAGTTCTGGGAAATCAAACGTGCATGAAATCACAATAAACATAAGATTGAGCCTGTTTCATATATCCATCATAATCTAGAGAGTAGAAAGAAATCTATGTAAAAAGCTATTTAGAATATTACATATAGCTTTTGTTGCAGAAAACAATGCAGTAAAATAGTAACGAGTGGATTTTAGCTGTTGTGGTGATCTCTAACTCTAGCAGGTGCATTGTCAATAAATTGTATAACTTCAAGTTTTCATTGAGATTCCTAAAATCTGTCACTTACTGCCTTTTTTTCCTTTGATCATATCAGTATCAAATCAAATAAATCCAAGCACCAAGTGAAAGGTCACCTGGTATCCTTCAGTTTGGACATTAGAAACAAAAGAAATACAGCATTTTCACTGATTTATTTGGAATCTAGTTGGGATTGAGCAAGACATAGGAAGCAATAGGAGGCCCAAAAACAAAAACTGTGGAACCACCCAGGAGACTGGAAGTGGCAAATGATGTGCATCAAGGATCGACCATCCAAAGTAGGAAACAGGGGAGCCTAAAAACCCAATGTAGTCCCAGTGGCTTCTGTCCCCCAGCCCACTGCATGCACATTAGTACCTTAAAACTCTAGTTAGATCTCCTTACTTCTCAAATCAACTGGCTGGTTATTCCCCATTGGCTAAAGAAAAATCAAGCAGCCTCAGGCCTCCAGGCATCAGCACCATCTAACATCAGCACCATCTAACATCAGCACCATCAAAAAACATCAGCATCATCTAACATCAGCACCGTCTAACATCAGCACCGTCTAACATCAGCACCATCTAACATCAGCACCATCTAACATCAGCACCATCAAAAAACATCAGCACCATGTAACATCAGCACCATGTAACATCAGCACCATCTAACATCAGCACCATCTAACATCAGCACCATCTAACATCAGCACCATCTAACATCAGCACCATCTAACATCAGCACCATCTAACATCAGCACCATCTAACATCAGCACCATCTAACATCAGCATCATCTAACATCAGCACCGTCTAACATCAGCACCATGTAACATCAGCACCGTCTAACATCAGCACCATCTAACATCAGCACCATCTAACATCAGCACCATCTAACATCAGCACCATCTAACATCAGCACCATCTAACATCAGCGCCATCAAAAAACATCAGCACCATGTAACATCAGCACCGTCTAACACCAGCACCATCTAACACCAGCACCATCTAACACCAGCACCATCTAACACCAGCACCATCTAACATCAGCACCGTCTAACATCGTCTAACACCAGCACCATCTAACACCAGCATCGTCTAACACCAGCACCGTCTAACACCAGCACCGTCTAACATCAGCACCATCTAACATCAGCACCGTCTAACATCGTCTAACACCAGCACCATCTAACACCAGCATCGTCTAACACCAGCACCGTCTAACACCAGCACCGTCTAACACCAGCACCGTCTAACATCAGCATCATCTAACATCAGCACCATCTAACATCAGCACAATCTAAGTTGTCCACAGTTCCCTCCAGCCAAGTCAGGACTCTCACCAGTTCTACTTCTTATCTTTTGTTAAAATGGCCCCCCTCCTCATAAAACACTTGTCTCTTCTGAAATATGTCCCATTTTTAAGAGCCCCAAATAAAGCCCCATGAAGCCTGCTCAACTCTCATATCTAGAAAAAAATACATAGTATTTTTTTATATGTGATATGTAGAGTTGATTGTGTGTAGAGTATTTTCTCTGTTTCCAAACACTAGAAAATGACTTCCCTGCATTGGTTATCTGTGCCTTCATCCTCAGATCAAAGGGTATATGGCTGGGCATAATTATCAGTTCTGGGAAGTAGATAAATATTTTATAAATTCATTCAAATTCATTCATTTGCAATATTGAATGGTTGCTCCAAATCAGATCATTTTGGGTAATAACATGTAAAAATACAGGTAGAAAATGTGGAACAGAGGGTTAACTCAGTTGACAGAATGCTTGTGTAATATGCACAAGGCCCTGGGTTCGAACCCTGGTATCCACTAAACTGGATATCATGGCATATACCTGCAACCCTAGTAGTTGGAGGCAAAGGCAGAAAATTTAGAAATCCAAGGTCATCTTTGGCTTCATAAAGAGTTCAAGGGTCTGGGCTACTTGAAGTCTGTCATTAAAGGGGGGACAAGCGGAGAAAGCTAAGAAAGAGAGCAAAGGCAGGGGGAAAAAACATACTGATAAATGGAAATGCAGAGAAAAGAAAAAACCCTCATCTTCTGAGAGTGGAGATTAGCATTCACAGATACAAAAATTCAGAAGAAAAAAAGAACTTTAAGACTCATTTGTATGTATGGAACCAGAAAAAAATCATCCTGCCTAAGGTAGCCCAGACCCAGAAAGACAAACAAGGTAATTACTCACTTATAGGTGGATATTAGCTGTAAAGGATGACCAGGCTACAATCCACAGCCCCAGATAGGCTAGGTGACAAAGAGGGCTCAAGGCGGTACACTTGGATCTCCCTGGCAAGGAGAAATTAGGAGAAATTTCGTTTGTGGACTGGGGCCAGGTGGGGATAGGAACATGAGGTGGAGGAGGCGGGGAATACTGCAAGAGCCAGCTGGAAAGGGAGTCATTTAAGGTCAGGTAGAAACCCAGTGCAAGGGAAACTCCCAGGAATCTATAAAGATGAGCCCAGCTAAGACTCTTAGCAAAAGAAAATATATATCCTGAACTGGCCACCTCTTGTGACCAGGTAAGGCTACCAGTGGAGAGACTGGGAGACCAACCCAGCCACATAACCTACAGTCTGTCTGGCCTATGGGATGTGTAAAGGTGACACAGAGATTGTGGGAGTGATCAGCAAATGACTGGTCCAGTCAGAGACCCATGCAACAAGAGTGAGCCCACCCCTAACACTGCCTGGAGCACCAAGACCAAGAGGCTGGATGGACCAGAGACCAGGATAAAACCAAATACAACTAGAGGGGGGGGGAAGTCAATGTAATGATGCCTAACTCATAGATTGGTGCCTAGTCCAATAGTCATCAGAGGCTTCATCTAGCAACTGGTAGAAACATGGAGAGACCCACAGTCAAACAATAGGCCAAGCTCAGGGAATCCTGCTGAGGAGAGGGAGGAAAATTGGTAAGAGTCAGAGGAGTCAAGGACATCACAAGAAAACCCACAGAATCAGCCGGGCGGTGGTGGCACATGCCTTTAATCCCAGCACTCGGGAGGCAGAGGCAGGCGGATCTCTGTGAGTTTGAAGCCAGGCTGGACCGACAGCCTCCAAAACAATACAGAGAAACCCTGTCTCATAAAAAAGAAAAGAAAAGAAAAGAAAGAAAGAAAGAAAACCCACAGAATCAAATAATCTGGGCTCATAGAAGCTCACAGAGACTGAACTGACAACCAAGGAGCCTACATGGAACTGACCTGGGTCCTCTGCATATAAGTGACTCCTAACAATGGGAGAAGTGGTTGTCCCTGACTCTTCTGCTGGTTTTGGGGACCCTGTTCTTCACACTGGGCCGTTTTTGCCAGCCTTTACACAAGGGGAGGTGCTTAGTCTTGCTGCAACTTGATAAGGCATCCATAGGGGGCTTGTTTCTGATTAGAAAGGGAGGAGTGCATGGGGGAAGAGGGGAGGTCGGGGGAGGGACTTCGAGGAAGGGAGGGAGGAGAAACTGTGGTTGGGATGTAAAATAAACAAATGAATAAAATTCTAAAATCTGATTTGTATTTTTACAGTTTGGATGGGCTCTTCCCACCCAGCCAGCAGAAGGAAAAGCTATTCACACAGGCACACCATGAGTTTGCGTTTCTCTGGGGATATTTGACCCAAACCCTAGTGGAACGAAAATGGCTGGCCCGTAACTCAGTGCTGCACTTTTTTCCATTTAGCTTCCAGTAGAGCACTTCCCTGAAGAGCACTCCTCCTTCAGGGGCCCTTCCATCTGGCTCTCCCTGGGCAGGTGTACACTACAATCCCCTGCTCTGTCTCCCATACCAGGCCCAAGCTCCAGGGATGTTCAACACCAACATAAGAGAAGCTGGCTAAGGTCTTCTCTGGACGGATACTTAGGTAAAATCATCCCAACTAGAAATTAAGGTTCTTTCAATATTTCAAAAAGATGGGCATCCACCTGAGGAAATCAGAGGGAATATAATATTTTATCTCTCTCAGTAATCATTTCAACTTTGTTCTCTTCATTCCTTTTTTATATCCGGTTAATTTCTGCTGCTTTAGATCACACTGCCTGATTTATGTCCTTATGTCTGCTTGATCCTGAAAGCTGTTTTCCACTGTCAAAAACAAATCACTTCTAGTAGATGTTTACTACCAAACTAATCTTAATCCACTACTAAATCCAAATATCCCAGAACTATTTATATTCCCGTGTGCCCATTCCTGACTCCCAACCTGCTTCTCACAGCATGCTTCCTAGTCTTAAATGCAAGCCTTTGTTCTCAACGGAGTATTTTAAACTGCTATCCTCAACTGTCTCAGTACCTCTTCTACTCTACTCACTGATTTCAAACTGTGGTCTGAGCCACCAGAAAATCTTGATCATGGCCTGCAAGACAGCTGAGCAAGTTAAGTAAGATACTTGCCACCAAGCTGAATGACTTGAGTTTGATGCTCAGGATCCAAACGGTAGAAGCAGAACCAACTCTTGCAAGTTGTCCTCTGATACACACACACACACACACACACACACACACACACACACACACACACACACTTACACACATAAATAAGCAAATGTATTTTTTTGGAAAGAAAGAAAATCCTGGTCACTGAAATGCAGCACGTCTTTTCTAGCTCACCTGTTTTCTTGAAGGCCTGATGGCAGCATCTCCAGAAAGCTTACACCTCAAAAGCAGAAAAACATGTAACTATTTAGCAGTACAGTTGGTAGCAAAAAGAAAATGGTGACAAATAAAGAAAGGCCAGTGTGAATTCAATCCATGCAGAATGCCTCTTAGACTGATTCCCCACAGTGATATCAGAAAAGGTAGCTAATAGGTCACTTAGGGGAAGTGATTGTCCCCCATGAATACAAAACCTTTACTGGGTTGTTTTCTACCTTGGGGCTTATGGTAAAATGAAGTCCTAAGATTTCATTAAAGAACTTTTCAATTGTGTGTGTGTGTGTGTGTGTGTGTGTGTGTGTGTGTGTGTTTTACTGAACTGCTTAGACTGGCCTCAAATGTTGTAATCTTCCTGCTTTGGCTTTTCAAATGCTGAGGTCACAAATCATCACACTCAGATCCTAGTTACTTTTTAATGAAATCACGTTTACTCCCATATACACACAAGACAGACACAAAAATACTTAATATTTATTTCCCAGATACATATATTTAGGTAGGCCAAAAAAAAGGTATAAGCAAATACAACAATAATCTAAGAAAAAGAGCCACAAAAAAGTAAATCTTTTGTTCTTGGATCTATCTCAAATGCAACTATTAATTTATGTAGCAGTTTTCATTGATAGTCTTGCCTCTGTGTAAAAGAAATATCATTCTGTCAAATAAATAAATTTTTGTCATTTATTTATTGGTTTTTGAAGTCAAGATTTCTTTGTGTAACAGCCCTGGCTGTCATGGAACTTTCTTTTTTTTTTTTTTTTTTTTTGGTTTTTATGAGACAGGGTTTCTCTGTATTGTTTCGGAGGCTATCGGTCCAGCCTGGCCTTGAACTCACAGAGATCCACCTGCCTCTGCCTCCCGAGTGCTGGGATTAAAGGCGTGCGCCACCACTGCCCGGCTCATGGAACTTTCTTTATACACCTCTTGAACTCACAGAGATTCGCCTGCATCTGCCCACCTCCCCCAAGTGTTGGGATTAAAAGCATGTGCCTCTATGCCCAGCTCCAAATAAATATTTATAATCACTTTATGGACTAGGGTTTTCTAGTGTCTAGTTAATTTTTTTGACAAAATATTGCTCATTAAATAGTTATCGGCTATTCAGTAAGATATTAAATTTAAAAAGTGAAAGAATTGTGCATTCTCCAACACTACTGTCTACTCTAATACACTGAACTCCATTATACAAGGAGCAGACATACAAAAGAAAGACCAGGGGAAGGAACAGGACATAGATACCTCCGAGAAGAATTCAGTATGTAGATAAAAAGCAACACCCAAAATCTATTAGCAGATTCAATGCAATCCCCATCTCATTCTTTACAAAAATAGAAAATCTATCCTAAAATTCACATGGACTCACAGACCCCAGATAACCAAAACAATCCTAAGTAAAAGTAATAAAGCTGTAAGGGGTTACCATACCAGGTCTCAAGATATATTCCAGAGACATCTTGAGAAAGTTTAAGAAAAGAAAGAGAGGGAGAGAGAGAGAGAGAGAGAGAGAGAGAGAGAGAGAGAGAGAGAGAGAGAGAGAGAGAGAGAGAGAGAGAGAGAGAGAGAGAGAGAGAGAGAGAGAGAGAGAGAGAGAGAGAGGGAGGGAGGGAGGGAGGGAGGAAGGGAGGAAGGAAGGAAGGAAGGAAGGAAGGAAGGAAGGAAGGAAGGAAGGAAGGAAGAAACACAATATGGTATGAACACAAAAACAGACATGTAAACTAAAGGAAGGAAACTGAAGACATTCAGAATGAAATTAGATCTGTATCTATCACATTGTACAAAAAGGAACTCCAAATGGATCAAACGCCTAAACATGAGAGTACAGCTGCTCAAGATTTAGACAGGACCCTGCATGACACAGGTGTAGGGAAGGGCTTTCTGAATAGGACTCCAAAAATTAAGGTCAACAATTAACAAGTGGAACTTCATAAAACTAAAAGTCTTTTGCCTATATAAAGAAATAATCAACCAGATGAAGAGGAAGCCCACAAATGGAGAGATTCATTGCCAGCTATACATCTAACAGAGGATTAATATCCAAAATATACGAAGAACTTTTTAAAAAGATTCAAAAAGACGGCCTGCGTCTGCGCGACGTCGGACGGAGGGACGGAGGGACGGAGGGACGGCCGGCCGCGCCATGGCGGACGAAGAGCTCGAGGCGCTGAGGAAGCAGAGGCTCGCGGAGCTGCAGGCCAAGCACGGGGACCCTGGTGATGCAGCCCAGCAGGAGACAAAGCAAAGGGAAACAGAAGTGAGAAACAGTATCTTAGCCCAAGTTCTGGATCAGTCAGCCCGGGCCAGGTTAAGTAACTTAGCGCTTGTAAAGCCTGAAAAAACTAAAGCGGTAGAGAACTACCTCATACAGATGGCACGGTATGGACAACTGAGCGGGAAGGTGTCAGAACAAGGTTTAATAGAAATACTTGAGAAAGTCAGCCAACAGACAGAAAAGAAGACAACAGTTAAATTCAACAGAAGAAAAGTAATGGACTCGGATGAAGATGACGATTACTAAGAGGACATGCTTAGACAGCCTTACGGAGCAGTGTCTAGGGCAGTTACAACCTTTAAATGTTTACTTTGTTTATTATCTCTATATGCCTTTTGAAAAAATAAACTTGTTACTCAAACTAAAGCAGTTTGGGTGTTGCAGAATCATCAGGCAACTCACAAGAAGATCTGTGTTTTGGGTAATCGATCCCTTCCTTCCAAAAGCTTTTAAATGGCGGCAGTGCAAGTTTATCCATTGCAGCCAGGACATTAACGTGAGGCGGAGAATCGGAAGCTGTGCCAGCGTGCCTCAGCAGCGAGACATACATACAGCAAGGGAAAGAAAACCCCGGGCAACCGAATCAGCTTTAAGATCTGAGCACATCCAGCGTTCTTCAGACAAAACTTGCAAAAACAAGGAAGGACATGTCCTTTTCCTGCAGATAGCATTTCGATTTCCTAGCTTTTGATTTAATTTACTTTTCAGAGGTGTTGAGTTTCCATTATCCAACAAATACCACTCTGCTCCAAAACAACCAGAGTGTTACTTTTGCAGAGTAAGTAGGACACCCTGCGGTAACTATTGAACAGTGGCGTGTTTACAAGGAGTAGGCTGGAGTGATTGATGGTTGAGTGCCGACGAGCACAGGACACAAGTCTCTTCTCAGCACCGCTTTGGGCAGCTCACGACAGCCTGTACCTCCAGCTCCAGGGGATCAGACACCCGCCGGCCCCAGAAACCTACCATGAAGGCCCCTACAAGCACACGCACATACCTGATAAAAATAAATTCTAAAAAAAAAAAAAAAAAAAAAGACAAATGACCAATTGGAAAAATGGGCCTGGGACCTGAACAGGGAATTCTCAAAAGAAAAAAGAAAAAAATATTTCAAAGAAATATATCAAAAAATGTTCTTTGCAGGTGGTAGTGGCACATGTCTTTAATCCCAGCACTCGGGAGGCAGAGGCAGGCGGATCTCTGTGAGTTTGAGACTAGCCTGGTCTACAGAGCAAGTTACAGATCAGTCAGTCTTGGAAACCCTGTATTGAAAAAAAGAAAAAAAAGGAGTTATTCATTCCTAGTAACTAAAGAAATGCAAATTAAAACAACTTTGAGATTTCTTCTTGCCCCAGTCGGAATGCCAAAGATCAAGAAAACAACCAACAACAAATGCTTGAGGGGATTCAGAAAAAAGAGAACCCTCACTCCCTGTTTGTTGGTGGGATTGAAAACATGTGCAGTCCTACTCCTCGGATACTTGCTCAGACATGTTTATTGCTGCTCTATTCACAATGGCTAGGAAATGGATTGTGGTGGTTTGAAAGAAAATGGCCCCCAAAGGGAGTGGCACTATTAAGAGGTATTGCCTTATTGGAGGAGGTGGGCTCTTCTTGGATGAGGTGTGTCTTTATGGAGGTAGGCTTTGAGGTCGCATGTATGCTCAAGACACACCCAGTGTCTCCGTCTACTTCCTGTCACTTGCGCACCATGTCTGCCTGCATACTGTCTTGCTTCCCACAATGACTGTAATGGTCTAAACCTCAATTAAATGTATTCTTTTATAAGAGTTGCCAAGGTCATGGTGTCTCTTCACAGCAATAGAAACCATAATTAAGACATAGATACAGCCGGGCGTTGGTGGTGCACGCCTTTAATCCCAGCACTTGGGAGGCAGAGGCAGGTGGATCTCTGTGAGTTCGAGGCCAGCCTGGTCTACAGAGTGAGTTCCAGGACAGTCTCCAAAACAATACAGAGAAACCCTGTCTTGAAAAACCAAAAAAAAAAAAAAAAAAAAAAAAGACATAGATACACCCTAAATGTCCTTCAACTGACAAATGGATAATAAAAATGTGGTACACATATACTCTGGAATATTATTTGTTTTTTAAAAAAAATGAAAACATGAACTTTACAGGGAATATAATAGAACCAGAAAAGATCATATTGAGTGAGGAAAGCCAGACCCAGGAAGATAAAATATTACATGTTCTATCTCATTGGAAGTCCCTGGCTCTGAATCTTCAGATGTAAGGACATATCCCAAAGTAAATGCAGAAACCAGGAAAGTAAAAGGAACCATTGCCAGGGTGAGAGTTTGGGGGAGCAATAGAGAAGGATACCAAGGTACAAATGATCTGATTGGGAAAATTGGCAACACAGAAGAAGCTCTAACTAGGGAGGGAGAGGGAGATGAATACAGAAGAAAGAGGAAGGAAGGTAAAATAACAGTAAGGATTCCATAAAATGTAAGGAAGCATGTTACTATCTACCAAAAATTACCTATAATGCACATATGTCTATATATAAGTATACATGTAGTTTTAATAAAAATTTCCCATCTGTACTAACAGCACTCCTTTAAAGAGTCAGAGACCATCTAAAAGAAATCTAAAAACCAGGCATGAAAAGCCCCTCCTTTGAGTTGTTGGTCATGGTTGTGCAAGAGACTGCCAAACATTACAGGCTATTGTTATCACCCTTGGTTTCCCCCAGGGTTAGAAGGTAAATCCTCATTGCTGAAAACACCATGTACTTCAGGCACAGGGTCCAGAAGCCCCTGAGCTGGAAATGACCTCACAGCCTCCTTGCTGAGGACAGTTTTCTGAGCAGTTTTTATGCTGAAGCTAATGTTGAGCTACATTTGAATTTCACACTCTTAGCAAAACAATTGCCTGAGCACAAACGTTATAGGACAGCCATTAATTCTTCATCCGTACCATCTTTATCTTCTTCCTCGTCTCCAGCCTGTTGGCCCACCAGGGCCCTTTCTTCCTGCTTCGTTTTCACCCTTAGCATGGTATGCAGAAACACCTTTTCCATACTTCTCCTCTAGTGTAGTTACCTTCTGTTCCTGAGGCTGTTTATCTCTGGTTGACTGTTCTGACTACATCTCAGCCAATTTTTTTCAGTCTCTCCAATGGACAGACCTGGGTGTTCACTTTTTATCTTTGGGTGATGTTTAGAGCAAAACAGGAAGAGGATTGACTATAGTTTGGAGGAAACACTGAGGTCTTTTTTTCTTTTCTTTCTTATCACCTCTGAGAGGAACATAATTCTTCTCCCCATCATATGTCACTTTTGGCCATATCTTCAAGCTTCAACTTTTCCTTTGCAGATGCAGTCTTGCATCTCTCAGAGAATTTCTTTGAGAACTCATCAAAGTTGACCGAGGAGTTAGGGTATTTCATCTTGTGCTCTTCCAAGCAAGACTACAGCAAAAGTGCTTATGAGAACAATTTTCCCCTTGGCTTGGTGGGTTTGCCTTTGTCCAGCTGAAGGAGCAGCATCTACCAGTTGGCACAAGTTTTTCCATCTGAGCCCAACCAATTCATTTCTTTACACAAGCTCCATATATAAGTGGTTTTCTAACCTAGTTTTAAATTGAGTCATTTGTTATGATTCTTTGTTTTTTTAATTATTTATATATTATGAATATCAATCCTGTATTGTATATTCAATTTGAAAAGTTTCTCTACCATTTCCTTTTCATTCAGTTAATTGTTTTCTTAGCTATATAGAATCTTTTTAGTTTTATGAGGCCACATGTCAATCAGGTGCGCCCTTGTTTCCTGAGTAAATGTATTCTCTTTAGAAAGTCCTTTCTTAGATCTCCATTTCTTTCTTCAAATATTTCATTTTCTTCATTGTAGAGTTCTTGCACCTTCTTGGTCAGGTATATTACTAAATATTCTCCTTTCTGAAAGTAATGTGATTGGCAAATATGAATGGGAGTGTTTAAATGATCTTTACTTAATGTGTTCATTATTGTTGTACATAAAGGCTACTGTTAATTTTGTGCCCCTCTATTTTCTTAAAAGTGTTGTTTTCAAAGTTTTCAGACAGAAATTTTGACATCTTTAATATATAATATCATGGCATCTGCAAATATGGATGATTTTGCTTCTTTTCCAATTTGTATCCTTTTAATTTATTTTTCTTGTGTTACTGCTTTAGCTAGTGCTTCAAGGATTATATTGAGAAAGAGTAAAGATAGTGGACAGTCTTCTCAATCCTGATTTTAATAAGATTTGTTTGAGCTTTCTCTTTGACTTTTTTTGGTGATTTAGATTAATGGAGAAATTTACTCATTTCTCCATTAGGTTTTCTAACTTAATGGAGTACAAGTTTTACAGTATTCTTTTATAATATTCTGGATTCTTTCATGTCAGTTGTAATGTTTCCTGGTTCATCACTGATTCTGCTGATTTAGGTCCTCCCCTTCTTTCTTTTGGTTAATTCAGCCAAGGACCTGTTGATTTCATTTATCTTCTCAAAGAATGAGATCTTAACCCATTGATTCTTTGTACTGTTTTACTTGTTCTCATTTCATTAATTTCCATTTTGATTTTTATTATTTCTTCTTATCTACTGAGTTTGATTTTAGTTCTTTTTTCCCAAATTCTTGAGTTGCATCACTATGTCATATATGTGATTTTTTTTCATGTAAGCACTTAGAGCTATAAATTTCCCTCTTGGGCCTGCTTTAATGTGTCCCCAGGGGTTTAGTTGTGTTGTATTCTCAGGAATATTTTTATTACTTTCTTGATTCCTTCTTTCTTGGTTTCATCATTCAGTAGTGTGTTATTTAATACTCATGAACTGGTATAATTACTTAAGATGTGTTTTAAGATTTATTGCATCATAGTAAGATAAATAAGCTACACAGAAATAGGTTCATTTTCTGAATTTGTTAAAATTTTAAGACTTGACATCCTACTCCAAAGGTAATTGCTCAACCTTGTTCGCTATTACTATAGCTAATACATGAAAATACATTTGTTCTTCTCTCATACAATATATCCTGACAGCAGCCCTTCCTCCCTCCGCTCCTCCCGGTCCCTCCCCCAAACTCCCCTCTTCCCTGAGTCCACTGCTCCTCCATTTCCCTTCAGAAAAAGGAACCCTCCCAGGGAAATCAACCAACATGGTATAACAAGATGTATTAAGATTGGGCATAAACCAGGCGGTGGTAGCGCACGCCTTTAATCCCAGCACTCGGGAGGCAGAGGCAGGCGGATCTCTGTGAGTTTGAGGCCGGGCTGGACCGACAGCCTCCAAAACAATACAGAGAAACCCTGTCTCGTAAAACCAAAAAAAAAAAAAAAAAGATTGGGCATAAACCCTTATATCAATGCTGGACAAAACAGCCCTGTAAGAGTCTAAGTGTCACAGAGAAACCCTGTCTCAAAAAACCAAAAAAAGTTCGGAGTCCCAAAAGAACACCAAGCTACACAACCATAACAAACACATGAAGAGGACCTAGCATAGACCTAGGCAGGCTCCATGATGGCCACTTCAGTCTACATGAGTGTCACGACCACCTCGACCAGCAAGGAAGACGCGACTCAGGAATCCTTCTCACAAGCAGTTTATTCAGGACCTTGAACAAATCTTCTGACCCCAGGGAGTGCCCGCCCACAGCTTAAAAAGGCCCTTGGGCGGCCAACCCCGGTAAGCCATGTGGCAACAGCAGATAGGTCCACATACGAGGAAGCAAGCCTGATATCCAGCCTTGACCAAATAAGGAGTTGTTTATCACAGAGAGCACTTGCTGTCGGGCTAGCAGAGGCGGAAGCCAGCACCATCTTAAGGGTGCAGCACTTCGCAGCTCTCTACAGTTCCCCCTTTTTTGTTTAAAATGCAACAGGCAAGAGTAGAGGTCTGATCTCTGACAATGACAGGGACATTGTACTGATTTTTGTTTGGCGTCATCCACCCAACAAACATCAGACCCGTCCGATACCCTTTTTTCCAGAGGCGGGACTCTTGGGTACCAACCCGCATGCAATCAGACATGCTCTTCTCTGGGTCATTATTAGCTGACTCAGAGTGCAGTGCTCTGCCTCGCATCCTGAGCGTATTTAATTAGTTCTTAAGGTGGCTAACCATGCCTGTGGGGGACTGTCCTGCTTCAATATCGGTAAAGGCCTGAATGACCATGGCTGCATTGCCTCTTTGTGTGACTCTAATCTTACATAGAAACCACAAGCAAACCAGGGAGACTGAAAGACCCCGGCCCAGCACAGGTGGCTGAGGCCTATGGAAAATTCCTTTCCCCCACAGCTCAGCCGAATAGTCATTTTTTGATCAGAAGGAAGCTCAGCTCAAGGTCTTTACAGCTGAATAGTCACTACTAACTCTGTCCAGGCAGGACACAGGTGTCTGCTATCTACATAGCGTCTGCATAGCCAGCCCAGCAAGACTGGGCCGGCACAGAGACCTATTGTTCCTCAGATAGGGCCAAGACCGAGACTTGAGTTCTGAGAGAAACCTCAATAGCCCTCATTCTGAGCCCCCCCGGCCTCATTTATATTGTCCAATCAGGGTCCTGTAACTAGGCTTCTTGCTTCTGTACTCTGCTTTTTTTGCTATAAAAGGACCCCTGAGTCCCCAGCTCGGGGCGCTCAGCCCCCCCAAGACTGAGATGCCCGGGTACCCGTGTGTAAATAAAGCCTCTTGCTGTTGCATCCAAGCTCGTGGTCTCGGTGTTCCTTGGGTTCGGGTCTCCCTCCCCGTGAAAGTCCCCCGCCTGGGGTCTTTCATTTGGTGCATTGGCCGGGAAATTGAGACCCCGCCCAGGGACCACCGACCCACTTCTGGGAGGTAAGAATTGTCCGGACTAAATTTCTGTTGTTTCTGTTGTCTGCTGTCTGTCTGTCTATGCCTGTTGTTTTATCGCGCCTGCGTCTGTAATATACAGCTGTATACATCTGTATCTGGTGGCACCGACCGCAGCTCTAGGACACGATCTGCCTCGTCTGTTTGGGGCCCCGTCTGTTTGGGGCAGATGTCCATCTGCCCCGTCTGGAGTTCTTAGGGAACTCGTCTGTTTGGGGCCCCGTCTGTTTGGGGCAGATGTCCATCTGCCCCGTCTGGAGTTCTTAGGGAACTCGTCTGTTTGGGGCCCCGTCTGTTTGGGGCAGATGTCCATCTGCCCCGTCTGGAGTTCTTAGGGAACTCGTCTGTTTGGGGTAGGTCTGTGTCTGGAGCTGGAGTTCTTAGGAACTCGTCTGTTTGGGGTAGATGCCTAGGAGTCTGCCCCGTCTGTTTGGGGCACCCCCACTGACGGAGGGATTTTCCATCCTGGTAGGGGACGAGGGCGGGAGGCCCCCGGCCTCGAGCCCAACTGAAGTTTTGCTTTCAACTCTACGTCGAAGCCGCGCAGAGAAAATCTGTTCGTTTTTGTTTCTTGTTTGTTTGTTTGTCTTAGTCATCACTCTCGAGAAGATGGGCCAGACAGTTACCACTCCGCTCAGTTTGACCCTTTCACATTGGCCACAGGTTCAGGAGTATGCTCGTAACCGGACTGTCGATGTGCGCAAGAAGGAATGGATCACCTTTTGCTCTTCCGAGTGGCCAGCTTTAAATGTTGGCTGGCCCCGGGATGGCACCTTTAACTCTCAAATTATCTTCCAGGTGAAAGAGAAAGTGATGGATCCTGGGCCCCACGGCCGCCCGGACCAAGTGCCCTACATAGTCACCTGGGAAGCGTTAGTTCGTAACCCTCCTGCCTGGGTGCGTCCCTTTGTGCACACCGGAGGGTCCCCTTCTCCCTCTTCCCTAACCCCCGCCAATTCCAACCCATCCGCACCCCCCCTTCCGCCCCCTTTGACCCCCTCCCCGTATCCTCAGTCCTCCCATTCTGGCCTGTACCCCACCGTAACTAAGCAGAAAGAGAAAAAAAGAGACCCTAAAGTCCTCCCTCCAGAAGACAGTCTCCTGTTGGATCTACTGACAGAGGAGCCCCCGCCGTACCAGGCTCCTCCGGCAGGCCAACCGGCGACAGCTGAGGCAGCAGCGGCAGCTGAGGCCCAACCTTCGCCTCCCACTGACCCGGAGCCCTCACCTATGGCCTCTAGACTGCGAGGCCGCAGGGAGCAGCCCGCTCCGGATTCTACTGCCCTGCCCCTCCGGACGGGCCATGATGGCCAATTACAGTATTGGCCGTTTTCTGCCTCTGATCTTTATAACTGGAAAAATAATAACCCCTCCTTTTCAGCAGATCCTGTGAGACTGACTGATTTATTAGAGTCGGTACTTACTACCCACCAGCCCACCTGGGACGATTGCCAACAGCTCTTACAGGTTCTCCTCACTTCGGAGGAAAAACAACGGGTCCTTCTTGAAGCCCGGAAGAATGTTCCCGGGGCAAATGGACAACCTACGCAGCTCCCAAATGAAATTGATGCTGCCTTTCCCCTCGACCGCCCAGATTGGGACTTCACCACTGAGGCAGGTAGGACCCATCTGCGTCTTTATCGCCAGTTGCTTGTAGCGGGTCTCCGAGGGGCAGGGAAACGTCCTACCAATTTGGCCCAGGTAAGACAGATTGTTCAGAAGGCAGAGGAATCCCCAGCTGCATTTTTAGAGAGGCTTAAGGAAGCTTACAGAATGTATACTCCATATGACCCTGAGGACCCCGGGCAAGCTACTAGCCTGACCATGTCCTTCATTTGGCAGTCGGCCGCTGACATTAGAAACAAATTGCAGCGGCTAGAGAATTTACAGGGGTATACACTACCAGATGTATTAAAAGAGGCGGAGCGCATCTTTAATAAGAGAGAAACACAGGAGGAAAGGGAAGAGAGATGGAGAAAAGAGGACCAAGAAAGGGCAGAACGTCAGAGACAGGAAATGGAAGAAAGGGAGATAGAGAGGGACGAGAAGCGTAATAGAGAGATGACTAAACTGTTGGCCACAGTAGTCGCAGAGCAGAGACAGGATAGGCAGAGAGAGGGACAAAGAGGGCCTCGCCTGGAAAGGAACCAGTGTGCATACTGCAAGGAGAGAGGACATTGGGCAAGAGAATGTCCCAAGAAACAAAGAAGGACATTCCAAAGGCCCAAACCCCGCTCTCAGACCTCCGACCTGCTGAGCCTCGAAGATTAGGGAGGTCAGGGCCAGGAGCCCCCCCTGAGCCCCGGATAACCATACCAGTAGGGGGGCGCCCGGTCACCTTCCTGGTAGACACGGGGGCTCAACACTCTGTTCTAAATCGGTCACCCGGCCCCCTGAGCCGACGAACTGCCTGGGTACAAGGAGCTACCGGTGGGAAGCAATATCGATGGACCACGGACCGCCAGCTCCACCTAGCGACCGGTAAGGTGATGCACTCCTTTTTACATGTTCCTGACTGTCCATACCCCCTCCTGGGTCGAGACCTCCTAACGAAGTTAAAGGCTCAAGTACATTTCGAGAAAGCCAACATAAGAGTCACGGGGCCAGAAGGGGCCCCACTCACGGTGCTGACCATAGCCTTAGAAGAGGAATATAGAATACATGAGCCCAAGGATGACTCTTTTAAGGTCGAGGACCGCTGGTTGACTGACTTTCCCCAGTCCTGGGCAGAGACTGGAGGAATGGGACTAGCCCTCCAGCAGGCTCCCATCATAGTCCATTTAAAGGCATCTGCTCTCCCGGCCTCAATTAAACAATATCCCATGTCCCGGGAGGCCCGCGATGTAATCAAACCTCACATTAAGAGGCTACTGGAGCAGGGCATTCTAACCCCCTGCCGGTCCCCCTGGAACACTCCCCTGTTGCCAGTCAAAAAGCCCGGAACCAATGACTATAGGCCGGTCCAGGACCTCCGGGAGGTCAATAAGCGGGTTGAGGACATACACCCCACGGTCCCCAATCCCTATAACCTCCTGAGTGGACTGCCACCTGACTATATTTGGTACTCAGTCCTGGATTTAAAGGATGCCTTCTTCTGCTTGCGGTTACACAAAGACAGTCAGCCACTGTTTGCCTTTGAATGGCAGGATGCAGACTTGGGAATCTCGGGACAACTTACATGGACTAGGTTGCCCCAAGGGTTCAAAAATAGCCCCACCCTCTTTGATGAGGCCTTGCATCAGGATTTGGCCGGATTTAGAGTCCACAACCCTGAGGTCATCCTCTTACAATATGTGGATGACATCCTGATAGCCACCAAAACAGAGGAGGAATGCCTTAGGGGGACAGAAGCTCTCTTAAAGACTTTAGGAGACTTGGGGTACAGGGCCTCTGCCAAAAAGACCCAAATCTGCCGGACCCAGGTCACCTACTTGGGGTACAAAATCCAGGATGGAAAACGTTGGCTAACAGAAGCCCGCAAACAGGCCATACTTGACATCCCTCCTCCCAAGACCCCCCCGAAAACTGCGGGAATTCTTGGGAACAGCAGGTTTCTGTAGACTGTGGATCCCCGGGTTTGCGGAAATGGCAGCACCCCTGTACCCCCTCACCAAGACGGGGGCTACTTTTGACTGGGGGGGAGAGCCAGGAAAAAGCCTTCATGGACATCAAGAAGGCTCTGCTCTGCTCCCCAGCTCTGGGGTTACCTGACCTGACTAAACCCTTTGACTTATTCGTGGCTGAGCAAGAGGGTTATGCGAAGGGGGTCCTAACTCAAAAACTTGGGCCCTGGAGACGACCGGTTGCCTACCTATCTAAGAGATTAGACCCCGTGGCGTCAGGATGGCCCCCATGTCTCCGCATGATAGCCGCCACCACAGTTCTCATAAAGGACTCTCACAAATTGACTTTGGGGCAGCCTTTGACTATCTATGCCCCCCATGCTATGGAGGCAGTCATCAGACAGCCACCGGGCCGCTGGCTCACCAATGCCAGGATGACTCATTACCAGACTCTGTTGCTGGACAAGGACCGAATTCACTTCGGGGCTCCGGTGACCCTGAACCCCGCCTCGTTACTTCCCCTCCCCGGGGAAGCAGAGACTCATGACTGCTTGCAGGTCCTGGCTGAGGTCCATGGGACGAGAGCTGACCTCACGGATTAACCCCTTCCCAACCCTGACCTTGTCTGGTTCACGGACGGAAGCAGCTTTGTACATCAAGGGGAGCGGAAAGCCGGTGCTGCAGTGACAACTGAGTCAGAAACAATTTGGGCCGAGGCCCTGCCGCCAGGAACATCGGCTCAACGAGCAGAACTGATTGCCTTGACACAGGCCCTGAGACTGGCAGAAGGTAAGAAACTCACTGTCTACACAGACAGCCGCTATGCTTTTGCCACCGCTCACATCCATGGTGAAATTTATAGGCGAAGGGGGCTATTGACCTCAGAGGGCAGAGACATTAAAAACAAAAAGGAAATCCTGGCCCTTTTAGAGGCTCTGCACCTGCCAACCGCCCTCAGTATTATACATTGCCCAGGGCATCAGAAAGGCGACAGTCCAGTCGCCCGGGGAAACCGGAGGGCAGACCTGGCTGCCCGGGAGGCTGCCCTGGCTTTGGAAAGCAGCAGTCACCTCCTCCAGGCAGCTGTAGTCCCTGTAACTAATGGGGCTTCCGAGAAGACCTCCCCGTCATGGGACTATGAGATAAAAGACATCAAAGCCATGAAAAGACTGGGGGCGACCCGAGTACATGATGGTCTCTGGACCTATCAAGGAAAAACTGTCCTTCCCCGCCTAATGACTAGATATTTGGTTAACAGCCTACACAAACTCACTCATTTGAGCTCCAGGAAAATGAGAGAACTGTTAGCCTGGGAAGAAAATACTCGCTACCTGTTGGGAATAGAAGAAATACTAAAACAAGTGACTGAGCAATGTGATGCCTGCGCCCGCGTCAATATGACCAGGCTAAAGCTACCCATGGGGACTCGAGCTCGTGGGCACCGGCCTGGGGTGCATTGGGAAATAGATTTCACAGAAATCAAACCAGGAAAATATGGATACAAGTACCTCCTGGTTTTTGTTGACACCTTCTCGGGATGGACTGAAGCCTACCCCACCAAGCACGAGACGGCAAAGGTGGTCACCAAGAAACTTCTTGAAGAAATCTTCCCCCGTTACGGAATGCCACAGGTATTGGGGACAGACAACGGGCCTGCCTTTGTTTCTCAGGTAAGTCAGTCTGTGGCCACCTTGTTGGGGATTGATTGGAAATTACATTGTGCTTATCGACCCCAAAGTTCAGGGCAGGTAGAGCGTATGAATAGAACCATTAAGGAGACTATAACTAAATTATCGCTGGCAGCTGGCACTAAAGACTGGGTCCTCTTGCTCCCCTTGCCCTCTATCGTGCCCGGAATACACCGGGCCCCCATGGCCTCACCCCTTTTGAAATTCTATATGGAACCACCGTTCCCTTTGTTCAGTTCTTTGACCAAGATATTTCTGACTATGCCAATTCCTCCTCTCTTCAAGCTCACCTGCAGGCACTCCAGCTGGTTCAGCAGGAAGTCTGGAAGCCTCTGGCCCAAGCCTACCGAGACCAGAGGAAACACCCTATCGTCCCTCACTCCTACCACGTGGGAGACAGCGTTTGGGTCCGGCGCCACCAGGCTAAGAACCTTGAACCCCGCTGGAAGGGACCATACACAGTCCTGTTGACCACCCCTACTGCTCTCAAGGTGGACGGGATTGCTGCTTGGATACACGCCTCGCACGTAAAAGCTGCCTTCCCTGAGGATCCGGACTCAGAATGGAAAGCTCAACGCACTCAAAATCCTTTAAAAATAAAACTTACCCGCTCCCCTCCCTCCTGCTAATAGCCCTCCTCATAAAATCAGACACTGGTGTGGCCTCCAGTCCCCATACCGTTTATAAATTAACCTGGGAGGTTCTCTCCCAGATGGGGGAGGTCATTTATGCTGTCACGGAACCACATGCACTTGGGACATGGTGGCCTACTCTATGGCCTGAATTTTGTGATTTGGTAGCAGGGTTGAACACTTGGGACATTCCCCATTGCCACCCAAAGGCATGCACCAGTGGTTCCCACCTTTACAGACGTCGACGTACATTCATATTCATGGACCCTAGAGAAACCACCCCCGGGTGTGTTAGTCGCAGAGCCAGAGAGCAGCTACATTCACAGGACTTCTATGTCTGCCCCCGAGATGGACGTACCTGGCAACAGGCCCGGAAATGTGGGGGACATGATTCCTTTTTCTGTGCAGCTTGGGGGTGCGAGACTACAGGGGATGCGTATTGGAGGCCATCCTCATCCTGGGATAAAATACAGGTACGCAGAGGCTGGGACAAAAGACAATCTGGAATGATAAGTATGCCCCTTGCCATTTCCTTCACTGCGCAGGGAAAGCAAGCCCCGGACTGGCAGACTGGGTATACCTGGGGTTTGCGTTGGTATCTATATGGGACAGACAGGGGAGTAATCTTTACAATCAGATGTAAGGTGGCTCCGGTTAATCCACAGGCCATAGGCCCTAACCAGGTTCTTGCTGATCAAAAGCAGCCTAGCTTACTCATGCCCAAGGCTGATACCAGGCCTCTGAACCTGCCTAAAACCACAGCCGCTCCTGCGCCTACAGAAAGCACTCCCAAACCCCCCCTCCTCGGGTCCCCCCCTTGAAGGCATGGGAGATAGAATATTAGCCCTAATCAAAGGGACATATGCCACTCTGAATTTAACTCGCCCAGATAAGACTAAGGAATGCTGGCTTTGTCTGACTCCGCAACCTCCCTATTATGAAGGCTTAGCGGTTATGGGCGAATATACAAATCAGGCCACAGCCGAGGCTCTTTGTGGGACAGCCATGCAACATAAATTGACCATCTCAGAAGTGTCTGGAAAGGGGCTATGTATAGGTAACGTCCCCACCACGCATCAAGGACTATGCAATGCCACTGAGCCTTTGCCCCAAAGTGGCCGCTACTTGATAGCCCCCAATGGGACATATTGGGCATGCAACACTGGATTAACCCCTTGTGTCTCCACCACGGTACTAGGTGCCACCGTTGACTATTGTGTTCTGATTGAATTATGGCCTAAGGTAATTTACCACCCCTCTGACTATGACATGATAAGTACTGGCCGCATTAAGAGGGAACCTATCTCCATCACTACTGCCATCCTACTAGGAGGACTAACCATGGGAGGCATAGCAGCAGGAATAGGAACCGGTACTGCCGCACTGCAGGAAACTAAACAGTTCCAACTCCTACAACAAGTAATGCGTGCAGATATTCGGTCTTTAGAGGAATCTGTCGCTGCCCTGGAGAAGTCTCTGTCCTCCCTGGCAGAAGTAGCCCTCCAAAACAGAAGGGGACTAGACCTCTTATTTTTACAGCAAGGGGGAATTTGTGCGGCCCTTAAAGAAGAATGCTGCTTTTACGCAGACCATACCGGAGTGGTAAGAGATAACCTGGCTAAAATAAAAGAAAGACGCCAAAAGTACCACCAATTAATTGAGTCCCAACAGGGATGGTTTCAGAATTGGTATAACAGGTCCCCTTGGTATTCGACTCTCATATCCACCATTATGGGACCCCTGATCATTATATTGCTGATTCGGGCCATGCATCTTAAACAGATTAATCCAGTTTATAAAGGAAAGGTTATCAATTGTACAATCACTGGTTTTGACTCAACAATACCAGCAGCTAAAGCAAAGGGATTTCGAGATGGCAGAAACCTCTGAATGAAAGATTTCATTCAGTTACAAGAGCAATGGGGGAATGAAAGACCCCGGCCCAGCACAGGTGGCTGAGGCCTATGGAAAATTCCTTTCCCCACAGCTCAGCCAAATAGTCATTTTTTGATCAGAAGGAAGCTCAGCTCAAGGTCTTTACAGCTGAATAGTCACTACTATCTCTGTCCAGGCAGGACACAGGTGTCTGCTATCTACATAGCGTCTGCATAGCCAGCCCAGCAAGACTGGGCCGGCACAGAGACCTATTGTTCCTCAGATAGGGCCAAGGCCGAGACTTGAGTTCTGAGAGAAACCTCAATAGCCCTCATTCTGAGCCCCCCCCGGCCTCATTTATATTGTCCAATCAGGGTCCTGTAACTAGGCTTCTTGCTTCTGTACTCCGCTTTTTTTGCTATAAAAGGACCCCTGAGTCCCCAGCTCGGGGCGCTCAGCCCCCCCCAAGACTGAGACGCCCGGGTACCCGTGTGTAAATAAAGCCTCTTGCTGTTGCATCCAAGCTCGTGGTCTCGGTGTTCCTTGGGTTCGGGTCTCCCTCCCCGTGAAAGTCCCCCGCCTGGGGTCTTTCAAGACCAACACCAAGAGACCTGTTAATGCTCCTATACCCGCCCACTCCTTAAGATGGTCCATTGTAGAAGTCAGCCAGGACGATAATCCCGATGCAAAGGAAAGGTCCACTCTGGTGGAATTCACATGGACCACTGCCAGCCTCAACTCCTTCAAAGTATCTTCAAATTTAAGTGACCAATTCTGTAAAGAAAACTGGACAAATACTTGGACAAATTTGTAGCTTTTGTAAAATTGGCATACTGAACAGGAACACATATAATCCTTGCATTTTCCACTCGCAGCCTCCAGGTGCCAAGATTGCCACTCACTTCTCCTTAATTTGGCAGTGATTTTCCAAGCCTTAATGGCTATCTGATCCACCTGTTCAAACACCTGTCCTGGATATCCTGTCTGCATGTTTGCAAATCTACCTTTTCATTGCTGGAATGGGGCACTGTTCATACCATGGGGATCATGACAATAGTTTGGAGTTCCTCCTCATTCTCCTCGGAGTCTGTAGACTCTGAGTCTTTTAGAGCTGAGTACATCTTTTTTTTGTTTTGTTTTCCTCCCTTTTCACCGTTTGTCTGTTCTGATCTCTCCTCTTGTTCTAAAGCATTTCTCCCCTTTTTAACTGCCTCACTACACTTCTGATCCTCAAGGGAACTTTTTACTAGTCTCCAGACAGGCCAAACACCACCTCTGAGCGTTTGAAATAATTCAGCATTTATCATCAAGTGTATTTTAGCAGTTGTTCCTTCCTGAGCAATATCCAGAATTTTTGTGTATTTTCCATATTGTTCCTCAGTCCCATGTCTCCCTAACTTCCAAAAATCTTAGATTCTTAGAACGAAGCAGCTCATTCAGAGCCAAAAAAATTGGGTGCAACTGAGAAGCGCCCATAGCCAAACTAACAATGTTTTTACTTTCGGTTCGCTGCTAGCCAAACAATGTTTCTTTTAAGCTTCTAATGTTTCTTTTTAGCTTTTACTTTGGGTTCCCTGCTAGCCAAGCTAACGATGTTTTTACTTTTGGTTCGCTGCTCCACGAACCATTTGTCCTGCTCTCTACCTACAGAGAGGAGCAAACCAATTGCTCTTATCCCAGTCCTTTTTTTGCCCCGTTCTTGTCGTGGTCCCTTTTTTAGTCTAAGATTCTTTGATCGCAGCAACTCGTTGAGTGCCAGAAAAATTGGGTGGGATGTGGAATTACCCATGTTTTAATAACATTGATTTTCTGACCGATCTGTCATAGTAACAAACAGTGAAAAAGAAAACCCAAAAAATAAAATTGAATACCACCCAAAGGGCCAAGAAAAAAAATAATACCCTTTGTTTCACTTTTACTCCATCCGCTTTGACGCGGCTCTACTACTTTCCTTTTTGTCCCGTCCGCTTTGACGCGGCTCTACTACTTTCCTTTTTGTCCCGTCCGCTTTGACGCGGCTCTACTACTTTCATTTTTATCCCGTCCGCTTTGACGCGGCTCTGCTGCTTTGCTTTCCCTGACCGTTCTCCCCTTCTCTACGGGTGAGAACAATAATCCCGCTCTTTTCGCGGATCCCCGCCTTACCTGGGGACTTACCGGTGCACCCCCTGACCGCTGTGAGTTCTGAATTCCTTTCTTTGTACGAGCGTCCCCGTACGGGCCACCAACTGTCACGACCACCTCGACCAGCAAGGAAGACGCGACTCAGGAATCCTTCTCACAAGCAGTTTATTCAGGACCTTGAACAAATCTTCTGACCCCAGGGAGTGCCCGCCCACAGCTTAAAAAGGCCCTTGGGCGGCCAACCCCGGTAAGCCATGTGGCAACAGCAGATAGGTCCACATACAAGGAAGCAAGCCTGATATCCAGCCTTGACCAAATAAGGAGTTGTTTATCACAGAGAGCACTTGCTGTCGGGCTAGCAGAGGCGGAAGCCAGCACCATCTTAAGGGTGCAGCACTTCGCAGCTCTCTACACATGAGCCCTTTTGAGCCCTGCTTAGTTGATTCTGTTGGGCTATGTCCTCAACCTCTGTGGCTCCTACAATCTTTGCTCCCCGTCTTCTGTGGGGTTCCAGGAGCTCTGCCTAATGTTTGGCCACTGATCTCTGCATCTGCTCTCATCAGCTGCCAGAGGAAGCCTCTCTGAGGATGACTGGATGAGGCATTGATCTATGAATACAGCAGAATATCATCAGGAGTCATTTCATTGACCTATTTCAGGGGTGTGTTTCGAGACAGGGTTTCTCTGTAGCCTTGGAACCCTGTCCTCAAAGTCACTTTGTAAACCAGGCTCATGGAGATCCACCTGCCTCTGCCTCCCAAGTGCTGGGATTAAAGGCGTGCACCCATTGCCTGGCTCATTGACTTTTTTTTCCAGTCCTATTTGGTTCTACCCTAGGTCTCTCAGCCCGCCACCTTCCAGTTTCATCCAGGCAGTGTTGGGCATGGGCACCCATTCCTGATACAGATCTCAAGTTAGGCCTTCCAGTCATTAGGTGGCCAATCCCACAAGTTATGACCACCATTGCCCTAGCATGTATTCCAGGAAGAACAGGCTGTAGGTCAAAAGCTTTGTGCCTATGATGGTGTACCAGGACCACCACTGGAAGCCCTTCAGACTCCTTACCCTCCATCACTAGAAGTCATCTCTAGAGTCACCCTCATAGTTTCCAGGAAGTACTCTATTGCAGACTCACAAAACCAGACCATTGTCACCTTTATCTGGAACAGCCACCACACCCAGCTTGTGGTGGTAGAGGAATGACATGTTTGTCATGTGTACTATTGACATCGCTGACAGGACTGAAATCCTTTGGGAAGTCTGAGTCTTTACCTCATTTGGAATTTGGTCTTGCCCTATTCAAAATCAATGCAACAAAGACAATGAAAGGCTTTGAGTACATATTGGCCAAGCTACAAGGTGAGGGCCATTCCAAAACACTTGTTGAGACAGCTGTCTCCTTTGCTTTCTTTTTTGGATCTTTGGCTGTCTCAACTTCTGTTCGAGAAGGTGAACCTGTTAATTAGCTGGGATATAAACAACACTTCTTTCTATAGGAGCACAAAATAGTCACTGCTTTACCTACGAAATGATGCTGTGCACTCACTTTGTCATTTTCTTTTAGCTGGTAGTGAAGCATGCACAGCGAATCCTTTTGTGATGGAGAGAACAGGGGAAGGACCATGTTTCATCATCCCGTGGATGTGACACCAATGACACAGGCACAGGGAACGAGGTGAAAGAACAAACTCACTCTATTTCAGGAAGGGGTAACCCTTATATACTTCCCACTGTGCCCCCCCCGGGGGGGGGGTGTCCTCTGAGCTGGCATCTGCTGAGGATGTGGTCACTGTCCATAGGTCCACCTTATCTGTCGTCAGACTTGGCTGCTGTTGTTAATGCCCTCTGGCAGACCCAGGCTGGCTGTCAGTAAATATCTACTGCACATTCTCTTACTATCTATCTAGGCTGGCTGCCAGGCCCATTGAGGCTTGGTTATCCCACAAGGCTTAACAGGAAAGAATGTTCAAAATCCTTGCTTAGAACCATTGATGCTGAAGGAGACACATTTGCAAATTACAGTCAACTCCTGTTGACCTCAGACTAACAGAAAATAAAGGGTCTAGGAAAGGAAATCCCCAAGACTTCTTTGCCTCAAAATCAACACATCCAACTACTGGGTCATATTTTCTCAGTCTGCAACTTGAGCTAATATGGTCTTCAGGTCCCGGGAGACCACTAGGTTCCTAGGTATATTAAACTTCCTGTTTGTTTCAAGGAGTCAATTAAAAACTGAAACTTGCCTGGTATGGTTGTACACGCCTTTAATTCCTTCACACTGGAGGCAGAAGCAGGCAGATCTGTATGAGTTTGAGATCAGTCTGATCTACAGAGTGAGTTTCAGGCCAGTCAAGGCTGCATAGTGAGCCTTGTCTCAAAAAGAAGATGAGGAAGAAGAGGAGGAGGAGGAAGAGGAGGAGGAGGAAAAGAGGGGGGAGTTGAAACTTACACAAAGCACAATGCCCTTATACATCACATACTTTACTTCAACTTACAAATAACCAACCAGAAGTAAATTTTCAACTAGACAAACACTGTAGGTCCTGGAGTCTATAGAGAATTAGATGTTTATTGTCAACAGGATAAATTTCCATTTGTGCAAAAAAATCATTGCCCTACCATTGAGTAGAAAACAAAAGAGTTAACAAAGCAGACCTCTAACCCCAGCCCTCAGGAGGCTGAGTGGGAATCATAAACTCAATATTACCCTACCTTGGGTTGTATATCAAGACTCTGTCTTAAAAAAAAGAAAAGGGGGAGTGAGAAATTTTTATTTGAACTTTCAGGTGATTCTTTGATAAATAATAATGAAAAATATAAAGATGGTCACGTTCACTTTATCATGTTCACCACATGGTGATTACATGTGCAGAAATATGATTCTTGTTTTTGAAATGAAGTGGAATAATTTCAATAATATCAAGAAAAAATGAACATGCTACAGGGTTGATTAGCACAATTCCACCTCAGCATTAAATTGGGGCAGTTAACTTAACAAAACTAAGTTAATTTTATAAACTATATAAAATAGCAACTAAGCTCAGAAACTGAATGAATGAATGAATGAGCTGTTTCTTCCTATTATCATGCCTGCTTACTTCTCTACTAAAAATTGGATCTCAGTTGTCTAGTAGGCCCTGATTAGTGGTTAGGAATATAATGAACTCTATAGATAAGTTGACTAGGTTTAAACCCTAACCTTATCATTACTCCCATAACTTTACGGCACATTCCGTGTGCCTTGTTTCCTTATTTTAATTATTGTTCTCACTTACTATTTGCTGTAAGCCACATAGACCAACTCATGAATATCAAACAACTCCAAGGAATATATGCTTTAACTATCCCCATGTAGAGACAGGAAACCAAAACGACTTAAGTTCAGTAATTTGCCCCAGGACACATTACTAGTATGTGCAACCGCGTGACTATCTTTGTGCCAAGACTGTGGCAGCAGTCCCACCTAGCAACACTGCTCCAAACAGGCTGGCAAGTGTCAGTTCCAGATAATTAGCATAGTGTTGTTTGGTGTTGTTGCTACTGGCAATAGTAATGATGATGCTTAGATGGCGATGGTGCTGCTGCTGCTACAGCTACTGCTGATGTTGGTGGTACTGATGCTGAGAACATAAGTAAACAATTGAGAGGATCTCTATTTCATCAACTGCATCATTTCCTTCCTGCTCTAACTCCGCTTGCAATGTGTCATCTACAGCTTACCCACTGGCTCAGGTTCCAATAGCTACACAACTGAAGTCTCATAAGTGGCAGTCCTTCTAACACTTACATGTGTCACCACATCTTCCTAGATAGGGTTAAGATGTGAGACCTCTCACGGGGGTACAGGAAGTTGAGTGGGTGGGGGTAGAATAGGGGAAGAGGGAATCATAGGTTAGAAGACAGATCAGGCACCAGAGTGACCCTTAGTGATCTAAAGGGATAACACCAATTGGCAAGCTAAGCAATAGTGGAGAGCCCACCTCGAATGCCCATTCCTGATAATGAACTTGATGTCTATAAACATCTGGGAGCCTTCATCCAGTGACTGATGGAAGCAGAGGCAAACACACAATTAAGCACTGAACTGAACCCAAGGAACCCAGTGGCAGAGAGAGAGGAGTGATGAGCAAATTGGCAAAGAATGGGCTGGCAAAACCAGCAGAGACAGCTGATCTGAACAGGGGAGAGCTCTTGGACCCCAGACCGACAGCGGGAAGGCCAACATGGGACTGATCTGGACCCCCCCAAATGTGAGTGTCAGTGAGAAGGCCTGGGCAACCTATGGGGCCTTGAGCAGTGGATCAGTGTCTATCCCTGGAATACAAACAGTCATCGTGTGCCCATAGCACAAAGAGGGATGCTCTCTCAGCCTGGACTCTTAGGGGAATGCCTGGACCCTACCCGGAGTGAAATGACAGACTCTAGATATCCCCTATGTGGAAGGAATTGGCAATAGGGTGGGAGGCTGGGGGGGAAGGGGAGTGCGGGAGGAGGGGAGGGAGAGGGAACTGGGATTGACATGTAAAGCAAGCTATTTAAAATTAAAATAAAAATGATAAATAAAAAATGAACATTCATGAGCTTCAAATCAAAAAAAAAAAGATGTGAGACTTCCTTCATCCTTTCATCCTGTCTTTTTAGAAAAATAGTGCTCAGTTGGGCAATTTCCTACAGCAGTTCAGACAGAGCACATGCTTGAGAAACTTCTTCCTATCAGGTGGATTTCAGGTCCTCCCCTAAGCACCTTCAGTGTAGACTGGTCTGAAAATTGAGGATAATAATTCTGCATGGTTAGCATCTGCCTGGCAATTATTGTATAGTAGCTTCCTTGTCTCATAGAACTGTTCCTCCCAATACCTTTGGTTCAGTATTGCAGATTCTTCCTAGTACAATGGAGTTGGAGAAGACCAACATGTACAGAATGTCCTAAACAGCATGACTTCTGACCCTAGCATTATACAACAGCACAGGAAGTAGGGACGATAAT